>NT_176808.1:1653504-1753013 GCF_000188095.3 Bombus impatiens | reverse complement strand
CTGCCGATAGTTTCGCGTGTTTCTTTATAACAGTCCCGGTACTCTAGCAGGCGGCGAATAAAATTTAAACACAGCCATTGGCTTTCCTACGAAATATCGCACTATCGGATACAGGCACGAGCTTCCTCCTTACGAAACTCCGCCAATTTGACGCGTTACCGAACTGCATACCGAACGTCGATGTAAATTTTACTTAATATTCTCTTTCGACTACATTAGTTTGTTCTCTTGGATGATACTGACACGATTATATTTGCCAGAAATTCCTTATTTCTGCGGCTTTGGTAACCGTGTCGTTAGCCTTCTGAAGTTAGAATATTTTATGGCTTACAAACACGTAATATTTCATTCCAAAGGACATTATGTATAAAGTAAAGTACGACGTAAACTGTAAAGAATGACCGTTACTATTGAATTTGTTATAAAACGTTGTTGCTATTACGCTTTCCTAGATATATGAATTAACAACGTTCGAAATACTTCTCAGTGGACGATACCGACTCCGTTATATTTACCTGGAAGAATGTTTCGTTTCTGTAGTTTTAATAACTGACGATATTCCTGAAGCTGAATGCACCTAGTCTTTCGTACAATCGGTTTTATAGTCAGTCAATGGACAGCCCGGCAATAAATCCAGCAAGTATGCAAATATTTGACGATGCAGAATTGAAAGGCGCGTTTCACTTCCACGTGGAGAAACGACCGTTCAATCCGCGATCGATGATTTACGATTATTTGGGAAATGTTTCGAGAATTGCAACGTGCTCTGCAGGGGATTAGTCGCATGGTCGAACTTTTAGCTATAAGTCAGAACCGCGGAATAAAGCTCTAGTCTACAGCGTTCTCTGAAAAAAAACGAAGTAAATCGCGTTAGCCGTTTGTTTGATTTGTTGTTCGGGTCACTGTGAATACCGTGTGTAGTAAGTTGTGAAATTTCTGGCGAAAAGAAAACAACTCGCATCGCGAATTTAGTTTTTATGCGACAGGAATATGGCAATTTGAAATAATGATTATTAATATTTGAAATAAAGTGCACTCGCTGCAACGTTGTAATGTGACTTGTAGTAAGCTTCAGATGTGGAAAATCGCTTTATATCACCTCGTGTAGTTTTCTATCAATGACCTCACGTAAGAATGTACAGTAAGGAAAACAAGGACGACTACAAAGAGACGATCAACTACAAAGAAACGATCGACTACAAAGGAACTTGAATATACCCAGTGAGCAACCGATCAATAGTCGATCAAATGGACTTCCGTACTAATCGCTTTCCAGAGTTTATTATCATCTCGGAACTGTTCATTCTCTTTCTAACAACGTTCGTGCTATCCGGCAGTTGATAGCCGATTCAGATATTGCGAACAGAAGCTGTTAAAGAAGATAAAAGGGGAACTCGACTCATGATACGATTGTTGTTTCTCCATTACCTTTGTCATTAGCGATTATCCCATTGGTTTTATTAAAATTTGTTAAGCATTCGTATACTTGTATCTACATTTGAAATATTATTCCTTATTACGTCAAATCGATAAATAATATAATTGTTATATGTACGTACGTAGTTTTATCTTTTACTTTACGAATGTTGTATCCAATGAAACTTTTGATAATATCAATAGCTAAAAGAATATTCTGATATAAATTTTCAAGAGATACGTTAGTTCGTTGTTAAGCCGAAAGATTTACTTCGTTAATTATCGCTCGTCTAATTGAATTTTTCTAATCGAATTAATTCACCGTTTATTAAAAATCGATTAGTAGAAACGCAACTTAATTGGTACATGTATCGTAACTGAACTCTAGCACGAAATTTTTATGGCCTCAACCCATCCTACCAATCGAATAACCGAACCTGTTGAATGTTTCTATCGCCATAGTACATTGTATTACGGTCTCCAGCCTACTTGTACATAGGTTCAACGGTCTCAAAGGCGACCTCAATATCAGAAAAATAATATTCCTTATCGCGGAATAGAAGATACTTTACACTATGGCGTACAATAAATATAGCGATTGTCAAGAAATACATACTGTAGTTGCAACAATCGTAACAACATTTTGCACTTAGAACATCGTTAGTGAGCAGTAGATAGTAAAATAGTAAATAACAGGTAGTAGTACAAGCACGATTAATTAAAATTGCTCCATGTTTTAAAATCTTCTAAGAAACAGATCCTTTTACACCATCGATTACTATCGATAAATAATCGAAGGTAAACCTCTCGCAAAACAGACATCTCGTACGAAAACACTTTTGAAAAATAATTTTCAACAAATATTCCCGTTTATCTATTTACGATGGAATGCTGTCGCATACTTTTTAGATGCAATTGATAAGATAAATTTATGTTCGAATCGAACCTGTTGCGCGAAGATCGTTAACATGGAGCATCATTTTCCACCGCTCGTACGTGTACGCTTTCCCGTTTTAGAAACTCACGAATGAACCTGATTTCCAGGTCACGTCCGTTCGTGAACTTGATTTGCATCCAGGACTTTTAGCAATATCAGGAAGAAACTTGCAGAGGTTGATGAAAAGCTGCGGATACGTTTCGTCTCTCTTTTTCTAGCCAATCGTGGACTAATGCTATCTCGAAGTTCGATCTCCAGAATGAACTGAGATTTTAGCAGGCAATGCGATTCCCCAAGTGCATTTTCGAGACCTTTGTGTCCCTTGAATGTTAAACTGGGTCATGGTAAAATGAGAGAATGAATCCAGAGAACTTGACTAGATTCGCCGGCTCGATATGTAATTAGTTGATGAAAAAATACAGTTTTTCTACACGCTTCGTGGAATTCCACTGTCGATAAATTAGTATCTTAATCTTGTTATTATTCTACTTAATTACGCTATATATCGATACTTTGAAAGGTATTGTACAAAAAATATTTTATTATATCAGATTACAAAACCGAATTTACGATCCAATTACTTGATTGAACGATAGGAAACGGTATCTAAAATGTAGCGCACTGGAGAGAACGTAGATGTATAGCCATACGCTATATCTTAAAATGCTTTTGCATCATAAATTCAATCACGCTAAGCACTATGTTTCGCGTTAATTTCCCTTTTCAATTATCTGTTGTCTTCAACGTGAATTTTATCAAGCACGAGAGCACGGCAAGTGTACTCAAGACGCGACCACTAAAAGCAACGAGGGTTATTATTTTCAACGTTGACAAACAATTCGTGATTGCGCTGCATATTACATAAATGAGACAAGTTTATCGAAGGAGCCGTAACGACACAATTTCACAACATCCATCGCAGAAATGTTTGATAATACGGCTGGGGGAGACGATATCGTTAACATGACGTTAAAATTTATTGTCGACTAGGCGGAAATTGGCCAAGGGAATCGTCGCAGGGATTAATACGCGTCGTTGTAATGGCAACGGATTCGAATACGGAGATAATCGTTAAACTGCATAAATTATTTCACCGTACGACGTATCGTCGAGCAACGAGTCTGTGGCAATAAATTTCGAACCTGTTTCGCCAAAGATTGATGGTTAACTTACGATTGAAAAGGAGAAGCACAAATGCTATATTTTCATTTCAATCTCGCTAAGATCGCTTTATAGAATTCGCAATGGCGATTTAACAGCCGGTGGGGCGATTTCATGGAAATTTCCAGCAATTTGGAAGGTTTAAATCGGCCAAAGTAATTTGAATATTCGTTGTTTGCTTTAGAAAAGGTTTACGTTGGTGTTAATATTACGTGCTTTTACTACGATTACTTGGAGTATAATTATTCAAAAGATAAAATTGGAAACTTCAGGGGCGTTCAATAAAATTAGTCGTTTTAATCGAAGCTTAATTAGCTGGAAACTAATAACGAGTTTGTTAAAGACTTTATGAAAGAGTTGCACATATATGCCTACCACTTCAGATTATTCTCTACAATTTTATTAGTAGCTTTAGCATACGTACGTTACACTACAAATCATGTTGGAACGAGTACGCGTGTTCGCGCGAAGCGATAAAATTTATTCTACGAAGAAAGTTGTAAAAAAAGATGTGCCTTATAAAAAAAAAAAAGAGGGAAAACAATTTTCCTAGCAAACGTTAGCTATTTTAAAATAGCGTTACTTTACGGACGAGAAAATAAAAACGTTCAGTATTAAAAATTAATCAGTATAATAAACATGACGCAAGTAACGATATCTTAATTTTTTATATATTTTACAGTACCGCGTTTCAATTTTTAGTTAAATTCAGTAAAACGTAACTACTTGCTGCCTAAAATTCAGTTTCTATTCGCCGCTAAATATATGTGTACCCTTTTTATTTAACGCTTAACTTGTCCTCATATTTTTTTGTTTTTTTGTTTTTTTTTGTATGTCCGTTATTTCGCACGTCATTAATTTTAATCGTATAGATGAATTTACGATTCAACAGTCACGAAAATTTCTGCTCCATCTGTCGCTCATTGCTTTTGGCTGGCTGGCGTGTCGCCCACTTTCAGCTTCATGCGAGAAAAGGCAACAACGTTTAACTTGGCACATGAACTAATTAATCTATGTCCTTAGATGCCTAATTTCAGGAATGCCTTAGCGGAACATTAAATTTGTCATCAACTGCGTGAAAAAGCGAAATTGTTGCTCATTCATAATTTAATCGATTTATTTTATTTTTCTTGTTAAGTTCGTATTAACTTTTATGCACTTGTTCCAATATTTAACATCTATCGATTGTGCAGCGAAAATGACCGAAATATCGCGCTTGCTTTTGATTATACAGCCGACTTAATTTTAATTATGTCGCTTATTTGTGCCGCTACCATCCCACTTGCGCTTCCTTTTTTTCCGATAGATTCGCAGCCGCGGCTTGCGGCGGGGACGGTTTTGATTTCATGGTAGACTTAATTTCAATTTTCCTTGTTCCTCGGCTCGTACAATAACATTGCCTCTCAACCGTACCACTTTATTATTCCAAATTCAAACAAATTTTCTAGTAACGCTCACGTACAACTTTTCTTATAGATGAAACAACCTGGAAATGTCAATTCCACCTCGAACGATGACTTTATGCATTATACGTATAATACAGTGTACCAATTTTTTAAGAGAAAGATGACGAATGGTCAAGATTAGGAACAATTTTAACGCCACCTGCTACTTCTTCGTTAATCGTTATATGTTCTGCATGGCAATCGCTTCCTTTGTTTTGTCGAACATCGATGATTACGCGCGGCATTATGACGTGCAGCACGATTAACCCTCGCTTTCAGACGTCAAATTCAGTAACGAGAGCGAGTTTGTGCAGAGAATATGAGCGTTTGATTGCTATCGCCAAGTTGGCTCGCTCGATACAGCAGAATTCTAATTACAAAACTGTAACATTGTCCTTATTTTTCAGTCGCTTACTCTTTCCAATTCTTTCATTTTCAACGTTGACTTTGGCCGTCATTAACTAACAGTTTGTGTAGTATGTACCAGCGCTCAGTATAACGAAATAATAACAAAATAAATTATGTCATTATACAGGGTGGTTGGTAACTGGTGGTACGAGCGTAAAGGGGGTGATTCTACGTGAAAAAAGAGATCGAAAATATAGAATAAAAATTTTTCGTTCGAGGCTTTGTTTTCGAGAAAATCGACTTTGAATCTTCGCTCGGTACGCGTGCACTTTATCAATTCTCGTTATAAGCGCGCACTTTATCGCGTCTCGTTATAACGGATCTCACTGTAGATCGTTGTCTCGATGGAAAAGATTAAAAAAAAAATTTTTATTCTATATTTTCGACTTCTATTTTCCCTTTCCGCTTGTACCACCAGTTACCAACCACCCTGTATATTTAATAAAACACATTTGATCAGTGTTTCGTGTACGCTTGCTGCTCTTATTATATTATGCCTATAAGTATCAGGGTATCGTAGTCAATTTAAAATGTATAAATCGATGAAAAATTAATAGTTAAAGGTAAACTTATTATCATGTTATTATTATTATATCAAATAGATAATTCATTGATCTATATAGTCACTGATTTTAAATGTTTCGATATTTCGGTCTCTCTATTTTATAAGAGTCTTTTGTATCTACGACACAGGAATCAAACAATTTGAGAATAAAAAGCTTTTCAAATAACATAATTGTTCCGTAATCATTTTGTGATTACGTAGTGCCCTTTAAAAAGTAATTCTATTGTACCATGATACATTTGAATCGTTCTTTGATAACGTTGCTGCGTCGAATAAGTTAAATTCATTGCATTTTCAATGTACATATCTATGTATACCCAATAGTGCCTTTTAAGAAAACGCAAGGGCAGCTTTCGAAAAGGAAACGTTCGATTGAAATCATCGGGTTTCTGCTTCGTATACGGAATGGAAATGGTGGAAGAGACGTTTAGAGGATTATTGATGCGCAATAACGGGAAGCTAGATATCTGCGCTATCTCATAGTTCGATTCGACCCTTCTTTGAACAACGATTCGATTGAAAGATCATTTGCAACGATAAATCCCGCTTTCCAACGAAATCTTATCGCTCTCTGAAATTTGTGGATAGATTTCGAAGAAAAATGTACTTTTTATTTACAACTTTTTCTTCCTTTACGAAAAAGATGCTTTTTTGTTTAATCATCAGGAAGATATAATCTTAACCAAACTTTCCACTGGCTGATCGAACGTTTTGATAGCTCGCGTAATTTCAAAATGATCGCGCGCGCACCACTTATCTCGTACACCGCGATCTATCGTTTTGAAATTTCGCGAGGCCGTAAATCCTCGTCACGCTTGATCGTAACGATGGCTTCGGGTCACGTTTAAGGGTTAACTTATGTGAAACCAATTATGTTAAGCCTGGTTAAGTACCTAATAAATACTTTACCCTCGACTGATATCGATAGGTGGTAGGTAATTACGACAGTTTTAATTTAATTCAACACACATTCGCTGACCTTACGAGTTTAATGTTGCCAAGCGTCCTAGCATGATTACGGAAAATTTGCAAAACTCAATAGGTGGTAAAATATATTCTCCGAGTAATTTATAGCTCCACCACTGAACAGAGTTAATATAGTCTCTAGACAGTACATTTTAATAAAAATTTACATTCGTATTATAATTTCTTTTCCCCTTTTCTTAAGGGACACAGAAATAGCGCTATGTTTGCGATGTTTCTACTTTTAAATAAAATACTCCTCATAAGTCATCATTTTTTTTAACAGTAATTATATAGCTTAGTTTTCTGTCTGTCAGTCTGTCTGTCTGGCCGACCGATCAACTAAAAAGCTGAAATTTGCAACAAACGCTGATTTCCGATGAATATAATTGAACACGATGTAATTTCAAAAAAATTAACAATTTTCTTTTTAATTAATCGTTAGAGAATTGTCCTCCTTGCTTTCGTTAGAAATTTCTTTATCCGAAAAGTTCATCCAAAAGAACAGAAGATATGATTGATCGGATGGAAGATGCATCGTAAATTTAATACAAAGTGAGGTTTCCCCGTATATTATTATTACATTCGATTAACAATGAAATCTGATTAAGGAAATTATTTTCTTTTTTCTATTTTTTTACATCTTCTAACTTACATAATTTTTATTACACGGAACCTTCATACAGAATGCAGTGCACGACGCTAGGTGAACCTACAAACATCAGACAGTTATTAAACCGCTGATTAATTCTGCTACTTAATTTAATTTACACGCCCGTTATATCGTGGCATGTACTATACAAAACGGACGATGTTAAGTAAGTTCCGTCGACTCTGGAGATCCAATAACTCGGATAACCCGAATAACGATTTTCATTGGTCTCGATCTCGTCGTTCCGGCCAAAGTAGTTGTATACGCGTACAAAGAGAAATAAGCTTCGATGCACGAGAGGAACCTCGATAAGAGAAACGAGCCACGAACGTGTCGTCGCGTAAGAGAGCGGCATTAAAGATTTCGTTTCCGAGTTGTCGATTACGAAGGTTCGCAAAGAGGCAGGTCAACTGATCTAAAATGCGAATGCTAGAGGCACGTTATTCCAGCCACTCGTGCTAGTGAAACGTGAGTGTTACGACAACGTCCTCCGCTCCATACATTTAGTAGCGACGTTGTGCTAACACACGCTCGACGTGTTCGCTACGTGATGATGTTAACCGTGGCCAACTGTGCCTGCCTGCGATCCCGCTATCCGATCATTCCCGTTTACTCATTGCGAAAGATGTACAGTACACGGTCGTCAATCCAGGTTTCCCAACGAGGAAAGATAAAGTACGCGCAATTATTTTAGTGCTGCGCGTGTCGATGCAGATTGTGACCAGCTTTGAAACGCGATCGCGCGAGATAAGCGTGTTTGCAGCGTACATAGTCGGAAATGCGTTGAACATTGCAGTCTAAGCATCGCTCGCGAGACGTTACACGATCCAACACCTGTGACTCGTTGAGTACCTCTTCGATCAAGAATACGGCAAGATCGATGAATATCAGATTATTTTACGAGTTTCGCGTTTAGTTAAAAAAGAAAAAAATGCTACATATCGCTTCACGATAATGGAATTTCCTTTTGGTATACCAAAAGAATGTCATGGAGTAAGGAAGAAGGTAACGACAAAGAGCGGACGATAACACGATCGTTGCAACGGCGTGTTTTTATAATTTCACAGAAGTTCATGATTTGCATCGTAAGCCTCTCCAAATACAAATGAATCAATTCATTAGTTTGTAACGTTTGGACAGCAAACTGGTCGAGTCGATATGTCAGCGTTCAATGCTGTGTTAAGATATGTTTCAAACGTTGAAATCAACTGCATCAAAACGAGGAGATACTCGAGGATTTTCATCGCCAAACTTTATCAGACAAGTCGTTGTAAAAGCAGAAGTTGGAGAAGATTCGAGAGGAGGCACTTGTAACTTTCAGTGGTATAGGATACTTAAATTCAAACGTTCGAGTATGTCTCGCGAGCGTCACGTCGCCTGCAATTCCAAGTCGAAGGGTGAGTCGAATAGATAGCTGAAGATGAACTTCCAAAGCAGATGTCTGGAAGAATTCCATTAAAGACGGAAAAGGTAGCGGAGCGTAGTACGAGAAACATTGCAACGAGCGGGCTTGCGCCGCGTTTGCTGAGAAAACAGCTTGAACGTTCGAAAGTTGCACGAAATTTTGCTCGCAGCTCGTGAAGACGAGTGTTTCCTCAGCGAGCGTTGTTCCAATTCGTGCTCCGAAAAGCGTTCTGCTTAAAGAGATTTGTCGCTTAAATTGCTCGATATCTGTGCGTCTTGGTATCTTTATGTCCGATATATAAATATTTGAAATTCAAGAAAATTAAGATATCATACGTCGCTAGGAAAAGGGAAGGATTTACTTCTCACTTTCGGTTTTTGTTCACTTCACTCGATTATCACGTTTGCACAAACCAAACTTCTTCCAAAGATTCTTCCACCCGAAGATTTGTTTCGTTATGAATTTCGGTCGACGTTTCGTGTTTTGTCGTAGATCTCGATTTATCCGAGTTGTTTGGATTCCAACGAAGCAGACCAATCGGGGTTCCACCGTATTTTATCACGATCTTTTCTAATTTCTTCTTCCATTAGAAATTTGCAGACGTTAGCAAACTTCTTCGTCAGAAACGTACAAGAGTTCCTTCATCCACAGATATATATCTACTGTACTCGCAATGCGTCTCAACGATCGACAGCTTCATTTATCAAACGCCTAGACGGGTGAAAGAGAAAATAAAAAAGATACACGGCTGAAACGACGACGAGCTCGTCGTTGAATTTTTTGGAAAACTCGGAAGCTTGTATTCAACCGGAATCCGTTTCGTCGTTCGGCCGCCGGTTTGTCGTGCACAACCGAGTTCCTACAGCTTTAGTCCGAATGCTTTCTGCACAAATGTTTCCACTGGAGGGCATTCAACATTTTGTATCCGGGCTGCGTAGACTTCGGTTTGAATTATTTTTCGGCCTTTCGCGCGCACAAGTGCTCGTTCAAAACGTGCTTTCACTTTTGCCCATGTAAAACGCAAAAACAGGCATCCTTTTTGACGAGCCAGCGTTTTTCTCTTTCCTCGCATTTTTCAAAGAGCTGTTGCTTTTATTATTACGATATTCCCGTCAGATTCTTGTTTATTCGGCGAATTCTATGCGACCAGTAGAACAAATGTTTTTTTACAACGATAGCTGTTCTTAAGGTGTATCGGATATATTTTAAATATTTCTTTTCACATACGTATCTTCGAGTGAAATTATCCATTTGCCGATTGAATTACGAATTTCATTGAAACTCCGCTTATAATGCTCGTAACGCTCCTTTTACCGTAATTGCCGCTTATCAGAAACTACTCTAATAATTTGTTGCCTAAACAAGCACGTTGTTACTTTCGCTGATTTCCAGTTTACAACTTTAGACTCTCGGTAGATTTAGACTAGTATAAATTCCAACGCGAGAGGGATCTGGATTAAGTTCGTATCAATTCGTTCGTTTAACTGTGCAGTTCTCGCTCTTTTCTCGCTGAAAGGACAGAAATAACCTGTGCTCTATTCAGCGGCTCTTTTCCAAGGATGAATTACTACGGACGGTTTCAACAGGTCCTGAACTGTTCCGCAACTGGTTGCCTTCCGGAACGAAAGGGACGCGCCATGCCTGTACAGCTCTGCGCTGATTATTTTATAACAGATTGCAAAATTAGGCGAATCGTGTCAGCCACAAGGGTTGCTTCGAAATTCTATAATACGTTCGAAACTTTTGATTGGCCGCCTCAAAGCGGTCCACGCCGCGCGACGATAATACTCTTCGGTGGAACTTCGTCATTAGCCGAGAATTTCACGATGTAATTTTAATGCACGGATGGTCCGTACCAAGGAATCGAGGGCTTTATTAAGCTTGTTGTTCTCAAAGGTGAGTAACTTCGGTACAATTAGCAGATGTTGGCATAGCAGTCGTGCGGCGACTATACGCTGCAAGGACGTGAGAATTTTTCATTGGCATTCACATCGCCATTCTGCGTATCTTTTGCGAATTGGGGGAAAATTGCATAATGCAGTTCATTGATTAAAATTATTAAACATTTGGAAATATTTATGTCGCGTCTCGAATTATTCGAATCTCGCGATATTTAAAGCGTTAGGGTGTAACGTGACCTTCGTTTTAAATACTATCTCATTTGGTCGATTGGGACTTTTCTCCTAAAAATCTGCATCCTCCTAAATCTTTCCATTTCTCCGATATCTACTTTTTTTGCTGAGGAAGCGAATACGGATAGGATTAAAACATCGATGTTTCCGAGTAGATATAGACGGCGGCAAAGAATCGGCAAGAAGAACTTGGAGCTAATTAATTGAACGAAAAATAATCGTCTTTCTCTAGTGCTCGATCGACGATCGATATTTCCTCGAGAAGAGATTCGATGGCTTCTCGAAGATTTTACCGTCGATTACCGACAACGAGGAGCCAAACAAAAAACAGATCAAAAAGAGCGGAGATACAATCGAATTCCAGAGCAGTTGGAGGGATGGAAAAAGGTGACGAAGCGAAGGAGGATAAAAGAGGATGTGACGAATTGACGGTGGAAAGGTAGGAAGGAAATCTTTTTACCTCCGCCGGAAATCAATTCTTCAGAAACAATAAAATAGCTATAAACCGGGAAACGGAGTGATATCGACACGATATGATTTAGGGACCAGATGAAAATAACGGATGGGCCGGAAATGGGTAATAGTTGGTTTGCACTCGTAATTTGACATTAGTCTTTTTCAACTCTATTACAAGATATACGAATGCGTTTGTACGCGCGTGAACGTGGGATGGAAATTACTAAATTAAATTTGATGCGATCGTTTACGTCGCTGCAAACTCAGTTTTCTAGAGCACTAAACGCAAATATTAATTGGAAGCTAACAGTAGCTTCGTGTTCTTGCACCTTAGTCTTCCCGTCAAATAAACACGGAACAATTGTCTCTAGAAAAAAATGTATGGAAGAGTATGACACGAAATTTATAGACCGTGCAACCCCGAGAGAGCAGCGCCGTGAGTTATGAATAAATTCCCGTGTAGTTGTCGCGTATCGCGCAAGAAAGCCAAAACGTCACCGGCACGCGGCTACCGTTCCCGGACCTTTCGTTTCCATTTCTTTATTCCAGGCAGCAACGTCAAAAAACGTTCCCCGTGCTTTTCATCTCGATCCAGCCGGAGTTGCAGAAAGACGCAAGAGTGCATCATTCTACTCTCTCGATCTTCTCGAATCCTCTTTGCCGTGTACAGCCTGCTGCCGTTCCCTTTTATCTTACTTTCCATCCCCTCGTGGCCGCCAACCACCTCCTTTCCCGTACGACGTTCCTTTCGTACCCGAGGGAAACACGAAGCTGCCACGCGGGAAAGGAAACACGAAAAGGATGACTCGAACTGGCTGAATCGACTGTGATGCATGCACCTTCTTGTTTCCTCGATCACCGGTACCTCGATAGTAGCATGTGGGATCAATTTTGTCGATCTCATTTGATAGATCATCGCCACTGGTCGTTGAAGATCGATCGAGTTCTTTACGCGGAGAGTCTTGAAAATTTCTTGGTCATGTCGAAGTGGAAAAGAAGCGTAGCTGTGCTTTCAATCGATCCGTTGATTTCTGATATTTTTAATAGTTTATTAAATTATTAATAAATATTTTTACAAATAAAGTCAAGAAGAAACGTGAGCATTTTAAAGCGCGTGGTACGCTTCGATAAATTAATGAAATTAAATAATCAATTATTAGACGGAATTGTATTCGGTCGTTAAGAATGAAACGGCCGAGTTTTAGCTAATTTGTACATTAATTAAATACGATTCGATCGATTCGATTGATTCAGATAATAATAAAGTTACAATCGTTGCAATTACAAACTTTAGTCGATCGTTATCGATAATTTCTTAATTTATCGTGGATTTTCATTATCCCGAGCTTTCAATCTAACTTCCAATTTTCCCTTTATACTTGACAAGTATCGATCAAAGTTAGTCTCGAACATCTATTAAATATTCCATCGCTCCTTTTACTTTACGTTGTTTCTCTTTTTTATCGGATAAGCGCAATCTTAATAAGCAGAGGCAATAATTGCCATCTTGCGTCCTATACGAAGTTCAGCCACTGTACTTCCCGCCGAACTCGAGGATAAAGTAGAAGAAACCGACCACGTCTTTCATTTTCCTGCATTGACGATTGAGCAATACAATAGTATTGTAGTAGTACACAATAGACGTACCTTAAGCAGAAATTGCAAAAAATTCTCTGACAAGCGCTCGATAGGGAAAGAGCTAATACTGACGGCCGCAGCTGCGTTTCCGCCTCGTCGGTAGTCTGCCTGACGAATGCAGTGTAAATGAATAATCGATTCCATCAATCGACAACATTTTTTCCCTATCTGTTACAACAGGAACTTGCAAGTCTGCTGCACCGACTTGTGGTTCTATTAAAATGGAAATGATATTCTACGCGCGTTGCTTCGGCTCTCGCTCGCGCGTATTCGTATTTTAACAAAATTGAAATTTCAATTTGCCGGAGCAATCGAATCCTCCTGACAGAAGTCATATAAAATTACGAGTGATTGATCACCATACGTATTACAATACGCATGGAAAATAAATTTCTTTGATTATTCCTGAACACGGACAAAAATAATAATTTGTTACGAACGAATATCTGTATGCTTGAGAATTAAAAATCTCGGTGAAAATAATAAAATATAATGCAGAACTCGAGGCATAGAATTTTCTCTATATTAAAGAGTAAGATATAAAGAAAGAGTATCGAAATATACTTTGGCGTATTTTCTAATGAAATAATTTACACGAATAAAAAGTATAAAAATTGAAAACTAACAAGCATCGATCTGTACATTTTGTAAACGACTTTCGAACTCTCTATCAGGAAACTCTGTTTTTTATTCTGAAACTCCGTAGTTTGTTATAAAGTTTCTGAAGATGCTCTTTATTGCGCGAGTAATTAGCCCAAGGTATTTAAACGTCGTTCTTTTCGCGCCACGTACCATTACCGCTAATAGAACGCGTTCTTCAACGGGAACGTTATACCACTTCGATGGAAATGAGAATAGCAACCGTGACAGGCGAGTATTAGTTCGGGTATATTGATTTCCTGTAAACGTGTAAGCGAACCGGTGCACCACGATGTTTGGAGAAAGGAAAAGGACGATATTACCGCGAGTGCATTTTAAATTTCCCATTTTTTACCGCAAACCCCATTACCGGTACTCTTGTCGGTGCGTCTCTTGTGTCAAATTGTTTCTCGACACGAGCTATTACAAATTGTCTCTCTGGTAATAACTTAGAAACAGCTATTTCGTACTTATATATTTGTTAAGTTTATGGTTCTTAAAAATTACGAAATTAGAACGAAGATACTGTACGTGATTTTAGATTGAAATTCCTTCTGTAATATGTTCTAGAAGAAAGTTCTGTAACTCATTGGCGCTCTTGTCTATTCGGTATATGTATGCAAGAAACTGCGAACGCCAAGGAGTTAATACTATAGTGAGCAGCTACTTATTAAGCTGAAAACTACGTAAAGGCTTTAGAAACTAGTGCTTTCCCATACGGTCTGTAGATACACGTTAACGTATAGTTAATTGACCACTTACCAATTTCAGCCACGCGTTCGTCGTCAATATTTGATTCTTCTCATCCTGAGAAAAAAACAAAAGAGAAACATTAAATTAGTATAATTTTAGTGTTCGAATCGTTTTATAGAAGCAGGAAATAAAATTAATTCTATAAATTTGAGATATACGGATCATTTCTCTTTCAATTTTCTCGAAACGAAAGAACGAGTATATCGCATGTATATAATAGAATTACTTTGTTGCGAGAAAAAAGTCCGTAAGATACGCGTAAAGAAGAGCGTGAGAGAGAATGATGAGAGTGAGACGCGCAAGTTGTAAAATTCACACCAAAAACTAGGATCAATAACCACAAATTGCTGCCGCGATCGTTCGTTTCCCGAGTGCTCTGTAGGGAACCGCACTCTACCACAGACTCATCATCAGAAGTTCAAAGTGATTTATAAAACGAGTGCACTTCAACGATACTGTCAACCAGGCAAACCACTTGGTAAACGATCGTGTCGAACGAATTGACCGGTCGTTGACCAAAACTACTTACCGCGACACTTTCGTTTCTGCAATTTCATATCTCTATCCGATACATATCGAGCTTTTCCTTGAATTACTTAATGGCACAACTAATTGCCGAATAAATATATTATATAACGCAAAATGAACGATTACAAATAAAATAGAGCAATGAAACGAAATGATAAGAAAAGGGAAACAACTACACAAGAGGTTAAGTTTATAATTTTCATATAAAAATTGTACGCTTTATACAAAAGATTTACGTTTCAAAACTATCACCACGAACGAAATAAATCTCAAAGGCGTGTCTCGATTCGAGAGGAAAAGAAGCTAGATTTGCATGCCAATGTATGTGTGCATCCCGAAGCTGCATAGAATAGAAGGAAAGCTCGCGACCAGCGCAACAAGTATCAAACGGTTTAAGTTTAACTATTCGTGATAAAAATAGCCTGTTAATCTCATAAAACTCGGCTAGGACGCGGTAATAGCAAGAAAGTGACGAAGAATGTAATTAACAGATAGCCCGAGTGCTAAGTGAACGTATTATTTCATTTTCAAACACGAACCGAGCATGGCCCATTATCTCAGAAATTAATTTCATTTTATACATGTTCAAAGCGAGGTTAGAATTGATTTTAAAAGTTTCATTGGTCAGAAAATTTTATAGTGTATTTTAATAGGGTACATTTACACTCTGGAGAGAGATAAAACGATACATATATTTGCGTTAAACGCGAGTCCCAAGGGACCACGAATCTCGAAAATGATCAGATTTTCTTCAAGCACGAATCTTTGCGGAGATCTCGCGATAGCTTAACGTTGAATGTTTAGACATCTGCCCGAATTCGTTGGCATATTTGTTAATCGCAACCTTGACCTGCGCGCGTGTCAAACATATTAAAAAGTGAAATCGAATTGACGCTCGATTTTCATTTCAACGTGGAATCGGGTCCAAGGTCGATTTTCCGTTCGGCTGAAAGTGAAATTAAAACTATCGACGATGTATAAAGCTTTCCGATCAAGAACACGACAGAGGAAAATTGCGAAATCAAAATTTTTTGCGTGTTCAACATTTT
This sequence comes from Bombus impatiens, assembly GCF_000188095.3. NCBI lineage: Eukaryota > Metazoa > Arthropoda > Insecta > Hymenoptera > Apidae > Bombus > Bombus impatiens. The sequence goes on along the minus strand of NT_176808.1, from coordinate 1,736,866 downwards.
GATGCTCGTTGAATTTAAAGATTTTGTTTCATGGCCTAAATAGCGCGTATAATAAGTTTCAACTTGCATAGATCGATAATATATGTACATATATCCATTTTATTAGGAAAATAATTCCGTGCTTGTCGCAGCCATGATTAATCGTTGTTTAATATGTTTCGCAGTGGAAGAGACCAGAGAATTATCGGAAATCAATAAGCGATCAAATTATCGAATCAATCATTGTGAAACAAATCACGCCAGAGATGTCTGCGCTAACCAAACAGGTTATTAGATTATTACAAGTCTTTTCTCGCTATTCCTGTTTTAGAGGAGAATTGCTCGTCGTGTTAATTCACGGTATTATTTCTGTCGTCAAACCTGCAAACACGAATTTCGTTTTCACACCTAATGGCGTTTGCAATTACGAGATTCGAAGGAAATTTACTTTACCATCAGGCTGGACTGTTTAACAAAATCGAACCTTTTAAATCGAATGAATATACATATACAGAGTGAGTCTCGTTAACAGGATAACTTCCTACAATTCGTATATTATTTGCTGTACGAGAAAATGTTTCTAGCAAAAGATGTATAGTTTTCAGAGAGACATACAATACTGAAACTACACACTCGTTCGCTAATATATTTAAATCTCCGTGAAATAATAATCCGCTAAATAATGCAAATACATCGTTGGAATTATAACTTAATTTGATAATTTATTCCTGACTTTTCATCGTATGTACGTACGTATCATCGTATTTAACACTATCATTGTGTCGTTTGAAAAGTATTTACTAGAAAACTATTTTTGTACTCTTATTGAAATAATCAGCTAGTATGTATTATATTTGAGCAACGCGATAGCTTATAGAGGTAACAGTGCACAGATAAATGAATGACAGATAATGTTCGAAAGATACACGAAATTCGTAAAATACGAGGGACGTTTGTACAATTTGTTTACAGAGTACAGTCGTGTCACTATTTGACGGAACCGTGTGCACAACGGGAGGCTACGACGCAGGTGTCGAAACTAATCGAAATTGTTGACAACGCCTTCGGTTACGGTCTACGCATAGCCCCCTCGTAATCTGCGCTCGTATTCGCTTCAAAGCGGACACAAATCGAAGGTCGATTCAAACAGGTCAACCCTTCACGCTGAAATTTCCCTCTCGAACGTAGTGAGACATTACATTTGGGACACACGAGGCTTTCAGTCGAAAATAGTAAATTCGTCCGACTCGATACTAATCGATCTTTAAAATCATTTAAACGCCGATTAAAACTACAAAAAGCGGCTTTTAAATTACCTCTAATAATATAGCCTAAAAATGTGTGTTTCTCCGTACATTTTTATTACTTTTTATTTATTTCTTTTTTAATAGTTTCTTTATTATATATGTAGTACCTACATAGTCTAGAGCAAGGACAAGAAAGGATGTTCTATTTGAAGTGAGATTTAGTTTTATTTTAACAGGCAATTACCCAATGCAAAAACTGACTACAATATCTTCGTACGTCTTATTCTCACACTCGACTCACAACTTCTGTCTTCCCAGGTCAAAAAATGCTGAACCTCAACCCTCGCACCCACTCCCTCTCTCATTTAGCTTTGACGTCACCAAGCATACACTCTTACTTACACACACTCTCTCTCTCTCTCTCTCTTTCTTTCTTCCCCAGCACTCTTACGATTCTTAGTTTATACCTTAAATTTACAACTTATACTATCCCGAGAAAACTCGAACTTAAATATATGATAGACCAAGCGTATACCCCCCTTTTTTTGATATTACATATATAATTGTAATATTTCGAAACAAGGAACGCATAAACCGACATCACGCCTTCAACATTAATATCGTAATTCTTTTCGTATTCTTTTTCCATCTAGACGTTTCTCGCAACAAACGATATATCGTCTTTGCATGATTCGCTTCATTTGAGTGGCTGGCATACTTTCTAGGAAATGTCTTTCTGTTAGGGCTAAGGAGATTCGATTAATATTGCCTTGTAACGTTGCAACAGTCATCTGTTACGTTTTTGTATGTAATTGTAAACGAAGATCACGAGACGAATATACATACGTTACAACTCTATACTAGATTTAGATCGTTGACATGTTTGCGACTGTTTGCGTTTATGCATCTCAGATTAGCGATATTAAATTTTTCGCCTTGCCCGTACTACGTATGGATTAAGCACTTGTAGGGTGAAACATAAATTTTCTAAATTTGATGGAATATTTTTAAACAAAACGATATAAACCCAAGTTTGCCTTTGCTTAAACCAAATGTAACGTTGACGCAATATTGACGCTTAATAGTTTTGGGAAAAAAGCAAACTATTAAACAAGATAATATAGTACAGCACGCTATTCGAATCCTTCTTTTAAAGATTGTTAAAATAATTGATGTTCGTAGTGGTAACAGGCACTCGATGTGACATTAAAATTAATAAAATGGAAATTCTGCAGCGTCGTTTGTTTTCGTAGAACGGATATCACAGAAAAGCAACAGTAAATTCCGAAATAGTAACTTTTGTTGAAAAAGCTTGGCAAATTAACCTCGTGGAAAATTAGATAAAAGCATTCGCCGAAAACAGAGCCGTATAAGCTACTCTGGCATAACGTAACTATTTTTCAAACGAGAAACTAAGTAGGTACACGTTCTGTGCGATGATTAATTTTTGCGCAGCGTATACGATGTAAAAGAGGAGAGAAAAACATTCGCCGCGATACAACTCATCGTATTCGCTTTTATGTACGCGCAGTATAAACGCTTTGAAGAGTTGCATTTCGAACAATTTAACTCCTTTGCAGGCGATAAATTGCGTACTATTCGGAGAAAGATAAAAATTACCGGCACACGCAAAACGACGATCCCATCGAATCGGTGCTATACTCGTACATTTTCGTGGAAAAAAATAGATGAAAGTAAGAAAGTTTTGTTATTTTACTATGTAAATCGCCGCATTATCTTAGCGAATAAAAAAACTAGAATTCTAATATCAGCGCGCAATCAATACACGATATACGATCAATTCGATCATGTTACAATTCAAATGAAAGCAGCCAACATTGTACCACGTATATCTAATTTCAAGTATTCGTTCTTTTCACATTGCAACGAAGAATTGCGAATAGAACAACGATAGGTCAAGAAATATGGGAAGATTGTTTCGAAGGGTTAACCAAGGATCGTGGTTTGTGGTCTTTTTGGTATGCAACATGTATACGTTTGGCTGAATGCATGGGCTGCGAGCCAACCAGTAGTGTGACTCGCGCGTTTGGTCGGACGCCGAGAAAAGAAGAAAAGCGGAGAGCGAAAACCACGAAAGTTTATGGACAAACGTAATAGCTTACAATACCATCTTCGCGTAAAAAATTACGACCACCGGTTCTTTTTTTTCTAAGAAATATATTTCGGAACTTTTACTTTTCAGCAGTTACTTTTCGTTTTCAAAAGTTCCTAGATTTCTTTATCCAATTTCGTTTAATTCTGTCGATTAGAAATTTACTTCATACATATATTCGACTATATTATAAAGAAATTACGTTGTTGTATTTTAATCGATAGAAAGATATCTTCTAGACGTTTGTTTTATTTTCCTGCTGAAATACAAGAAAAACGTAATATAAATGCGGGAGCGAAGGACGAAAGGCAGCATCAAAATTCTTCAACGAAGGAGAGGCGTTGTTTCACGGTTTTTCGTTCAAGTGCAGGTTGAAAAATGATTTGCAGAAATGGTCAAACGTGGCGATTTGAAAGGGAAAAACAGATTCAGTGGCTGAAGCTTGTCAGAAAAAATAGCGTTCCCTAGCGACCGAAAAATAATCAACGACCAAAAAAATCGTTCAACTCGCGGAAGCGAAAATATGAAACGCGTTCCGGTTGAATAAATAAAAAATACGGGAACGTGAGCAGTTTGCAATTTTCTTTGCAACGATCGTTCAGAAGGCACAAGGGGTGGAAAGGAAGGAAGGAAGGAAGGAAGGTTAAAAACTCGAAGCAGCTTGAGTAACGCGACTTAAGGAAACCGGGTGGGAAGGGGAAACAGGCTGAGTAATGGGATGTATTTTGCTCCATTTAGAAATATCTCTTGCTTTAATGCACGAAGCTGTTTGGAACGCGTTGTTTTTACGTGTAAAACGTCAGATTGAATAAGCAGGCAAGAAAGATGACAGGAAACATCAAATAACAGTTAACTTTGTATTAAATGTTTATGTGATAGAAACATCCTACTGATCAAACGATAATTGCAGCATGGTAAAATTCCATTTATCCGAACATGTCAACGAACAATTTGTACAATTGAAGTTCGCACAATAAGAGTTCACCAATTTTCTCCGTTACCTATTATTTTTAGATATCACAGTCAACAGCTTTCGATTTTCATTTCATTACAATTAGTATGTATATTATACAATCAGTTACGATTAGCGTTAACACGAGGAAGATAATTTATACAGCATGCGATACAATTATCAGAAAATAATTTGATGTTTCGTTTCTAACAACTTTGAAGTTTTTTAAATAACAGCCAAATATTAATTACATTTAAATCATCGCGTCTACAAAAGTATGACAGATTGTATAAAACTTTGTTTGCGTAGAGTGACAATATTCGATATTCTCATGATAAATTTAATTTATTGAATTTCACGAGGCGCGATCGAGAATGAGGTCGAAACACATTTTATTAATATATTCCGTATATTAGTCGTCGAACGTCGAACTTTCCGAATTGAAATCGCGGCTCGCGTATGAAGTGGAAAAATTAATCAGAAACTTTAGAAAAGGCAGAATAGGAAAGAGACGAGAGGAAGATAAGGAAAGCGAAGACAACAAAAGCAGAAAATAAGGTCGTGTCGAGGCGAAATTTCACTGATCAGTACCTTTATTCCGACCCACGTACAACTTGCAACGTGAAATGGCGAAGGCCGAGTAATACGATGAGCTTGCTTTACCATTTTATAATTGCGACGCTGATGAAAAAGCATCTCGTCACTTTGCGCTGCTGTGGACGCGCCTTTGAACAAGCTTGCACGAACGGGAGCAGACGAAGAACGCGAAGGGAAACTGAAAATCAGCAGGACGCCACGATACATTGCGAAGAGCTGACAGCGCGCCACTGGAGAACGAAAGAGGAAACATGACGCCACGCAATTTCCATTATGCCCATCATAAATACAGAGTTCATGGTCAAACGACGCTACCATCCAAACGAAATTTACCGTTTTCATTTTTATCGATCACGATATCTCGCAGCAAGAACTAATTTACCGTTCGTCATCGATGTGTACTTTCATTATCGTTCATCTTTTACCCAATAGTTATAAAACAACGTTCTGTTATTTTTTAAATATATTGAATATTTGTTTAGAACGTAGCGTCGAAGGCGTCCACGCTACGTCAGGGCAGATGCGATTTGAAATAATCGCGGACGTGAGGCGACTATTCCTAAACAAGAATTTACTATAAAATTTTAAGTTAACTTAACAAAATTTCGTACATAATATACGTATATTAATATGCGAAAGGAAAAGCGATTACCAGTCGCCGTTGACAACATTGATAATTCAGAGGGCTAAGCCTTCGAGCAGCGGAACACTGTCGAAGCCAGCGGAGCTGGCTAGAATCTTCGAAATTCGAGGTACATACATACAATGATCAAGATGACACAAGGATGATATAGAAACAGATACGACAGCTTAAACGGTTGGGATACAAAAAGCAGAGCGCATCGATTATGCTTGCAAAAACAATTATTGCGTAGAATTTATCCTCTGGAAGCGTTCTAAGCAATGTTATATCGAACTAAACGAAAAAGATTTGTCTTTTTTTTTGTGAGGTGCTATCAAAACGTGCAGCACGTATCCTCGTGTGCACCGAACAGAATCGTCATCTTGCAGCACTATCGCAGTGCAGAACTTTTCCCAGCCTGCTGCACTTTGCAAAACAGAATACATATAAACGTCGGTGTATCAACAGAACACGAATGGAAATTCTGTGTACTAACCTGTTCACGATCACACGCCATCTGTTTTGGTCACGAATTCCGTTTTGGTCCAACTGGATTTCCGGCCAAAACGTACGGTTTGCCTGGCTGAATTCAGTTCTGTCTCGAAATATCCAATTAAAACGCTTCCGGACTATCGATATAGTGGAAGGATAAAAGGGAGCTCTGTTTTTACGAATTCGTTTTCCCAACGAATGGTCACGAACGATGATGTTTGTTGTTCGTTTAATTTCCAGTCATTGAAACATAATTTTAATAGTTTCAGTAATAATAGAGTACGAGTGGTATGACTAAAAACTAAATTAATAGCGATAATCAAATTTTAACGATTCCCGTATTTATCTAACATTTTGCAAAAACAGGTCCGCCAAAGTTGATATTGACGTAGATACTTCTTGCTCGCTTTATCCATTTTTATTCGTATGGTTCTATTTGGAAGATAAATACAAACTCAGACGAAAGTTCTCAATTTACATTCTTCCCTTCAAAATGTCATCTCTAATTTCTCCGATCACTTATATGTACATACGATCGATTTATTTCACGTCCGATTTAACTTAATATCCCGAATAATAATACGTTCCATTCGCGTTCGAGATAAACGTTCCCTTCAAATAAGCGAAAAAATCTGTTTTACCACTCGGAGGAACGGGTTATGAAAATAAAAATATTTCCGTGAATATCCGTTCCGATTCGCGTAATGAAACCGAGGTCCATTTCAAAAGCAATCGTGCTCTTTGGAGAGAGAGAAAGAGAGAGAGAGAGAGAAAGAGAGAGAGAGAGAGAGAGAGAAGATGATGTTCAAGAAAAATTGATGAATCTACGGTTGAGCCGGCACGAGTACAGAGAAGCCAAAGACCAAATATTCATGAAGTAACAACGATTAAAAATTTAATATCCACGATACACCGGAGCCGTAATAACACAAGAAATTGATTTCAGTGAACTTTAACCGCAGGATTTCGCATAAAAGATATTGTTTCCCCTGAGAGACGAAGACATTTTCTTTGACAACGTGGACTCCATTTTTTCGTGTTTCCGTGGTTCGCGGTAACTTTCAATTCAATTGCGACCCGACGTTTCCCTTTTCCTCGTTTTTTACTTTACATCAGAATTTTAACCTTTTTTGCGGGGCTCTGCCGTATGTGCACAGGAACTCCCATCAATATGAACGGTTGTCTGCCATGTGCAATAATTACGTTTCATGCATTTACATAGCAAGTAAGTCGTATATCGGAATTCCCCAGCGCTGGTAGCGCTTTATTCCACGCGAAATTGTATGGACCGGAAAATATTTGCTTGTCGAGTGTAATTACGCTTCATATGCCCGCGCATAGCATTGAAACATTAGTCGGATTGAGCATTACAAAGAGAGAGGGCGGAGAGAGGGACAGAATAATATACAGAATTGTGTGTTACCGTGCACGGTACTTTCCATATAAAATAGTACGATATTTAAAGATAATTTAACCTACAGTTCTAGATACTGTAAATACGTGTATAATATATATTTCCAACCAGATTTTCAGTTTCGAATGGTAAAACAATTAGCGTTGTTTGGATGTTCGACTCGGATAAAAGATTCTATATATAAATAGCACGATCAAAGGTATAACAGCGCTGAAAGTATGTAACGTAACATAAATAAGAGGAAACTGCAAACGAATTGTTCCTAGCGAATGTGTTAGAACTTCAAATATCCTGAACTATTTCGAACATCCGATACGTAGAATAATAAAACAGTCAGGTATAAACAGATATTACAATGAGAATGCTTTCAAAGCGATGGAAATGTGCGACGATTTTACATAGGAAAATTTTCCCTAGTTTGTACTAACGTTTCCGATTATCAACGTTGAAGATATTCGTGTAACGGCACGGTGCGATGCTTCGTGCGATGGCAGCCGAAAGGAAAACTGCATAAAGTAAGTAAATGACCGAGGCAAGGCCAGTCGAGGCAAGATGAAGCACATAATGCGATCTGCTTCGTTCACTGCCTCTTCCTCCGTTCATTCCGCCCCTATACCGCTACACTATCCAACCCTCGACTGTTAGCCATGGTCTCGTTTAGATAAGACCGATATTTTGACGTGCAAAAACTTGCGCAGCTAATCTTCGGCCTCCTTATCTTTGCAATTCACGCAAAGATTGCTAGCCGCCCTGTAGACTGCATCAGCCACGGAAATTACCCCGTGCCACCGTAACTTTCGTAATCTTCCGTCGACGTAATACCCGGAAGTATTACGTGGTCATTGACACTGAATATTTGATACGTCATTATCGAGCCTTTTCCTCCTTTTGCTAGTTGTTTGTCCACGTAATGTGATGAAACTGTATTCGATCGGGGGAATGAGTCAACGAATACGATGATTTGATATATTTTTTGTAAATAAAAGCAGAGGCTGGTGACTGAGAAACTTGTGCAACTTTTATAGAAAGATTTTACAGATTTTGATAGTCTTAAAGGGTCGCCATCTTAACTTTAACAACTTAAAGGCTTGTTAATCTCTTAAAAGGTGTGATTGTAACGATGAATAAAGGAGGACGGAGAAGAAACTTTGGTCACACTTTTGTGCCATTATTTTTTGGAATGTCGATGTTACTTCATCGTGGTCACTTCTTCGCGTCACTGATATTTCCTTTCACGTGGGACAAATGCGCGGAGGAAAAGGGATAAGCGAGCAATGAATGCGCGACGAAAGAAATCGGATCGAAGGGTAACAGATGGTATTCGTATAGGATTCAGGTAACTTCTCATATATAGCGAAAGAAAGCAGCGGGTTATAATGGAAATCTTTCGTAAGGAAGTTCCATCGATGGAACGGTATATACGTAAACGTATAGCATGCGCGCATATGCGAACTACTAGCCATTGTGCAGTTTGCCGCCAATGGAAGCGAAAATGCTCCCGTCGTAAATCCTCTCTAATGCGATTTCCTTAAGAAAGGAAGAAAACCTAGCGAAATGTGCTCGACTGGTAATTCCCTTAATATAAATGCGATTACACGCGGATCAAATTAGAAAGCAGAATATCAAATCGTTCTGGCTATGATGGCTTTTAACCGGTTCAATTGTTAAAGGAAGTATTTGAACGAAAAGTAACATGGTCGATAGCGCTTAATGCAGTTAAGTCTGACGACAAGGAAGAGTTGTCGATCTATTCTCCTTTTTCTTTTTTTCTTACTTTTTTCTTCTTTTTACAGACTTTATTAGTTTTGATTTTGGAGATTTAGTAGCAAACATTTTGCGATATTGTCCGATTTAAAAATTAGAAAGCTCGTAGTTCGTTCGAAAGAACTCCGGCAGTTTAGTTCTTTATAAATCGTTGACGTGCTACAGCGAATGATTAACGACGTTGGAGCCGTCGCGTCAGGGGAATAACTTACCACGTCTATGATCTGCTGCAGCGTGATGCCAAATCTCACTTCGAGAGGCTCGCTCTCATTGGCAACGGGCCGCTCCAGTGTGTTGTATGATGACAGCAGCTCGTTCAACAGACGTTTCTCGTGACGTCCGCACAGGCTCTCTGCAACAAAAACAACTTGTCTGAATCCAAGTGAAACATTCCACAGTGCTAATACAACTCGCCAGTAGCTGCCATAAATTTGAATATTGTCGCGACTCATCGCGAGAGTTGTAGTTTCCATAGGAAGTGAAAATGATGATCTTAAACATTTTTGCTATTCCGAACACGCGATTCGAGACAAGATATTCGCGGGACAGTCGACGCGAGCGAAAAAGCTTCTCATTTTTATCAGATTTCTCTGCATTTTCCATTAGAATTTTTTGAGAAAATTCTCGGTGAATTAATTAAAAACAAAATAATTAACGACGATGCCTAGTTTGCAAGCTATATTTTTTCTAATTAAAAGAATTAAATGCAATTTACTAAATGAGGAGGGAAGTATTAAAGTTCCGCGGACCATTTAAAAATTATTGCATTTTAAATTCCCCAAATCATCAATGAGGAATTTCATGCCATAGAGCATAATTGTGACATGTAGCATGATATTCGTACTCTCTTATTATCGGGTATATTAAATCCGTACATCCATTAAAATCTTAAGCGGGAACATCTCGGGACTACATACATAAATACGTAGATATATTTCTTGGACATACACCGCTTTTTTTAAATTAATCATACGCGAGTTCGTTATTAACTTCTGTTGCTGCATAAAATTCCGTTTTCAGCGATAGTTTGCTCGAAAATTCGTTTCAACCCGGCGAGCATCGTGGATCGTGTTGCGAGTACGGATTCGATATATTACACAGCAACGATTGCGAGTAAGCCACTATAATCCCTTGGCAAACCTGCTAAGCTTAGTACACATTCTGTTCGCAACGAATTGAAACTACGCGAATTTTTAATCACTCGAGTTTGTGTTTAGAATTCATGTTCATAATTACGGTCCCTGTAGCCCTTTTCTTTGTCCACCTACTATTTAAACTAGACTCATAAAATGTTACAATTTACCATAGATTACACGTTAGTCTATCATTTATATAGTATCATGAATGAAGTTATCGCCGTTAAAAAAAGCAAGATTTAATTATTACCATTAACATTGAAAATATATGGAAATATCTTCGCCTCATATTTTAATGTTTTTTAATGCGTCCATAACATGCTATCAATGAAATAGTTTACTGTTATAGGGAAAGTCGTATATCTCACGTTCAGGTTATCCATCTGAACCCAGAGAACGTTATATGCATCGCTAAAAACGAAAGGAAAAATAAATTGTGATCTGTGAGTGCTCTAATTGTAAAGCCACTGGTTTCGTTATAATCAACGTTTCGTTGTACTGTGGCAATTCGATCAATATCATGCACTGGTAGTACGAATAATATCCGCAGATTAAAAACACACTAGTTGTTAACAGAGAGTCAGCTACAAATGTCTAAATACTTACCTGTAAGTGAAAAATCACGCGACAAAAAAACAGGAAGCAGTGATCTCGGAACAAGAAAGAGACGTGTTAGTCGATGTCGAGAAGGTACGAGAATGCTCGAGACACGACTCTTTCGTGTTGCTCTTAATGATGATTGGTGCAAACGTGTTGTCATCACGCTATTGACTCGTCGAATATAAACAGAAATATTTCGACGCGGGTGTTTGGATTGAAATATCGAGAAACTAATCAGCCTAACACTGACCATTCCAATCACATAACAGATTCTATCGTACAAATTGAAAGTAACTGAAATTATTCTCTACGATATTGTTGCACGTTAATTCCATTACTTATAATTCTAATTGATAAGAATTGATGATGACTAATTGAAATAAACAATTTTGCGGAAGATGAATTTATAGAGATTCACTAAATTATGAAACAGACAATTATGAAATAAATTATAATCCTGTTCGATTGATTTCGTATAAACTGCTAAATATGTAAATATCTTTAACAAAGTTGCCCGTAAGCGAAATACCGCAACATGTATTCTGGCTAGAAGAAGAAGAAAACGAAAGGCGAGTAATTCTCACACAAAACGCTAACGTCAATGGTTACGATCAAGCGAGCACATCGAGGCACAACAGAGGGGCTCTGAATATGCCAGAGAAGACAAAAAGAAGACGCCGGACAAAGAACAGGGAGGAGGAAATGGCGATGGAGGTGGAGAAAGAAAGGAAGGTAAAAGGAACAAAAAGCGAGAGGAGTATTGAATTCTCGGTGTTGTCGGACGTAGCAGGGGGTAGTTCACGAGCAAGTGCATCTGTCGTAACCCCGCAATATTTTGGTCTGTCTTTAATGGGTGCACGTGCGTCGAATTCGGCTCCGACTACAACCATTATTCTCCCTCTAGACACAATCCTGTTGCATTTCGCATTCGGCCGCGGTGCCGAGCCCGGTTCCAAGGTTGGCAGTTCGTGTGCGAGAACTCAACGCTACCAGAACTGTACCAAATATATGTGGATATTATAAATTTGTAGAAGAATCAAGGATACTTTCATTAAGCAGCAACAAGTTATAGAAAAAGTTTCCTATCAATTTTCGTAGGTACTTGAGATGTTTCATTGAAATTAAGACTCTCTCCCTCTCTCTCTCTCTCTCCCTTATTTATGCGATGTATTTCATCTCTTCACTGGACACAGAGAGTCGAAACTACTGTATTTCATAAGAAGTAAGGAAAATAATTTCGGAGAAACCATTATATCCGCACAAATTTAATTTCCTACCGCGTTTTACTTTTTCTTTCAAACACATCTATCTTAATTTTATTTCGCCCCATCTAACTTTCGCACCGATATATCGATTTCTCTCGATTCGCTTCCACAACCACATTGGCATTCTGGTATTCTCGTTGTTGTCGAGTTTTCGAACTTTCGTGTAGGATTCAACTGTTCCAACTTCCATTTTATCAATCATGCTACAATTTTTTTTCATTATGATGTACTTGTACAGTGACCATCGCTTCGTTGATTCTTTCGCAGAAAGTGAATTTCCAATGTTTTTCGCATGCAAAAATCCAATAAAAACTATCCAATACTGTAAAATACCTGTAAAATAACAACTTTCCGTACTAAGAGCACTTCATAGTGCGTAGAACGATTGTGTAAAGTTTACATATATGTATATGTTTACACTGTAAACTATTCGATAATGTTCAATGAAATTTTTTCCGTAACGTACTTGGGATATATTCAAAGAACAACGAAGAAAGGCTATTATTCTCGCGTGAAATAGAATAATTCGTCACAATTATACGATTTATTGAATCGTACTTATCCTAATAATAATTATTATAATAAATCAAAGATTCTACCATCATAGTACATTTATATATATATATCAGCATTGTACTTTTAACTTTTAAATATAATCGATAATACAATATAGAATAAAAATATTTTATCTCAAAGTTTATTATTATTCAGAATACAGCAGTTATCTTTTTTTGCCTTTATAAAGTAAATTTAATTCCACGATATTTTCAAGAAAGTATTTCGAATAGGAAAAATGTATTATGAAAAATACGCAAGTGTCGCTTACAATAACTTATTCGTTCATTTTGTGGAAACGAATGCTTTAAATGGAACGCGTTATGTGTGAAAGAATTCATTGAACAGGAAAATGCTATTCTTTTTCGGTAACTCGGTACTTCGTGAATGAGAGACCTTATATTTTATAACTGACGTTATATGCCTTCTTCCTTTATTCAATTGTGGCATACAGTCACAAGTTATGGCTTATATACTTCAATCTGTCCAAACGCATGAAATAATTCCTAAATTGTATAATAGAAAATTCAGCAATTTTAATAAATTTCATAAACCGTCGATAACAAATTGTGGTAAAAAGACATGATGAATTATAAAGAAAAATGTTGATTTCAAGATTTAGCACCGGTGAGCCGAATTTACAAAATTACAACACAAAGTTTCTACCATGATCTGTCAGTCATTTTGCTTCATTGCGAAACGACATATCTACGCTCCATTAAACTTGTAATCCTAAAAAGATCTGTATACTTTGTTACGCTATAAACTTCCTTTATTTTCGATTGTTTAATGCATTCAAACGTACGCTATACTTTATTTCATTTTATCGTCGATGCATATTTTAGAGAGCAAATTTACGAACTCGATTAACGTTTCTTAAGCATAAAGGAAATTCACGGTCTACCATGTATTGGTCAAACGGTTGCACACCGCGAACTAGAAGCAAAAGAAACAACGTACCCTATTCCGTTACATTCCTCTTGTCGGAATTAATTAGGCCAATGCGGGCACGTTGAAGTGAAATTTCATCGTTCGAACGAAATCAATGTCATCGTTAATCAGATTAGGCAAATGTATTATGTGCTATTGATCCAGTGTTGAACTGAAGTTTATATAGTAGCGACATATTGCATTGCACTGATTAATCACCTTTGTAATACAACGAGAGAAACACGTGCTACGAATTCGATACCTGTCGCTGGTAAACATCAAGAACTGGTCGAATATACATAAATCCTGTTATTTTCTAGCTGTATCGATCCGAAACTACCGAAACCTTGGAAATCGATCGATCATTTTTGAAAAGCCCAACTAAATTAGTAACCATGCTCGTGCTTTGCAAGATCCATGCATTCTGTATATGCACACGATACCAGGCTAGTCTTATTTTCCGTCAAGGTAAAAGTGTAGCTATAAATAAAGGTGATACGATCGATTGATTCTAGGTCACTCTCTCTCTAAACGATCCTTCTCTCGAGATTAGTTCGATTCAAAGCACGCCCTAAACCCTAGACGGGCCGACCAGAAGCAGGAACTTGCGCAATAACCATATTTCAGCCGAAAGACGATATGTAGCTATAATTGATGAGCTGCGAATAACATGAAAGTAGAACAGGCTGCTTTTCCAGAATCATCTTGATTTACGTGCGTTGTCAGACCGAACGATAACAAATAATACGCGAATTAAAGACTAATGCAGTAGACGCCGCCGGTTGTTCTATTATCGACGAGTGGAACGGAGTTCCTCTATATGTATAAAAGATCGAAAATTGTTATACAGGGTGGTTGGTAACTGGTGATACAAGCATAAAGGGTGATTCTACGCGAAAAAAGAAGTCGAAAATATAGAATAAAAATTTTTCGTTTGAGGCTTGGTTTTCGAGAAAATCGACTTTGATTTTTCGCTCGGTACGCGTCCGGTACGTTATAACGGATCTCACTGTAGATCGTTGTCTCGATGGAAAAATAAAAAAAAAAAAAATTTTATTCTGTATTTTCGACTTCTTTTTCAGCGTAGAATCACTCCCTTTCCGCTTGTACCAACAGTTACCAACCACCCTGTATATTCGATAGTGATCTGAAAAAGGTAAGTTTGAAAGCAGTGGTCAAATCTTCTTTTTCATTTTTATACTGCCCAAATATGGAGAAAGTTAGTAATTGCGAAAAAGTATAGAACGACATATGTATTTCTGACTCTTCGGAATTCAGAGGATGTTTGACTAATGTCGATTAAAAAAAAGATCTAGACTCGGAGAAACTATCGATCGGTGTAGTTCTCATATTTCAGATGTCAGATGGAATTTTACCTGTTCCAATCAGCGAGAATCTTAAACGAAATGGCTGAGTTTGCCGGAAAGCTGGCTTCTTTCTATTGAAAGTCTCGCAATCTTCCGCAAATGGAAGTAATTGAATTGCTTTACTGTTTTAAAAATTTTATTTCAGTACCCAAGACGAATCTCGAGCGAATTAACGTTCGCTATTTTCAACAGACGCAACGCGACGTTCCAAACATTGCGATGTTTACGCTAGTAACGAAATAATAAACCTCCAAATCCTTGAATATAAAGTTTTTCAAACATTCTGACCAACGTATAATCCGCATACTTATTATTAGAGGTACTCTTCGAGTCGACGAATGAAACAATAACATTCCACAAATTTCAATAATAAATCAAATAATTTTAACACTCAAGTAGTTCGACTTTTCTTGTTCAGTCATTAATACCACAAAAGTAATGTGAAACGACAATCGCGTACTAAATAAAAAACTTTCGATCTAAAGATATTCATCGTCGCACCAGTCCTAAAAACTCGATGCCACGAAACACAAATAATCGTTCGTGACAATTCTGTCCGCGACCAGATCCGCAAATACCCGTCACTGTTAACCAGACGGTAGATGAGCCTTTTAATAGTTAGCCACAAAGGCCGACTGAAAAGGGATCGCGATAGCTTCATTCAGACGAACATTATCAATGTCGATTTAGATTAATGAAAATGACTTTGCGAGGGGTTGAAAAAGTCGCTGGAAGGGTACATCGAGGGAACAAAGAACCCAGACGGAGAGAGAAGGAACGAACGAGCGTAAGGGAGAAAGAAAACGTGGTACATAGAGGGAGAAGGAGAGAAAAGATAAATAGAAAAGAGGCAGGAATGTCGCTTAGAGACTGATTACGAGACGCTACCCTTTGACGAAATATGTGTGTTAACGGGTGTCAGAGTGAATGGCTGGTTGGTCTCTTTTTCGCACCTTCGACGTCAACGTTCTTCGTTGGCGGAGCCTGCGGGAACCACCAGCGTGAATGGCGCTCTCCGTATAAAAGCACAATCGCACCCTTCCGAATATTCGCACGCGCGACGTTTATCTACAGAGCGGACCGTAAATCGTGGTCTGAGGCCTGACTGAAAGGCTGATAGTTCTTCGTGAAAGTAAACCAAAACCGAGACCAGCCTGGGAACAATGGCAGACGGTGTTGGAATTTATGGATCGCTCGCGAAACGAAATTGTTCTGGGAAATCTACGTGTATAATATGGCTTACAATTTTTGGAAGATTGTACTATTCCATGCTTTGTAAATGATAGCGAAAGTTATTTCAAGACCTACACGATAAATAAATATTTTTTATAAATAATACCGACGATTTTTCCTAGCATTCTTACCAAATTCGATAGAAACATTCTTACGACAAAAATATTACGGTACAAAGAAACGTAACGCAAGAAGTCATGGGATCTTTCAAAGATATCTCTTGATAAACAACGTGAACCATCACTCCTTGATATGCTAAATAGTTCGAATAGATATATGTAAAGAATTTACGTTATTCACATAAATATCGTTATTGTCATTATAGGAATTTCTTAATGCCATTTGTAAGATCACGTTTGAAGAGAGGGAAGATTTTAGGAAAGACCATGTAAGGAAAGGCGATAAACTGAAAGGCAAAGAAACTGCCAAAAATATTTCCTCTCAAATGAAAAAGGAATTGTTAAGATCGTGTAAAGCTGACAACGATGTTGTCGTCAAAGGATCCTGGCGCAAGGGAGGAAAGCAACGACACGTACTTACGTCGTCTGTTTCTGTGAGCGTGAGAACGTCAGATCGCCCACGTAATTTTCACGCGTGGGCATTACATACGCGCCTGCACGCATATACGTGCTCGAGCGAGCGTACAATGTAACGGATCACGAACACCTGCTTATCGTGGACGAACGCTTCGTAAACTTACCAGTTCCTGTATTCTATCGTTTATGTACGAGGACTAATAATAAACGATACTTTAAAAAATATGATAAAGCATCGCGTTATCCGTTCCTCGTTTAATTATTATAGTAGTGTCATAAATTCCGTCCCTAATAAAAGCAACTTTGTATAATAATAAATTAAAATAAAGAGACTAATCTTTCTATACCGTACATGCAAAAGGTGCAAAAAAAGACTTTACAACTATACGAAGGAATTATTATTGCATATATTGCTTATTTTTTTATAATGCACGTGGTACGTTCGTAAAGCGTGTTTATAGTCTATAATGAATGCGCTTTTAATCTTCTTACGAAAATTATGGATAAATAAAGCAAGAATAATCATCAAGGGCAGTGTTCTAGTCGTTTGGACATTTTCACCGTTTCTAAATTCAACTCTCAGAGAAACTTCATTATTTACGGAAGAACCTACTACTGCTGTACGATACAATAATAGAAAATATTAGATTTTACCGCAAGTATTAGGTACGTGTCTCGATTAATTCGCCTTCGACACCAATGAGGAACGCCATTAATACGCGTGATTGGGACGGAAGATCTTCATTATGAATGACGATCTTGGTAAATAGAAACGCTAATTGGTCCATCGGGTTGCATCAACGCAGACACGTGCAGGTTGACACCTGTGCTTGATGAAATTGCATTCATAAGCTGATGATCCACGAGTCATGCGGTTTCAGTAGCTTAACTCGGATATACTATTCCTGTTATCTTGTCTATCGAGCTAATATAGCCAGCATAAACTACAGACTGCAGTAAATTGACTGTAGTGAGACCTAATTCTGAATCCTAGAGAAGTTCGCATCAGGGTTTCAGTATGAAACTGTCTTCGCCACGAAATTTGGTTTAAAGTTTTGCACTCGTATTAGTAGTATGCTATTATCAGTTACGTTACAATGTAGATGCGCTATTGATAGCGTTACAGAAAGCAGCAAAAGTACTCTCCACAGGACTATCCTCTCGCGGCTTATAGAATTTCTAAAGACTCTATCGATCTATTACGAAGGAATTTAGTTTTGTTCAAAGAGGCTTGTACATTTGTTGTAGTTTATAATTTGACGATCGTAGGGAACAAGGAAATTTACCAAATCATATAACAAATTATTTGCATCGGTATATATATACGTATATGTATTATTACTCGAATTATTATTACATAGCAAGCGACAACGAGGCAAAATTTTACGAGTGGTATTGGTTCGTCAAATTTATATACCTGAGACTGGATTGCGAAAATTCGATTATATGCACCATCCTAATAGTTCTTGAAAACAATCTGACCGCATTGCCCGTTTCTCCAGAAACAAAGCAGGCAATAATTTGCTAAAGCTCCTGTATCGCACTAAGCTATTCATAGAATAGATACCGCTATTGTTCATTGGCAATGAATTGCCAACGGCCAAGTCTACCTCTCCGTCGCGTGGCTTACATTTCGCTCGCGGCACGAAGCATCGCTGAAAATTATTATTGCAGAAACGTTGTGCGGCTTTAACAACGTGCAGAACGCGATCTCCTGTCGGGGAACATGGACCAGGCCAATCGGGACACCTAAAGGATTAGGCGCAGTCTCTGGGTCTGCTAACAAACACAAAACCGTTATAGTCGGCAAATACGCGAAACTTGCACACACTGATACATTCGTATGATTCTGTTTACGTAAGACTATACGCGAATCGCGTATATCTGATGTTGTTTGCTGTTCCGGTAGCTTCGCGATGTTATCATTCAGTTATGCATTTCTCCGAAGTGCGCGTTTCAAAGTCCGTGCTACTCGTATGCTTAACGTGCTCTTAAATTCTGCGAGTTTCGGAAGTTCAAGCGATAGCGAAGCACAAGGAACTGATCTACACGGTAGGATAGCATTTGCGATTTAAAGATTAAAAAATCGTAAGTGAAAGTAGGAAGAAATTAATGAAATATATTGGCTAGTCGTTCATAGTATGGATCCTATACATTTTCTAATCGTTTTGGTTCTCGTTGCGCTTAAAACGAAATTCTGGGCTCTTAGACTTCTCTATAACAAAATCTATATATTTCCATACATAGAGATCGATATAATCGATTAAATAATAGACTCGTTAAATATTACAAAAGGTCGATAGTCTCAAAGAATCGATCGATTAGAGCAGTGAACTAGCCGAAATTAGAAATCTCGTTTACACCCTACTCGCTGGACCGTGTAGTCTGTAACTTGACTTACAAGCGTTGTTACCGAGCTGCATAATTAAATGTACTTATAATTCCACCCGAAACATTGCGGAACCACTGTTCGAAAGTTCGCAAAGCAAAATGTCAACAAAATTACATCGAGAGAGTAGGCGATTCAAACCAATAACGATTCCAGCGTCGTTAAATTCGAGTAAAATTTCTGGTGTTCCGTATTGTCGACGCTGTTCGCGAGTAACAACACGATCGTGCTTGCAACGAGTCTCCTAGAACTAAAAAGTTGTGGAGCGCGGCTCGTTCAACTCACGATACTATCTGTATATTACGTTTGTTCGTACGAGAGATGTTAATGACATGTATAAGTTGTTACACGAAAAACACGTCATCGTCAGAGAAGGAATGCAATTTGTTGGTACGTAGGAACAGTTAACACGATCAAAGATAAGGTAAGCGGAAGCAGAAGGGTGAAGAGTGTCGAAGCCAAAAATAGGAAGCGCAAGGGTAAAGCGGCGGAGACTCGAAGCATCATTGATCCAGGAGGAATATACGCCGTCTACATCGTAACTTTGATCGCGCTGTAAACAGAACATCCCTAGGATTGACTGTCCTCTCTCGTCCCTTCGAACTTTTACCTATATTGCTGACAGTTACAGCTGCATAGCACGTAACCATAATTATGTACCGTGTACATGAGCGTGCAAGTATTTCTCGCTTACGTTCAGTCCACCTCCTCCCCTTCTAAATATTGACTCTCTTAGAAATCTATTTGCAGGTTGCAAGTTGATAGGAGGATGGAGATAAGCGATGTATAAGTTTCAACGTGTTGCATGTCACACGCCGACTAAATCTTGTGTAAGTGATGGCGAGTGATGAATACTAAGTAGGTAGCGTTAGAGAGACTTTGACTGATGATATTGGAGAATTCAATAAGTGCATTTCTTGTGTGTGCTGGTCGACACTGTCCGCTAAGCTTTCACACGTGATTACGATAGTGTTTCGTCGTATGGGTACTTTAGACGCGAAGAAATCTACAACTTTACAGGTAGCGGTATTATGGACTGCTACAAACGTCTTTTTTTTTCTCGTAATTTTATAATTATTTACATACTTAAAATATAGTAATAATAATATCACGTAATTTAATTTTTTATCCAATTAAAATAAAATTGTCGATGACTTTAAATTAACAAATTTGATTCGAAATTATTAATTATTTCGAAATGATCTATTTCCGAAAGAAATTTAACGATGTATTGTTTCGTATTACATTTATTACTCATAGATTTACTGATTTTCCTTTGCCAGATTACTGTATGGTAACCATGTAAATCAATAATACGAAGGTATTACCAATTCCATTATGTATATGGTCGTGCAATAACATAATATGTATTGGCGTTGCCAATATGTATTGAATAGCGTTCATCGTCGATAACGAGCGCCGTGGTTCTCTGAATTTCGACGCATCGCCAATGTCAGTATTCATACATCAACGTGATACGACGTGCTCGTTTCGTTAAAACTAATATCTTGATTGATAATTAATAACAATCGCGTAAACGTATTTTATTTCTCGTTTACGAATATATTTGCAAATTTCTTTCAGCAAAATCTTCCGCGCTTATAATTTACTTGTAATTAATAGACAGGTTCTCTAAACATGTCTTAACGAAGAAATTAATAATTTAGCATTTTTTTAAATACTGTTTTATGTGAAAATTCTCACTTTCTATAGCCTTGAAATTCATTAATTTTCTAATATCAATTGCTAACAACAAAATAAATTAAGTTCCATACAAAATAGCACGAGGACGGTGACAATAATTTACTAATGATAATCATGATTTTATAATTACATATTTTTCTATTCGTATTGAAAATAATTCGTATTGAAATATCAGTTTATTAAATATGGCTCCTTGTCACGAACAAATTCAAGTTAGAAATCCGCGTGACTGGCAACTTCGCCAAATTGTAAACACGTAAGCAACGTTTCTCAGCAGAGCGGACACAAGTGACAAAACTTGGGACGGTAGAGAAATTTGGCGAAACTAACGCGGCGAAGCGTATTCCTGCACGCGGCATGTACTTACTGACCGCGTACAGTAGTTGTGCGGCCGCGGAACGGAACTACGCCACCGGAAGGTGTCCGACGTATAGTACCTAGAGTTCGGCTTTTGGCTTGGATTAATCAAAAGCCTTAATTGGGTTTCTACCAGTGGAGATCTAACACGACTGCCTTCATTTGTCTGTGCGCGGATTTTCTCTGGAATCCCCGCGATTCCATCGGAAATTTGATTATTCCGATCCGATAGATGTTCCGCGCGATTATTATTTCTGCGGCGTATCGAACCCTCATCGTGAAATTCTTTTCCTCTCTTTTCATTCCTTTTGCCATCGGCTTACTCATTTCCGCGATTAACGTTCCACCTAACTCGGAAATGCATGCGAGATAATGACACATGCGTTTGCGTTTGAATCTTTTCTCTTCTACTTACTGTATATTTACCTGGACTATTGTAGAATAAATGTGTAATTGAATCTTGTAACCTTTTGCTGTTTATCGAAATTAGTTTCTTCTCGCCAATAGTTAGCGTTAAATTGGTAGCTTTTAGTAAGTAAAACGTAATTTAACATAAGCCAGAAGAAAAGTGTCGTAAATATTTTGTAAGTGTAAATTTGATTCAAAATGTCTTTTAACCTTGTAAATTTGCAACAACGTGATGGCACATTAAAGAGAAGGGGGAAAAAATGAAAAAAACTTGAAGCTCTCGTGAAAAATCGTCCACACCAAAACATATACGTTTAGATATGACTTACATGTTCTATAAATATGTTTTTAATATCATGCAAACAGCATAATCGTACAGCGTAATGTAAAAAAAATGTCTAAATTATCCAAATAAATTGCTAATATCTGGAGTTATTAAAGAAATATACTAAATATTTCTGGAAACATACGGATTTTACTAGTAATAATACTCGTAGTATTTTCTAAAGCATTAGCTTATCTTTTTCACGATTTCGCGAATAATCTGATCATACTACAATTTCTACAGCGCATTTATTGGGATGCCCAATTCGTTGATACGCATTCGATATGCAAATAAATCAGTTCTACAGCGATTCGCAAAGCTATACAATATACATGCGGCCTACTCTGTTACACGATTGTTATTATAATTTGCTACCTGCACGTCATGCTTAACGGCATAACACGATGTAACGTTGCATACAACCGGAAGAGAACCATCAAACGCGAGTTCAAGTTTCGGCTCACGCTATTCAAAAGCTTTAATTGGATTTCTGGCGTAAGCAGAAGCTTTCTATTGATCAATCCTGTTCCCAATGCACAGACTTTCCATTACGCACAATTCTATCTACATTTTTCGCCGTATAATAAAATAATCTAAAGTTAACTTTTACATATTATCTACCTACACATTATCTAAGACAAAGAAAATCATGCAGGAATTGGACAAAATTTGTTGTGCTCCAGAAAAGTTTAAGCATCCACGGAATTCGTCTGACTGACCCTGAATGGATTATTGACGCGATAGCATTATTCGAGTTCTGTGACGACCGGAAAATCGAAAGTGGCGCGAGCAAACTTAAATTAAATCTTCTTTGTGGGCACCCATTAGCAGACCGAAAAGACAAGATTGTGTTACGCGGAGGCTGAGAGAGACCAGGGAAAGGAGCGAGGAAAACTCGGGAGGAACAGAATTGTCGCGAATATCGCAATGGAATTGAATATTCATCGGTTTCAAAAGAAATCAAAGCAGGCTTGAAAGAACGTCGGACTGTTCGGCATTTTCTTTGTCCCAGTTCACGTCGCACATTTTAAATCGTGCGATGGTTGTAACAGACTTTCCGCGTACTCGAAACTTTTTCTCCAATTTATGCGTCCCTTTCTTGTCTAATTTGAATAGCTACTTCGTACTATTTCGAAATTTCTGGAACGCCGATGACACTCTTGAAAAATTCTACGAAAGTTAAAAGGCACTATGGATTGCTCGTTCGTAATATGAAGGACTGGACCTAACAGAATCCTTTCTTTCGTATCGATCGTACATTAAAATATTCTTTTTGGGCCACGAAGTAACATTAAAATCACACAATCAACAAAAATCTACGTACGTAAAATTATGAATGTTCAGTATCACTTTACTCGCCATAACTCGCTATAACGATTAATTTAGTAATGTTTTGTAAGGTAATAAGATTTAGTTCAACTTGTACATTATATCATCTTATCTTAGAATCTTATTGTAAGCCATACACATTGAACGTTTCAATAAGAGGTCAATACAAAACATCTAATTTTTCTACAACGATGCGACGTTATTTGATTAACTCTGCAATGATATATAAAACTTCGATGTAATAAATTTTTTTATTATGTTTCTTGGGGAAACTTTATTTATATCCTCTATGTATAGAAGACGATTGCACTGAAACGGAGAAAACTTGCCTGCCAAAACGTACCATTATATACACTTAATTTCGTGAGAAGTCCAAACGAAGCAATGAAACTTATGGAAACACTCGAGTTTTTCATTACGAAGCCGACTTCGGGATTTCTTCGCTCCATGCCAATAATTCGTTGCGTCTTAAAGGATTAAAGGCAACATCAGGGACGAATTATAAACGACTCGTATCATCTACTTTAAGCTTACTGCCTCGTAACATTTCATAAATATTAACAGCACTATATCGCAGTTAAGGCTTTCTGCAATTTATATCGTTTAAACAGCATGGGTACAATACAACGCAATAAATTGAGATTGGATATGCAATTTCGTGGAAAATCTAAAGCGTAACAAGCGGTCCGAAAAGCGGTATTGGCAGCAATCGCGTTTCACTATGAATAACTTGAATCCGATTTCAATTAACATAGACGACAGTGATAAGTCGGCAAGCATTGAAATACTATTCGACTATGTAATTACTTTTCTAAGAAATTGAAGAAATATCGACGCGATACTTTACGGAAGTAGCATCCGTGCAAATATGCGTTAAAATCCAAATTAATTCCTCGAATTTTATTAATGCTACTCCGAGGACCATAGATTTCCCGCGTGGTCTACAGAGAAATATTCTGTAAGTTCGCGAGAAAACGTGAATCGCCGATCTCTGTAAAAATCATGGAACATTGCGTCGGTTGATCATGGACATCCACAGTCGTGCGTTAAACTCCAGGCCCAAAATTGCACGTAAAACAGAGCAGCGAACGAGATTTTTTAACGCGTTTTGCCAAGTTTGAAAAAACGGAACTACTTTGAACAGAAAGTTTCAAATTCGTTGCAGCACTGTTATAAAATTAATTTTGGGAACTTTCTTCAGCAACTTTCAAGATATCCCTGCGCCAGCTACTGGTTCTTTCATAATGCATTCCTCTCGCGAGGCACATCCACAAATCTTGTAACGAAGCTCATAAATACGTTATTATCTCCAAGCTTTTACATATTCCTCTATAAAAAAAAAATACTCGAAGCTAGTGGAATTAAATGCCTTTCTCTTTCCGATTTTATTCAATGCTTTCCTTATTCCTAAATTTTACCAATTAATTTCATCGACCCTTGGTATTATAGTACCGCGAATTTTTAGTCATCTCCTTTTAAATCCTTTATACAACCCTGGATAAGTTATGCAACCAGATGAAAAAGTTAATTAGTCTTCTGCGCGTTAATGAACTTATAAAACGAGCAGTGACTAGACTAGAGGTGTTTTAAGTTCCGCGTTTGTTTTTCCTTCGAAATGCTGAGGAAGCTTCAAAATTTCAAAGTATTTTAATCAATTTTAAAGCTAAGCTTGAATTATTAGCAGCTTCTGTGGAAGTTTTATAGAATATTTTTCACAGAACATTTCTTCTTCTTATTTAAAACAGAGTGTTCGATATTTCACGAATACAATACTGTAAAGGCAACACTGATGAGTAACAAGTAACGTTGGTTACAAATATATCTCAAATCGAATGTTAACAATCTCTCTGTAAGCCATCTCCATGTATTCGATATTGTAGTATCGTAAATATAATAATTAGTTTATTAATAATAAATGGATTAAACAGAAAACAATGGTTATTTAACATGAACTAATCGTAACAACGTATTATAATTAATTAACTACTCTCGTCAACACAGATTCAACTCTCTCTCAACAACGCTAACAACACTATCTCGACAACGCCCCTCAGCAACCCTTTGTCTTTTGTCTTATATCTGTCGGAGATGTAGGGACAACGGGCCTTTCTTTTGGAATTTTGAGAAGATTCTCAATACTTTGGTCTAAACTGTTCATTAATAGTATTATAACAGTGGGCTTGGGGTCGAGGTGACACAACTGGTCACCGAACGTAGCCACGGTCACGGGATGAACGTTTTTACTTAACAGTAGAAGTACCAATATCGAGGGACACACGCTATATTAACAAACAAGCCCCGGGGCAGGAGCAATGACGGCTCTACGCGGGTCTGCCTAGTAACGGCGCCTGGAATTTTGTTGATAACCCCGGTCAATACGCAATTGACAAATGTGATCGTGTCAGTCTTTTATTCTTATGATCTCCTTGGAGGGTTTACTCACAGCGTCAGATCAGTCAGTCAGAAAGATACCGTGCGTCACAGCTAACGTCATTTTGAGTTTGTACAAAGAGTTATCCCGTTGACCGTGGATTCGTTTGAACCTAAGAACATCGTCTTTAATTTAAGAGTGTCTAACAATCACGTTAAATTGTTAAACCCTGTTAAATCAACACTTGTACACATAATTGAAAATATAAACCTCATTGAACGACAACGATGACTTGTCCTAATGAAGAATTGTCCTATCTTTTGTTTAAGCCCCATCATGCACATGCTCAGCAACCGCTTGTTTATAATTCGCATGATACCCCCCTCGAGACCCCTCGTCCACGATACTACGATATCATAGTCAACAAAATTTGATTTCGATAGGTGTAAAAAATGTCATTAGCTCTATAATTTAAGAACAGCGATAACGAAGGAGTATTTTGCATATTTCTCACAGACAATACACATCAAGCGTCAGGAAAAAACAAATAACTTGTCTTTCGGAGTAGAAATTCGTCGCGGCAACGCTGTCAGGAAAGAAGAATCGATAGCATCGGTAACGACACACGTGATACATACATGCTCATACAGCGTTCCTGAACCCAGGCAAACCCATTTTGCAGAATTTTTACAACGTCGTGTTTCCCGGGTGACAGCGTTTTCCCGGAAATGTAAGACCCTTCTCTACACCGAGGAAATTTCCAACGAACCGATGAAAATCCTTTCTCTGTAGCGACAACGTGATACCGGAAGCGAAGCCGCGCGCATAGCGACAGAACGTATCCCAACAACTTTTTATTACTTCGCGTGACATACTTTTCTTCGTGGATACACGGACGACGCGGGAGAAAAAAAATTAATTAGCCGACCTTATGTTAACGAAGCCGCGATACACGTAGACCCCGTGTAAGTGGATTAACGTTCCTTCCTCTCTTGACTCGCGACAAAATGCAAAAACTTTCGTCATCGTATCTTGCCTTCCACTTAGAACGAAATCGTTAAAGAAACACTGACAAGGCGTGGACGAACAACGTGCACCGTTAAAAATGATAAGTTCGCGGGAATAAAGACTCAGACATAGAGCACAAATCATTCGCCCGCCACGTCGTCGTTTTTTCTACTTGTTTCTTTCTTCTTCGAGCTTCGTGAGAATCTTTGCGACGAAATTCTTCCTTCGATCCTTTCAGTCGAATTCTTACGTCATAGTTTGCTTGTACAACGAAGGTTGAATATTTACGTTTCTGCCTACAGATATACATCCGATCATTTTCGACCCAACTTAATTTATTCTTTGGTTTCAAATCGATACAATGTTATTAATACAAAGATCGATGCGATGAAAAAATGAACGGTTGTAAATCTTGCAAATTCTTAACATGATAACAATAATTTGTAAAATTGACTAAAAGCGAGAGATTTTAAGTCGGTCAGTGTATGTGCTCAAGTTTCCTACTTGTTGAGCATGTCCCAACAAATCTCGAACCGCTGAAAACGTAACAAACTCCCTCGAGTGCTTCGTTCAACGCGATTCACCTATCAATTTACAAGTCCATCCTGATCAAAGGACCACAGAACCAACGGACATCTCTCCAACAAATCCGTGTATATATTTGTCGACGTACATACGTCCTTCTGCCTACGTAAACCTTGCACCCACACTTACACGCGCATCTTTCACCATGGAAACTTTGCAGGAACGCAGTTGGAAAGAATGTCGAGGGATTCGAAGAAAGTTTCGCAACGAGTTGTGCACACGCTTTTCGAGAGTCAGATTACAGGTGTCTGAAAGCACGTGTGGATGGTAGAAAAGCTTCGGATTCGTGACAGGAACGCGGCCGAGTCTCTCTACAGCCTGGCGGCTAGGTCAGACCGATTTACGGGCAACGTGCCAGCACGCGAAGATCATAAACCCTTGTATTCCGATGTGCTGCGACGTCTGCGACCAAGCAATTCCATATCCACGGTTCGGAGATCAA
Organism: Bombus impatiens; assembly: GCF_000188095.3. Taxonomy (NCBI): domain Eukaryota; kingdom Metazoa; phylum Arthropoda; class Insecta; order Hymenoptera; family Apidae; genus Bombus; species Bombus impatiens. Next base: position 1,709,146 of record NT_176808.1, on the reverse strand, counting down.
TTCTGTCGTTACCGCTCGAACGATTACCGTAGCAGCCGATTTGCATGCACCGCGACCGGCATCGCGTTCTCTCGATACTCCTACTCTCGACGTCTCGTTGCGACACACTCGAAATTTGCGTAAAAACTCCAAGAACCATGTTCTTCGGGAGGATGCACCTTTTACGAATGTGCAGGACAAGATACTTGAAACGTAGTACGATTCCTAAATAATCGGTGCTATACGAATTTTCATTACCTCTGTTCGTTTCAGTTTTATGTTGAAGGGTGTAATTGAAAGCGATGACGATGGAATGTGAACAAACGAACAAATTGAGAATTAACGAAGTATACGATAATCGATGAATTCGTGTTTTATATGGCTTGCGGAGAGATTGGATAACAATGGACGGACAATGATAGATGGTAGTTCATTTTGAAGCGAACGGTAAAGAATATAGAAAATCGATATTTTTCGCTCTATTTTATGTGGAGGATCCTAAGTCCGGGTAATTGCTGTTCAACCATTCTGACTCCTCTAATGCTCTTTATTACCATTTGATTTACTGCGCTCGATTGGGAATTTTTCTTAAAATGCTCTAATGTTTATCGATCGATATTAATTTGTCTAAGGGGAAATGATTTATCCTGTAACGAATCATTACAAAGGCCTTCTCAAATTAGACATTCTTTGTGGTAATAGGGTTCCTGTAATCTCGAAATGTTTATGAATCTAAATGTTGTATGTAATTTTGAAGGTTGTACATTAGCAAAATTTTATCGAAATTCTGTCTTAAATAGAAAAGAACGCGTGCTTGTGCAAAACATAAATGTACGTGGAAATAATTCGATAAAAATAAGGCTTTGAAATACAAGAATTATCTACTGGAGAAAATTTCTTTGAAAACGGGTCAAGTAACAGCGTGTGATTTCATATCCACGCTTTGAATATTAATTCGTTCATTACCTACTGCATGAGTGGTTTTTATAAGATTTTGCGTGTATGTGTGTGTGTGTGTGTGTGTATGCGCGTGAAAGAGAGAGAAGCACGTTTGCATGCGAAGCATTCACGCGAAAGCTGAGACAGAAATAAGTGCCTCCATGAGGAACTTCAAATCGAAGTTCGAAAGCGAATTTCGCCGCTTATATTATGAATTCTGCCATTAACCCGAATATCTTTCGAATATATCTATGTAAAACGATTTCTCGATCTGTTCACACGTGGCTTCTTGTATCTGAAATGGTGGTAACTTATGAAAGTCGTAAATTTCATCGCCAAAATGTTTGGAATGCATTATTGTCGATTTAAAGTATGTAAAACTAAACGGATAGTTCACATTGTAATGTTGCGAATATGACGTGAAAGATCTATTTGAAATTCACGTTCCAATTTACCGGGTCGCTCGGAATCGTTCCGATTTACATTTTAATTCGATATACATTCATTAGATTATGTACATACAACCGTTCACACACAACATCCATCCTTGCGCAACATCTCAGGTTTTTCGACGAGAAACTTTTCAATCTGATTTTTTATGTCGACCAAATTCCTTAAAAATCGGAACGAACTCTCCGAGCGATGCAAGGTATATGATTCAAAAGTATCGAATAGAAACGACTATTGTTCCCAAGTACCTACAATCAAGTGGTTTGATACACAGTGGAGTCGCCCTTGTCTGAACTAAGAGGCAGACGAAATTGTTCTAATAATGGAATTTTCGGATAGTAGAACAATAATCACTTTCCTCGTATGAAATTTTTCTCTCAGAAATATTGTTCTCAAGTACCTACAATCAAGTGGTTTGATACACAGTGGAGTCGCCCTTGTCTGAGCTAAGAGGCAGACGAAATTGTTCTAATAATGGAATTCTTTGATAGTAGAAGAATAATCACTTTCCTCGTATGAAATTTCATTTCTTCGAATACGGATCAAGATTAATTGACGGATTCTTTAAATACTTACGAATCCCATATGTTTTTGACTACTATGTCGCATAATTTTTTCAACCTAAGTAAGTTTCGGAATTTGAGCCATTGACATCCTTTCTCGAATGCCACGAATGCCTTCGGTACGAGAAGAAACCTCTCCAGTACTAATATCGTTTGCTGTTTCCATTTGTATGTAAATTATCATTATTACCATCTTCGTAGCAATGAAACCATCTCATCGGTATATTTAAGGTTTATCCACTGTTGCCAGCATCCGAGGAATCTAGGTACTTTGGATAATTTTTAGTATCATGTTTTTGCTTTTCGTGTCCATGATCATGGCTCTTCCAGGTCCATGTATTTTTACTAATTCTCTCGCATTTACGACACTCTCGAGCTTTTTTTTTAATTATGTCGTATTTTGTTTCGACAGTTAGAACGCTATTAGTTTCACACTAAATTCTTATAATCAAAATTCAGTCGGCCAAATAAAAGAGAGAATACATTGTGCATGAACACTAATAAGATATGTACATATTTGAAACGGATAAAGGCATCTGTTACTGGGAAATATCATATGCGGATAATAGAACGTTCGGATATTAAAGTATCCGGATAATGGATGTTCGGATAAGGGAAGCTCTACCGTACATACTTAAATACAATATGCTATATACGCGAACGAAACAATTGCATAGTCAGTAACTTCGTTAAATATACCTATTGTGTACTTAATATTGTCTAGAATTATGTACACACAGAGTTGGCAATAATACACACACATATATAATTTACCCAAGCGAAAGGATAGTTGAATTTACTTAGCCAACACTGTTGTAATATCAGAGATGAATGTTGTAATTGTAGAATGGTTCAAAGATATCTAGATATCTCGTTTCTTTATTTTGTACTTACACATGTAAAAATAGTAGATTAAGTTACAATGTCTTCCATAATTCAGGCTACTTCATCGGTGTCTTCCGAATAATCAAAGTTCCACAACCCTCATTTTCGAAGGAATCCTTTGAGTTGACGAAAATTCATTATAGTACTTGCCCTAAATGAACGCGTCGGAATTTCAAGGTGATTATAGCCGAGAGAATCGATGCCCTTCGCCCTACATTATTCAGTTCAATCAAATACCGCTTCAGGCATTCGGGTCACTTGCTTCGTACTAGACCAGGTACTTCCCACTTATGCTTATGTATTGTACGTGTGTGGAATACAGTGCGGGTGCCGACAACTTATCGAAGATCGATCTTCAAATCTTCTATAGCAGCATCGATTGTCATAATTCACATAACCGACGCGACCAATCACAACGTTCCTGTCGCGTGTTTTCTGCATTTCGGTAAACACAGCCATCGCTATTATACACATATCAGTCGATTCATCGATTTCGGCTTTTTCGATCTTTTCCTTTTTATTTATTCCTTATTTATTTACTTTGCATTTATCATACCTCGACAAAACGATATATTTGTTATTGTACGTACGTTTTTAAATAACGTTACACCTATGCAATTTTTATGAATTGTCTTACTATATTTTTGTAACCAAATAAATATTCCTTTTCAAAGTTAACGAGATATCATTTGCTGTTAAAAAAAAAAAATTATTCCACTTATCGAACTTTTACACACGCGTAGTTGTCTTCAAAAAATTTCATAACTTTCGAATCCGGGTGGTATGGCATTTTCCGTCATGTTTTGCTATCTATCCTTTGTCAATATGGACACGAAAATCAAGTTAATCTATCTTCAACCTCGACGCATACTCACAAAATAAAACGAACCGTTCGATTCAGCGACAGTTTTCATGGCGCGAACGAGATAGGATTTGCGTTGTATACTATGCTTCATATGCATTGTTTCCGCGGCAGTTGCGTTCATTATCCGTGACTGATTTAACGAATCAGAGGTAATTCAGCGGCTGATTTCCAGACCGTAGAGAGTTTCGAGTTGACCGTAAACACTACGCGCGGCTTGCATTGCACTTCATGACGTCAATCGTACACGACATCCTGTGGCAAATCTGTCCAGGTTTTTACGTTCCTTTGAAAAATTCTCTATAAAAAATTATATTTGCACTCGTTGACTATTATGAGGAAAGTTAATCAATCTAATACGTTCGAAATATCGATAAAATATATATAATTTTTAAATATCGTTAGTAGTATTAGATTACGCTCGAATAACGTAAGACACGCACGGCTTCTTTTTTCGCAAAACGTACGACGGAGGGTTAAATATCGATATTTTGACGGGTAACATACTTTTTCTGCGAAAGCATTTAGGAGTCTAAATTTTTACGTGAATCAAAGAACAACCGTGAGTGGGCGAGGGGGATAGAAAAACATCTGAAGACAGAAGCTTTTGTTTGAATTAACACCGATTATAGTAACGAACAGGACTCGATGTTAAAACAAGGTAGATTTTGAAATAAATATGTGATAATACGTGATACGAAAATATTGTAGTCGAGAAGAGCGGATCGAGCTGAAAGGAATATTTCATGGAAAAGCAATTACAAATCCATCAGGCGATACGCGAAAAAATCTCGCGCGAGATGAATTTATGTTTTACACGTTATCCGTTACATTCGTTTCACCTGTTCCATATATTGAAATAAGATTATCGAAAGCATTGAAAGCCACTAATTATAATTATTCTTTCTGCACGAAGCACAGAAAAAGGGGCAAAGTATTGTTCGAGAAAACTGCATAGATTCCTGCAAGATTTAGATGGAATGAAACCAATTTCTCGAGAAACTTCACGAAGCCAAGGAGATTCGTTTCTCGATGGGTTCAAGGAGATTGTGGCAAACGTCGAGAATCACATCGAACCCTTTCACGGGTGTCGTTCTCCGGCAAGCTCGTGTTATTCTACCAGCAAGACGCAGGAAATTGGCAAGAATCGAAATCTCGTTATGAGGAAAGCTCTCGGATACACAGTTAGCGGAAAGCCATGAAGGAAGGATTTTTATGTTTCTCTGTGAAATCACCATGATGGTCTGTCGTGACTGTATACCATAAAAGGATAGAAGAAACAGAGAAAGTGGAAAAGATTACGCTGTATTATCTTTAGACATCCTTTCAGAATCAATTTTCTATCTTCGTTATCGTGTTTGTTTCCTTTGACAAGAACACAATAGCCTTAAATTTTCCCAAAAACTGAATTTTCATCATAAAATCTATTTTGCACTTTCTAATTATTTTTGCAGAGAGATGGTTCCTTGCATGTTTGTATCGTGATTTTATTTTTATTTTATATTTTCTATACGAAAAGAAAGAAAGATATGTATTATCTTAGTTGCCCACAAGAATATCGAGTTTTGTCTTAGATACCAAATTAAATGAATTTTGAATAATAATCCGTCGATATTTCAATAATCGTTACTAAATACATATTGAAAGTACGAGTGTACTTTTTAAAAGATTCATGGCTGTATAATAAAATTTCATTCGTTATAATATATTTTATTTTAAATTGCTATCGCCAATAACCAAATATATGAAAAGAAAATATATTTATTGGTCTTTTCTTATATAAATTTACAATAGGACGAAGTAACTCCTTTCTCGTGATTAACTTATGTATAAGCGATGGATATTATTTTTATGTAATATCGTATAAAAGGGCACTTTAACCTTTTCCAATTTACTACTTCATTAGGTTTCCACGATATATTTCCTCCTTTCTCTGATTTTTATATAATCCTTTTTTATATAATCATGCTCTCATTCCATGAAATTGAAATTAGAAATCCATTAAAATCTCCGATATGACTGAAACTGATAAAGCTTAATTTGCTTCCTAAATTAAATTCCATCGTTCATGTTTCAAAATATGTTGCAAACACGACTACTGTCACAGCAAAATGATGCAAGACGATCTCGAGGTAGGCATCAGTATATCACCGTACGATATCAAAGTTACGTAACGAAAATAAAAAGGGAGCTCGGAAAATCCGATAATATCGTACTTCCTTTTTTCTTGCTTTCCTAACAACGTGTATCGCGACACAGGTTTTCACATCCAAGGTAATAAAAGATTTTACGGCAACTGCTTGTCTTGTAAGATTCCTCGATCTTATGACACAATCTATACGATCCACTGTTCCACACACATTACGAATCTAAATTTAGATGAGATTTCGACTCTCCAACGTTCAGATATCGAACCGTAGAGGATAATACGTATCTGTATTCCCTACCATATACGCGACAATCTCGCACGTACCAGAGATCTTCTTACTGCGTTCCATTTATCCACGTAACACGACGATGTCCGTGAATAGGAAGATTGAAACCTGTATCGTGCAAGTCCACTCGAGAATCGTTCGAGATTGAATTGTAGATTGCACGGGTCTTTCCGTTCATTGAATTACTTCGATCGTGCCGTATTTCTAAACGCATAGGTAACCCGGGATAATGGCCACGGGTCCAGAAAGTAATATCGTTCGCGCGTGTTTCCCTTTGAATTTTACGAGAGAAACTTGCGGACTCGACGAAAGTTTAAGCGAATTCCCACCGTGAAGTCGAAAGGAGGTGTCTTGCAAAAGTCCGTCCCGATTTACGGCTGGTTCTTGCTTCGATAATTATTCTCGGAGTTTCTCACAATGCGATCGTTATAACCAAAGTAATACCAATGCTCGTTGAAAACCAAAGAAAAGACCGTTCCGGCAATGCTTCGGTATTTCCGTAAACGTGCTCCACTCGTCAAAGTAAATCGTTAATTTGTATTAAATTGAAATTAATCAACAGCTCGTATCAAATGAATTACATCGAGTATATAGCGTATGGTATTGTTTCATAAAGTAGAAAGTAATTTTGGAAGTGAATCTTACAGAGGAAGATAATGAACTAATTCTTTATTTTAAAATATTATTTAGAAACATCAATATCGTTAAATATTACAGTAGTGCATAAAGGAGCTGATTGTTAGTCAATAATCTGTGAATTTCTCTACGCTCGAGACATAAATTCTCAGATTGTAAATATGTATCCCTTTGTTGAAGCTTCGACTTTTTCAAATCCACTACATAACAAAATCATCTACTTGTCTGTGAAATAGAAAGGAAAATGCGATTCGTGCGCGGAATGTCGAATATGGAGATGTACGAACAACTTAATAAAGATCCTGTGTACTGCGAGACAAGCTCATTGTCAAATTGAACGTGGTCCAAGTATTCGGGCACAATCGAATATACTCGACTAAGTCAAATATCCCCGGAAACTCGTACCAGTATTTGAGTTAGATTCGCGACTGGTTGCGCTTAAAGGGTTGCACACGTGTGTACACACGCGTCAGGATATAGGTAGGGAAGCGTAGGGGGGACTGCATGTTAGATGGAATATCCGAATAACGTATCGACGCCTTTTCCCTTTGTAACTACATATCGTGGATGCAGATAACCTGTATCGCACCTGTTTCCTCCGATGTTCTCTTATCGCTTTTCTTACTCTCAAATGTTATAACGGAATATATAATGTGTATCGATCATACAGATCGTTAACAACGTTTAATGTTATTTCCAATAAAGCCTGGAAAATGCAAAACAAAAACAAAATATACTTCTACTAAAAAATTTCGCCAACGATCGTTAAAAATATCGTGGAAGGATTCGCATAATTTTTACGACTACTTTAGCAAGATAAAACATCGAGGAACAGAACGTAGAAAATCGTGAGAAGAAAGTTACTTTTTACTTTTTCGTTACAAAGTTAACACCATGTATATACATACGCATATACGCATGTATATAAATGATGCAAAATATACGGATCAATGACCTCGGTTGCTGCAAGCGATGTGCAGCCATATTTACGCTTTTACAACACTGGAGCTAGTTACGTAAAGGAAATTGCAAAGCCAGTGGATGGCTGTTCTTGCAAAGTCACGAATGAACTATATGTGAGAACTTCTATGCGATCTTCAACATGGAGATCCGTAATTGTACTCTGAAGAATAACGGCAAAGTTTCTTATTGTCGGGACATGAATTAAGACGCTATAGGAATTTTTATATATTGATCTTTTATACCATTTTTACTACTTTGATTTAAATCTGATAAAATGAAATGTTAACTCGTACGATTATTTGAATATCTTTTTTAAATATATGCCAAAAGGAGGAATAAAGGAATCGTGAAGAATCGGTGTTACGACTGCAGATGCCACAAAATTGTACACGTGCATATTTTCTATCTTTCCCATTCCTATACCCCTCTTCCCAAAATCAAACAATTGGTTTTATTAAAGTTTATACGAGCGCATCTTCCATGTATGTTACACGCCGCTACTGCTACTTCTATTACTTCTGTTACTCTCCACTGATATTACGTTGCCTAGAATATGGAAGTGCACGGCGCTTGTAACCAGGAAACTCATATACGGTATACATGGGGTCTGTGGCTGCTTATTGCACTCAGTGACTTCTGGTGTAAGATGTGCGACTATAACTTACTGTTTCGTCTACATTGTCTTTATTTCTCTATACATACGGTATACAGTTACGAAAAATGAAAAATTATAAAAGAACCTGGCTAACTTTTGCATCCTTTAACTCCTTCATCTCCAGACTCGTAATATGGGTTATAATTTCGTTTTAACACTAGGTTTACGGGACCCGTCAATTTGACGGATTTCAATAGATATGATTGCCCTGTACCGTTAATGTTATTATTATTTTTTTAGTGATAATTTAAAAAAAGGCTTTTTATTTATTAATAATTTATTTAAACGTGAAGCCTAATATTGTTCCTTTCAGACTTAATTTGAATAAATCGATTTTTTAAAGAAAAATGTGTATTTTCGTCCGTAAACTTAGTGTTAATAAAAACTGTGTTAAAGATGTAGCAAACTTAAATATTTTTAAGATAATACAGACGCCAAAAGTCTTCACCACGTGATCTCTACTTGTATCCCGAAATTAATAGTCTGACACGATGTTGCAATGGTAAATGATTATAATAAGCGTATAGTTAAGTATGAGCGAGTAATTATATTGTGCATATAATTAAAAAGTTCACAAAATATTAACAATACTGACTTGTGAATAACGCGCCTTTCTAATTTCAACTGTCTCTGATAGGATGAAACAAGAAGGAGAACTGATCAGATAAAACCGTTCCAACAATTCCCAATAAGACAAAACGAGATAGCACGGGGGGAATCAATTTTCATTCGCTACAGTATCGACTTTAATATGCGTACACGCGATCCCCTTTATATCTAGCGTGATCCTGCGATACGCATATCGACAATTTCCCCAGCGGCTTAATGTATCAAATTTCGGATTAAAATGCTATAACGTGGCGTGAAAATTCCACGTGTTCGCAGCGTGTCTAATATCGCGCGATTTCTATCCGCTACATCTTCGATATTTCTCTCTTTTCTTTTTCAACCTGGAGATCCAGTAAACAGGAAATACGATATTACGTTGACGCCAGTCCTTTCCATTTCGTCAATAAATATTCCCCGTATCCATTACCAGCCGCTGTTATGCGTTAGAAAATAAACTTGCATCTCGCACATAAGAAATTTAGTTTAGGAAAAATAGGTGTGCAATGAGATCATGCAATGACAAACTAACGATCATCGAGGATGACAAACTGAGGATTAATTAGAATAAATCGTTCCAAAATTCAGAGACGGGAAATAGCGCGATCCGCGATACTCGCGAAGCGACTCCGTTCGTTCCAAGTTGCGATCGAAATTTATCCGACAATTTGATTTCCCTCGCGCCATAATTCTTCTGCCACGATCAAATATCAATATCGATCCAGTGGACTGACCGAAACGCGATTTTCTCTTATTAAACTCGAGTTCCGCATCGAAGTCCCTGAACTTCGTTTGCCTGCTCTTTGTCTTTCCTTTCGACGCTTTCGCTAACGAACATTATGCAACGCAGAATGGATTATGACGTTATCCGCCGCTTGTTCGCGAACAAGATAGACCGGCCTAGTCTGCAGCCACAGCTTGAGCTTTGTTCCTAAGTTTACGCGTACAATAAGAGTCGGGCATTGTCTATGCTTTAATTGACTTGACATCAACGAATCGAGCGAACGTGAAACCGAGCTGGCAAATGAGATCGTGGCCACACGCATCGACCATCGACCGACTCGCGCTTTCGTCGTTGTTTCAGAGCTACGCCTCTGTCGTAAATGAACGCTAACTGCTTTATATACTTCCGCCGCTTACGAAACAATGGCAGCAAGTATCAGATGCGACAAGTTTTCGCCAGAGGCTCCTCGATTCTACTCCTCGATTCGTAGGTTAAAGACATTACGCGATAGCGACAAAATTCCTAAACTTCGAATCAATTATTGGAGATCCTTTTCGTCGCGGGTTTTCTGATATCGAAGTTTCCACAAATATCGGAAACACCATTTTGATCGATTTTATCGGATAGGTTGACGAATGACTATTAAAAAGTTCGGAATCTTCCAATTTTTCCGGAATGCAAAATATGATGTACTGCTAATATTTGGAAGAGATTATCTTTGTCAGGCGTATAGATCTTTCCTTTACAGTTTGCTACGAATGAATAATTTACCTAGGTATAACATCGTTTGTCACTGCAGTTTGATTCTTGTAATTCCAATCATGGAAGTGTAACGATAGGCTACCAGGATTATCTCTCTCGTATCCGAATGATTGGGAAGATTCAATGAAAGTTGTTCGATAACGCTGGTAATTCGATGGACGAAACCGGCGCTGGAAATTTGACTTTCCTTGACAAGCAGGTTTCTCGTTTGAGAAATAAGAAGAGCGTATTACTTCGATCGTTAACGAATCATTGAGCTCCTGTCAACCTTGAAAATACCGCAACGCTCTATCGCTTTCTTCAGGCAAGATGGGTGAGCGCTCTATCTGCGCTATGTCGAAGAGAAATCCTTGTGTCACACGGTTGTCCCGAAGCCTGCAAGCGGAATAGGAATACCTTTCACAGACGGAAACACATCTACGATGATATCTATATGCTGATACGTAAATAGGCGAATGTATGCACAATACGTTATATATGTACGTACGTCCATTCGTTTATCCGGACCATGTGGATTTTAGACGGTCTCTATTGTGTGTCAGAGCTTACAGCAGACGAAGTTGAATGGAAAATCTGTTTTCAATTTTGACGGCAACTCGTTTGATAAACGTATTTACACAGGTATGATAAGTATTTGTTCCTTACAGGAAAACATATTTGACTATATATTTTTGCTTCTACCGAAGGGTTAAGATAAATGTATTCTACCAGAATAAATTTCGAAATAGGATCCCTTAGAAAATGGCGAGCGATGCACGGAAAATTTCACGAAACGTTTGCTATTTTGAGCGATAGATCTATTCGATTAAGAGCCACGTTAAAACATGATTTTTCTAACAGCTCTTCTGCCATTGTTTTATACGTTCTCGAAACACATCATTGCGGAACAGTCGACGATGTCGTATTTCCGGCAATTCGTTACGCAACTCCTCAGACCTAATTTGCTCTATTATAATGGCAATGACAGGTATATAGCGATAACAACGAAAAAAGTAAAATACTTTGCGCCTTTCATACGTACGTAGTTTCAATAAAAAATAAAATTTCATATTTTCCAGAATATTCCTCGATAAAATATTTTTAGGAACGAATGATAAGAAAAGATAAAAGTAAAGCGGTAGGTAGAATTTCCATATTTTACAAAAATTAGAATCAAAGCATTCCAACGATCATATTCTAAAACAAGTTGCTAAATACATATTATTAACCGATCTCGGTTTATCGCTGGCATTTCTGGTTTATCGGTCATCGAGAAATATGCGTGTGGCATTAAGCAGAAGCAGGAAGGAATAACGAGCATCTGTACTCGAAGAGCTGCCTCGGTATTACCAGATCGGTCACCGCTGGAATTCCGTGTGATTGGATTGGTTTCCACCTCTGTCGGGAATTTAGGACATGCAAGATGATACGCGTGAAATTGCCTCCCTGTGCGACCATGACCCGTAATTACGCCCGAGTTATCATTATTTTCCGTCCAACGAAACAGTCAGGGATTCGTAATTTTGTGTATCCCCTATATCGGTACCGTCGATCACGATTCGACGAGTTTTACCAATAAATCGCCCAGGCGATATAATAAACAACGCTTACAAAATATTGTAATCGAATCTGTAGCGTATAACGCGAATTCGAATAATTTCTATCCTGTTAAGAAACATTTAACCCAGATACATGTACGTCCATACATATCCACGCAAACGAAAAATATCACCGCAGTCTAATATCCAGCAATATAAGTCTTCTAATCTAATTATCCACCAATTAACAGTCTAATATCCACGAACAGTATCCACGCTTCACTGCCATCATCACAGCGATCGTTCTTTCGTCAAAAAGACACGTAGACCAGCGCTTTTCCTAGAATCGAGAATCGTTAAAACGATTTCGCGTTTCTGACGAAAGTAGCAAACGTGCTTCGAACAAACTATTCGCCTCTCCGCATTGTGTTATTTCCGCTTCCGCCCACCTAATTGTGAGGATGGATAGTCTCCCTGTGAAGCCATCGTGGACGTGACAAGGGGTAGAAAATGCAGCAGAATCATCGACCTCGTTTCGCGATAAGGACGACGGTGATTGAAAGTGTAACACGGCGACGCGCCCACGCGCTGTTTGCTCGATGTAACGAGACATCCTGGCCGGAAGCGTTATGATCGATCCGCTCGAATAGCACGTCGGTCACCTGTACGATGCTTGAAAGGTGGCTTTGAATTCCATGACGAAAAGGAATTCAGAGAGTCATTAACCGAATACAATCTGTATAAACACAAACCGCGTTGCATAAACTTTGTGGCATACCGTGCGCATTTACAGCTACTGTAATTTGCCGCGGTACTCGATGCAGTTGGAGATTACCAAGTGGTTCGACGTTTAGACGTTAATTTCAAGTTTCATTCAATCCCTTAATGCAAATTCTCTTCGTTTTACCGATAGAAATTGGTACTTTACGGTAAAGAACGATTATGTCTGCATACACATTTTTGTAACGCGTTCGTGTTAACGCGCTTATACACTAGCAAACCTGCTCAGAAACATTTTATGACCACTTTGTAATTTTCTCGCCAACATTGCTTTTAACAAACTCGCGAACAGTTCTTGAAATCCATAAAAATATTTTATGGTACATCCACTACACCGTGGTCGTAAGAACTTTGATATATCGTAGATGCATCCGAGGACTATGTTTCACGGCCATATTCTCGAACAGCGCGCAAGTAGATGACAGACGATCAACTGTTTGCGAACGATTCACGAACACGAAGGAGGACGCGCTTTTATAATCTGACGAAACAAAAATTATGAAATATAAGTGCCACTCTAGTAAATGAAATTCTGCTCAATAGTGTGTGGCACTCCAAATCTCGCCATCGAGATCGGTGTTAAAAGGACCGTGAAATTCCACCCAAAATGATCGTCTACGACAATAACGTCGCGGATAATAATGATCGCAGTGGACGACGATAAATGCGATCTCCAATTGATCGCATGTAATGAAACTCATCTGCATGTATATATATATATATATATATATATCTGCATGTATATATATATATATATATATATATATATATATACACACACATGTATATATGTATGTATGTATATATGTATGTATGTATGTATGCATGCATGCATATATGTATATATGTATGTATTTAAGCATACACACACATATATCGATCAACGGACAGGCCGAGCGGTATACAAAGAGAATAGAAGGCAGCGCGCTTTCAAAGTCAAAACGACACGTAAGAGCGGTGAATGGGACTCGAGAATAATCGATAATATGCACAACAGAATGAATTCTATCCGTGGCAGACTCTTCCGCCGGCAAATGGACGGACTCTCGAATCCGCTTACAACAAAAGCCGGTTGCTCCGGAATAAATTGAACAGATACAGTTCCCCCGTGGATCGCCAGCGATCAACTCAAAATCATTCAACTTCCGAATATTTCTTTGAGTGGCTCGCCATATCGGTACGAATCACGCGATAGCTTTTTCCGTTCTTGCGACGTATGGTATGGATATCGATGATATCTGCATTGAATATACGGGGTGTCCCTTTGTATGTACAACTACGAAAAGCGGATGATTTTTCGTGGAAAAGTAGATCGGAAATATCTATGGAATAAAATGCTTTCGCGTATGAGGTTTTGTTTTCGAGGAAAACATCTTAGAAAATCAGTTACGTACATGTGTACTAACGTGCCGCGATATTCCATTAATGGCACTATGCCGTTGGATATCTTTTTACGTGATTATAATGCTAATGAAACGTAAAAAAATCCCGTGTAACACGCATAATGTATTCATAAAAATTTTCTATGCTAAGTGCTCGACTACTTTCGTCGACCGATGTATGTAAATACAGTAACACATAGTTAAAGAAAAGACGATGTTACTAATTCGTACACGACTTATGCCGATTTTCAACGGTGCAATCGTGTTCCATCACAGGCTTAATTTCGCTGTACGTCTATTTGCAATTTAAACCCCGTGGGTAATCATACCCTGGATTTCCCTAGACCGTAGATATAAACACGGCATATTTCGTCGACGTATGCACAGGTCGGGTCAGTCAAGGTTGTCGAATACTCTGTTGATATTAAATCTCCCAGCGCCCACGAAAAAGCCTCGAGGCTACAAATAAGTAAAAACCTGGAATTTGCCCGAAAATTTCTGAGAAACCCTGGAAACTTCCTACTGGCTAGGAACATTTCCAAGCGAACCCCGTTTTTCAAGATAATGAGACGTCGAATGTTAGCGTAGGGAGGTCAGATGCGGGCAATAAGTTTTTCTCTTGGGATGATTTTCTTTAAACGGCCACCGATAAGTCGGACCATCTTTCTGCGCTTTTTTCTCGTCGACCTGAAATTTTTCTTTCGACTGTTTTTATTACTCTCTTGGAAAAATTAATTGTTAGCCATTTGTAAAGAAAGTTGAATGTTTCAGATGTATTCTCAGACATTCCCTGATACATTTAGAAAGCACTTTGAAAACGCTGTTGTCGTCGTAGAGTTTTACATAGCAGGCACATGCGCTTGTATTATATTCGCAAACTTTAAAAAATAAATCTAAAAATTTAGAAATATCATTGAAAATCTCAAAGCGAACAAAATGTCTGCCGATTAATACCAAAGACAAATTTAAATGTATCAAACAAGGAGATGAAAATCGATGCAATTCACATGTTCAGATTCATCGTTCTATAGTTTTATTAACGAGTATCCACTTCATCGCAAAGTGACAAAATGGGTTGCCTTTAAGTTCATGAAAATTTATGAGCTGTTAAACCACTCCTAGACTTATTTATTATACGCGTCGCGACACGTCAAGAGTGTTAACTGCAGCCTTCTCGGAGACAAGAAATTTCATACGAGAACTTTCGTGCAGTCTCGAGGGCGACTGATGTTACATAGTGCGCGTACCACGTCATGAACGTGTATGTATATTAAATGACGGAGAATTTACTTTATCATACTACTATCTGCATCAGACACCTGTCCTCGTTTCATACAGCAATTCTTGATCTTGATCTATCGTCCCTACATATGTTTGAAAATCAAGAATGCAAATGTTTCCCTAAACAGAAAGTAATATAAAAAACTATCTTCAAAATGATTAAAATGGAAAAGATGTTACAATGTAAAATAGAATTTAATAGAAGTACCTACATGTAGTCTGGAATTAATTTGCACTGACACAAACAACTGTTTTGTTAAGTTGAACTATATATATCTTTAGATTTATTGATCTATCTATCTAAATGATTTAGCTTTTTACTCTCTACACAAAAACTTTAAGATTCTTATGTCTTAAAACTATTAGTTTAAGCATTATTACAGTTTAAGAACGCTTTAAATACTTTCCTATTCCTTTCTTCTTATTATGTCTCTTTTTATAATTCCTCGTGCTTATAGTAAAATACTTTGCTGCTTGGTCTTCAGTGCTAATAACAGCGCGAGAAAGCTTTGTCTTTTAAGTATCGTTTAGGCGTCGTTTTGAAGCTAATTGCCCATTCAGAGCCATCGTCATAAGCATAAGTTAGGCATCGTTTTAAAGCTAATTATACGTACTTTTACACCTGTTGGTCTCATGAATTTATTCCCACTGTGAATGATAGATACAATTTCTCAAGCTCGGCGAGATTAATAATGTTCCCAGTATCGTTTAATTTTATTACGTATCCTCGGTTTCATAATGTTCTAATTTTATTTGACGAAATAGATTACGTGCGTTAATTTTAAATAAATAACACGCGTTTACCTTATCGTCTATGTGTATTGATTTCGAAGCTTGATAAATTACACAGTGTAATTTTAAATTAATGACTCACTAAATGATTTTAATACAGCAAATTCTATTGCGAGCTTGAAGCGCATCAAAATGTAGCTAGAAACAAACACGATTGATTCAATGACAATTGCTTTATACTAGATATTCCAATATTATATACCGTTTATTCGATACAATATTGAAAATGGTAGTAATATTTACTATAGAAATGACTCTGATATTATATCGAATCATATATCGTCTCGAACACTGCAAGGAAATCGACAAAGTAAGACAGAGGTGCAATAACCTCAGATAGAACGTATCAAGTAGCGATTGTTCAACTAATTCGTAACTTGTCCCGAGCGCACATGCCGCCCCCTGAAACGACTGTGTCAAGTCTCGTTCCATAAAGGGGACAGAGGTCGCCAAATATTTTATTATCATCTCGTTAGTGCACCGTCGTTAGGGAGAGAAGCTCGGGATGAAATATGCAAGAGAACAGAGACCATTGCCTGCGGATAATGCGCTGACATCGTCAAGCATAAACACTACATGGTGTCCCTTGATTCTTCCTCTCTCTTTCTCTCTCTCTTCTCGTTTCCCTTCCGCTATTTCTCGTCGATTCTACATACATGTGCTCGAATCTGACGTAGCCCGATTTTAGCCAGCGCTTTCATCGCAGTCTTGCTACCGCGAACGACGAATTGAACAAGTAATCCGACCGAGGAAGCGTGTGACTCACGACACCGAGACCACGTTTAACGTAGTTTAAACTCCCTCGCGCCGCCAAACTTCACCCCGAAACCATACTTAGTTCGCACCCTGTCGGAGAATAATGGAGGACTATGTACCGAGTTTAATTGTCACCGATTGCACAAGGACCTTGATGAAAGCATAATTACTTTGCGAGGCTCAAGGAAATTAGGAAACATCGATGTTAGCGCTCGTTACGTCTATGTGTGTGTATCCTGGGAAAATACGAGATTTCGCGTGAACGCAGTTCGATCAAAGCGTGAATTCTCGTTTCTATATCATTTAGTTGCGCCATTGTTGTTCCAATTACAAGCTTTCGCTTACAATTAGAGAAAATTAGCGATGGCGTTTGCCGACGGTAGTGATTCGAATAATTAACGAATAACTTTCGAAATCTCGAGCTAAAGTTCGACAGAAACGACGTCCAAATTTTCTAACATCTGCGGCAAAATACAAACGAGTTACGCCACGGCTGTAGCCGAGTGCTCATCCTTAGTCTTATAAGAGAACGAAAGTTTCGCGCGAGATATTGGATGAAATTCATTAACGTTAACCACGGATTTTGCTTCCCTTAATTACACAGGCTTCTGTTCTGTAGGGAAAAAGTTAGATGGATTCTCACCGTCAACATCGCAGTTGAAGATTAATAGTCAATTTGGTAGGCGTTCAAGCTTTCAAAGCTCGCCATTTTGTAGCACGATACCTGAAACGAGCGACGTTAACGCGATGTTTCCAGCTCGAATATTTTCTCCAATTTTCTCGAGGATATCGTTTAACGTGTTACTCGACTTCGCAATTTTCACTAAAAAATTCTTGAACGAAATTTTCCGACAGGATGTAACTGAAATTTCTGCGATCGTTCGTTGAATCACAGTTTTTTTGGTGATCGTACAACGATAAGTATACAAATGTATATTCTATACAAAGTCACGATTTTTCAACGTTCCAAAACAAACTGTTTCAAAGTTAAACGATTAAATCTAAAATTAATTAATAGACTTAGAATAGCCATTGCTACGTCCTCTTAATTAAACACTATTTTAATGGAACGAGCGGTTCCACTCCGATATTTGTCAACTACGAGATCCATGGAAGTTTTGTCTGTAGCGAAGGGTACTCATGATGAGCACCTGCAATGCCAGAAGGGTATAGCGAAAGGTCAGTAGCGAGCTCCTTTTTAAACAAGAGGCACCGACCGATGGGCCGATCGAAGCAGTAAGCAACCCTTTCATTGGTTTTCTGTCAGCGCCGCAGTGACTTGTTGATACTTGGAGCTTCAAGGTGGGATGAGGAGACAGGGTCGACAGAGGCCGGGCAGCTTTTCCACGAGCCTCAGCCAGACCCATGATCGAATATCGACGTTTCAATAGATCACCTTAAGTCGACTCCGAACGCGCATTGAATATTTATGACTTCTGTTATTGATAGTTGGCCCTTACACGCGTGTGTTTCCAAGCCACAGCGGAAACCCAACGAAACATTGCCCGGCAAGTTTCAGCTCTCTGGAATTTTCCAGGATTCACGAAACTTTGAAAGTACGTATACGTATTTCGCTAAATCTTCTGCTACGTTAGTTGCTAGCTATGTTCGCGACGTTAATGCCACCAGAGTATAAGATAAACGCGTCGCAACGCGAGAATTACATCTTTCGGAAATGTAATTAGAAGGAAACTGCCGTTAACGAAGTAACTTTTGTAGTGTATGTTTTATATGAATGTGAGATATCGTTTTAGAATTATTCGCACATTCAATAACCAAACTGTTTGCGCATATATGTATGTATTCACAGTCCCTAGTGTCTTTTTAACACCCCACAGTTGTATTAGCCCTAAACTGTTAGGTCGGGATGCTGGAACAACCTAGACGTTGTAAACACTATCATAATTTTAATGCTGCCAAATAATAAATGAGGCTAACCGTTTCGGTAATTACGTCGAGACTTACAGTCGTGACTTACGAATATCCATTTCAATCTTTTCTCCAAGTACCTCAGAATCGTAGCAAAGAGTTAGAATGCCAAAAGTCGCGAGCTGGAAATCGTAGAATCGATTCTAAAATGGCGAATGATTTTATATTAATGCACTGACACAGAGCTGCAACATAAATGTAATTTTAATGTCTATTTAGTCTCACCTATTCTATATTCGATAAGTCATAATTGATAATGTTTCTTAAATTAATTAAATTAGTAACAGTATTTGTATGAATTTTCTAAGTAGCATTATAGTATGTATGAAGTTAGCCAATTGCGCTCTTGACCTGACACCACCTGAAACTTCCACAAAGAATACCAAGTTTTTCATCGAACTGAATTAATGGGAACAAAATTTTCTTAATGGAAAGTACCTCGGACCATCACCACTTGGGAACAAACTTTCCTTTCTCTGTGTACCTAATGAACTTTTAAAGGTGGTTGACATCGCGTAAAGATAAATATTGGGAAAGCAAGCAGAATCGGCGGAACTTGTCTTCAAGATCGTAACGATGATCATGAATGAACGATTACCTCTCTCTAATTCATTGTTATTTGATATCATAGTTACGTTGAAAGTTATGAATAACCGAGAGGCTGAAATTTCTTGCACGCCGGTTTAATTTGATTATTATCTTCTAGGGATGGAGTCCTAATGGTCTTTTAAGTGGGACGATGAAATATGTAGGTCGTTTGTGTAGATTACGAAGGTTTAACGAATTGCTTTTTTTCTACTTATCCTCCCTATTTTATAGCTATAATGGTACAAACGTAAAATCATATAATATATGTATATTTATAGTAAAATGTTGCTCGCAAAAATTACTCGATAAATGAGACTTTTTATTTATTCGTTTTGTTGCATGAATATTCATAGTGTGAAAAAATTAGGTATTCCATTAAAACCGTGCTTCAAAGGAACAAAGTATATAGAACATTGTTACGATTGCCTCCATTCCTTTTATCGAGCTTTCGGTGGGCAGAAGTATCAGAAAACTTTGTGTAAACAAAACTTGAAATTGCAAACGGCACGAAACGTTAAACAGAAACGAACGGCTAGCGATTCTTTAAAATTCCGAACACACAGGCAACTTCTAGTTCCAGAGTTCGTTACATTAAACTTTGATCTCTACGATCGGTGATTGGAATTGCAACTGTGCACTATCAACGACCGATCAATCGGAATTGCCGATAAGCTGAGAGATAGAGGGTACGGCGAGAGGAACGGAGAGGAACGGAGAACAAAGTTGCATGGCCCT
This sequence comes from Bombus impatiens, assembly GCF_000188095.3. NCBI lineage: Eukaryota > Metazoa > Arthropoda > Insecta > Hymenoptera > Apidae > Bombus > Bombus impatiens. The sequence continues at coordinate 1,688,927 of NT_176808.1, read as the reverse complement.
GGTGACAAAGCGATTGAAAATTTAAAAAACAGTACACGAAAGAATGGAAATGAAACGTCAACCTGCTTCGAAGATTATTCGAAGAAGACAGTTTCGTGGAATTTGGTTCACTTGAAACGATATGTCCTATCGAATTATCTTATAGCCAATTTACGCTACAAAAATTGGCTACAAAATTTCGGCTGATTTTCCTTTAACAATAATTCGAGAGAAACGCTTACGTTTATATAGATACAAATACTTTTTAGCAACTTCGTGTGTATAATTTTAAAGTCATAACACTTTAAGCGAATAATACGATACAGTTTAACGTTCAATTAGCATTTAAGCATAATAATGAGCGAATTCTGTTATTTATTCGCGATTTAATGACAAGGGAAAAGTGAGGCGATAGATACATGTAAATGGTCGTGGAATTCCAAAATCACGATGATGTAGATTCAATTCGAACTTAATCCGGCAAGTAGCAAGACGCTACCTACGTGCAATCAATTTAGATACAAACCATTGAACGTTTATATCGATCGATGTGTGCTTCGTGGCTTCCTACGGACGTAAAACTTCGACGCTCTGTCAATAATGGGGGCTTTTGATTGTCGGAACCTTAAAGGGAATGGGGTGAAATTGATACTCGTTACCCTGTTGCTTTCAGATTCATCGTTACGATTAGATTTATCCGATACTCTGCCGTAACCTAGTTGTATAAGATGACGATAGAAGCCTTTGTTGCCCATTTATTGTCCTTTAATTTATTTCTTTGACATCAAAGATTCTCGACTTGTCATCGCAAAGTTAATCGTGAAAAAATTGTTCCCTGTATGTCTAAACATACTTTTAGAAACGCAACATTTATCTCGATTTTTTCTCATCTTACATGCATCTATCACTTTCGTTTAATCGTTCGATCGCTGCAGGTCACAGAAATAGCCTGTTTTCGTATCCGTTGAATTTGCAATGACTCGTCGATTTTGTACATTAACTTCGTGCTGCTCCGTTCTAATCTTGGAAAATTGCAAATTCCTTCCAATAACATTAGTTCCCACTTCAAAACGAAACATCTTCTTAAAGGATCTAATAATGACTATTATATCGACTACGATTATTACATTTAAAGCTCTTTGGTAATACTAAACATCGTAACACTTTCATTGCGTGCCTTTAAGGAACGTTGTGTTGTTCGAAAGGAATTAGAATAATTCAAGAAAATATAGATTCATCTAGAAGGGAGTGTAACTTGTCAAGTCTAGTAAACAGAGAGAGAAACTTAGTAGAGTTGCTTAAACGGGTGAAGGCAGAGTAAGGGAATTTTAGTTACAAAATCGACGGAATCTTCTGCTCAGTAATGAAAATCAATTTCTATTTCCCAAGGTGTGTTCCTCGAAGAATGCTAAAACGGAAATTACCTATATATTTAATCGTTAATTTTACTCGTTGTCTCACAGCAAATCTAATTTGCGTCGATTGCTTGCCAAGTGAATAAATCATGAAATGCACTAAACTGTCGAATGGTACGGAACGTTTTCATTCTCTTCGCTAAAATTTCTAATTTTGCGCGTGAGAATTCGAAAAACGATTTTTTCACGACAGTATTCCGTTCCTAAACGACAAGGAGAAGGATGTTGATCTTTAACTTCATTTATCTCGGAAACAAATGACTACACATCGTCGAGCCCTGCGATTTGAAATACGAGAGGAAAACTGTGCCTCCACCTCAAACAATACACTTTTCAGATCTACCTTTATGAATTTCTGAAAAACTAAATATTTTCTGTCAGTTTAACAATAACAAAACAGCCCTTTTTTAATACTAAAAATGGCTAGGTTCAATTAAACTTTCCGAATGCCTTGAAGTCTTATCTTTTTTCTCACTTTTTTAAATAATTCCACGTAAAAGTAAAGACGGACGTCCAATCTACTACGACGCTTTTAACAAAATTCATTTTGTTCCTATTGATTTCTGAATGTTTATACAATGCGCGATAGAATGTGATAAATAGCAAAGTCCTTAAATAATGACTAAAATACGAAAGGTCATTGTACATTAAAATTAAACGCAACCTTGTAAAGAGAATTCTCCGTTTAAAATATGTATAACACCTCCGAGAATGCATCCTGCATGTGAATGAGAACGTACTTTTCCCTTTTTACTCCGTTCGTTCTTCTTTTTCTCTCGCTGCGATTACTGGAACGATGCAACCGCGGGTAGATTAAATCGTGCCACAAGTGTCATCGACAACATTGCGCTGCAACTGTAGAGACAAGCAGAACACGAAGGATGGTATTTGGAAACGAGCCACGATTTCGTAGATATACCCGGAACGAGTGGAGAGCGGAGATAAGCATCTCTGTTGTCTTCATAAAACTACCACGGAACCAAGCTAGTATTTGCTTAACGTTCTTCTTGCGTATTTAGAGAGTATCGCGTTATGATTCATGAATATGTAGCATAAATAATAAATAGCATGTTGTGGCAAATGAACGTGAACGAAGTGTATTCTAAAACGTCAAATGTATCGAGGTTCTGGATCGAGCAACTAAATGATTAGCGTAAAGATGTTTAGCGTAAATACAGGATGGTTGGTATTTTTTTTTTCTTTTAATTTTTCCATCGAGACAACGATCTACAGTGAGATCCGTTATAACGTTATAAAATTCAAAGTCGACTTTCTCGAAAACAAAGCATCAAACGAAAAATTTTTATTCTATATTTTCGACTTCCTATTTCGCGTAGAATCACCCCCTTTCCGCTTGTACCACCAGTTACCGACCACCCTGTATATCAATTTCAATCTTGTATTAAATATATGAACTTAGCTTGTAAGAGATTACACGAGTGGAGTATACGGATCAGATTGTAAGGAATCAGATTTCGTATAAGAACAGAGAAAAGACAAGAAGGTCCGTACAAACGCACATTCGCTGGAGCATCGTTTCGGAGAAAACTATAGTCGTAATATGGCTGTCAAAGTTCATTACTCAAAAATCAAAGTTACCTATATCATAGATTTTCAAAGTAGGAGAAATAAACCGAGGAAGAATTAATATTTTTTTTCTAAAACTCGCTGTTTTTTAAGGTAAAATAAATTATATTTGTTTATACAAGCTGAATTCTTTGTATACGTTGCTGTTCCTCAGAGCCCTCTTATTTAAATGGCATGCAAATTCTCTACCTTTATGAATGTGTTTTCCATTTTTTATGAGCATAGTTAGTCCACGCTGAACGATAACTTTCATCGTTAAGTCACTTTTTTACATTCTAGTCAGTTTGTTCGTTTATATTATTGTAGTTATACGCATGCTTTTTGCAAAAAAACTGCGTTTAGAGTTTTGATTTCGTTCGATGTTTCCCAATACATATCGGGACACGTTTCATGCAAATTTATTTGCGGTACTAACTTGTCAAAGGGTTAAACGTGCTGCAAATATAAAGTCGATAACATGGCAGTAAAGTATAAATAGAGAAAGTACAATGGTCAATGTTTAGAACCAGTGAAAGCGGTTGGAAACGTGCCATAATTTCAACGGGGTGCAAATCGCGGTTATGGAGCCGAAAGACTCCCAGTAAACGCCCAGAAAGTTCATGCTCCGTAAACAGCGGTATAAACATACCTGGTATATATACAACATATTCTAAAACTTGTTTGTTCCAGTTAGTTTTTCGAGAGCACATCAAAGGCAAGGTATAACATCATATTACAGACTTGTTAATCGATTTCCGTCAGCTAAGGAATAAATAATAAATAAACCTGCGTGCAACATCGAATCATTTTTATCGTAAAGGTGATTGTCAACTTAGGAATAAATTCGTCATTAATAATTATTACGTTTATCGCTTTTAGAATTTCAAATATATTTATTAGCAACTAGAAGTATAAAAATTCAATGAAATCTTAAAATATTTATTAATTAATGAAAATATTAAATTATTCCAACTCAAACCACCCGTCACAAATCCGAAAATTATTGTGGCACGTACTGATCAACGCTTTTACCACTGTACGTGTCACGTCCAATGCATTCCATGCAAATGCGGGAACGCAAAACGCGCCGCAGAAAGAATACATAGAAACGTGGCGTGATTCCAGGTCGAATGTCCCAAATCGTAAACGAAGGAAAAAGCGACGGAACGATGCCAAGACCAATACGACTGCCTGTGAAAAGAAATTACGCAAAATCGAATATGATTTCCCTAGCGCGCGGATAACGATATCGCACGAAGCATAGCCTCTATCGTTGACCAGTTAGACCTGAATAGTCACCATAGCAACAGACATTCCCCAAAATCCTTCTCGTCCCTTTTGCCCATCCTTTGCCTCTGGCCGTCCATCTTCTTCCGACTTGGTTTCAGCCTGGGTTCACGCACCTCTCGTTTCGTAATCTCTCACGATCCTCGTTCTCAACCCTCGAACTCGACCCTCTAACCCTCACGAGGTCTCGATGATTCCTCACACTCAAACTCTCTCAGTTCTTCTATCTACGGCGAAACACGCGTGCATTCTTGCCTTCAGTGTCAACATTTCTCGCTGTCAGACCGCCGCAATTTCTCTACCGCTTCGACCCTCGCACGAACCGGCTTCAACGATACTTTTCCACTCGTTTTCTATCCCTTTCTACTATCCCCCATTTGTACGGCGGATCTCTCTCTCTCTCTCTCTCTCTCTTTCCCTTATTCTGTGAATTTTGTTGAAGTCGCATGAGAAGAGAGATAAATAGCGGCGAGTTAAAAGGTAAGGAGTGGCGCAACAACAAAAGCAAGAAGAAAAGATCTTCTGGTTCGAACGAAAGGAGAAAATCAACGAGCAAAGAGAAACTTCGATTCTCGTTCCGGTTCAGGTAGCTAAGCTCAGGCTACTTTTATCCCGTTTCTTCCTTTCTTCGGCTCTCTCTATCGTTAGCAATCCGCTGATCCTTCATCTCCGTTTTCTCATCGTCTTCGATTCGACCTCTCTTTCTCACCGTTGACTTTCATCCCGCGCTTTCTCTATCAGAGACATACTCAAGCTCATTTCGCTTCGATCTCGTAATTCGATCCTTCGGCCTCGATCCGACCTGGTCCACTGTTTCCCGAAAGAGGAAGACAGTTTAGAAGCCTTTGCCGTGCGCCTCAGCGATTTCGCAAAATCGTGAAACTGCCGTGAACGATGGCCCAATCAACGGACAAACCCGGAGGGAGAAGAACTCGCTGCGTTATTATTACGACTCCGAGAACAGCGACTGAGAACAGTTCTCCTCCATTGATCGCTGAACGCAAGCATCTTCGAGCTGGTTCGTTTTAGAATTCCTAGCTGGCTCACGAGCGTGGTAAAGTAGAGACTATGTTGACCCAAGGATATCAAGATGCTGCTTTCATGTCTAAGTAATAAAAAGGATTTTATTACAAGAGTCTGTTCCACCTTGACGCGTCTATTTAATAATACGAGAGAACGGAAGCTGTTCTCTGAGAAAAGTAAACGGAAAAAAAATCGCTCGAACTGAAAGTAGAAAAAATGTACGTTTACAAACTACCATGTTTCAAGGGACAACACCGCGATGTCGATGTACTTTTCGGTTTATACCGAGATCGTCGAAAACTTATCAAACACTTCGCGATTCATTAATTTAGCGTACCAGTTTTTCAAATATAAATTATCCAGAATTTTTTTCTAACTGAAATTTCTTTCTAAATGATCGAACTCGGTCAGCTCGTTCGTTCTTCTGTTCAACCAAACCTTATGAAAATTTCAAGCGAAGATTAAAACTGGACACGTCCAAAATTATTTCCTCTTCCCGTAATTACCCGACACCGCGGACGTTATTGATTATCGATAACGGTGGGAACATTTTCGCGGATCCCTGCGAAAGCGCGGCCGCGAAATTTCGTTTCCTGTGAAATAAACTTATCGATTAAAAGTATCCCGGGAAAGCTATCGACGCGAAAGCGCAAGCGAAAACGTTTCTTCCGTCTTGCTCTTTTTTCTTTTTTCTGTTCTCGCCTCCGATGGAAATAATCAAGGGAACTTGGCGGGACGCAAACTCGTTTCCCGGATTACTTTCCTCCTTATTTCGTTACAACAACGCCTTCGTCGAAACGAAATAGCCCTGGAAATATTCGCAATCGTTTAGATGAACTTCACCGCATAAACGATGTACGCAAAGTCGTCGACTGTTTTCATAATTAACATAATAGCGATGAATTGATTTTTAATAGCGAATAATCGACTTTTGATAATAAAGATTTATTATTCTGTACGAATCTGAGTTCGAATAAGCTGATAATGTCTGAATATATTAGTTTTATGTAAATGAATGAAAGGAGACAAATTTCAATACGATGAAAGTAGCGATCAATGATGAGAGAAGCATTTGTTTGTGCTGATGGAAAGTATTTTCGAGAGTCTGACTGTTCGAGCTCGTAGGAAACGTTAGTATTTTAGCCACCCCTCGTGTCGTCGTCATAGCAACAGCGAGGGACACGCTAGTACAACTGGAAAGACATGAAAAGCGACGTCGCCCAGCAAGATACGCTTTCCTTGCCCTTTCGGTTGCCTTTGTAGCTATAATTCTAGAAACTTGATCTTCGAGTATGCTCACCACGGTATTTCGCCATCCACGTGTTATCGAATTGGGGTAACAGAATTATCCTGTCGGAAACGGAAGTCGTATTTGATTGACCGTCGTGCCACGAAATTATTCGCAACATCAGCATCGGCCTCGATCCATCGTACCAGAAAATAAAAGGATCGGACCCTAGTAATTAAGCGTAATGAAATTGAACGCGTATAAACGCTCGTGAAAGTGACTAAATCGAATTTATTGATATTGAAACTCCAACAATGATTATTTAACGAAAAGGTGCGGAAACATAATCACTAGACCGTGGATATTTATGATATTTTTGCGAATTAAACTGAATTAAGCAGAATTTACATTGAATGCTATATATATTTTTAACGATAAAAAAATGATTGAATTCTTTATAAAAAATTTTGAACAATGTACGTTGATTTTTTAACTATTAGTTACTGCTTAGTTACAATTACTGTCCGCAATAAAAGCTTCCTTTTTCAAATTCATAGGGCAATTTATACAATGACATATAGTTGACGCACCTAAGCGAACAAATCAAATGATACGTAATCCTATTTCTTCACTGACATATGAATTATTTTTTGCCTAATTTTATTGCCGCAAAAGGGAAAAACCCGTGTAAAAGGGAAAAATTCTCGCTGACAAAACCATTTAATTCAAATCGGAATAAAGTCGAGAAACGATGCTTTAATCTTTTAACCGTTCTGCCATTTTCCTCGCTGAAAGCAGGTCGTATCCACGATAATACTAATTTACCTGCTGCCAATCCATAGGCATGGCCCGCTAACAGTGGTCGACATTGAAATTAAAAATGGCCGGCTAACCGAACGTCCCGGTTGGTTTTGTCTCGAAGCAACTGACCGCGTTTGTTTCCAAGGCAAATATTTGTCGATAAACGTCTGTCGATTCCCTTAGTAGGTGGAAAAAGTTTCGTGGCGTTAATAAGGTGCTGACTTGGAGGAGTCGGAACTCTCTTTAAAAACTTGCAGCAATTACAAAGCTCGAAGGAAGGTTCGCGGAACAACTAACGTAAGTTGAACGTTTCCTGAGCGGAATAATGCAATCCGGGAAGAAAGAGACGTCCACTTCATTTTCACGTCGAACTAAGTCCCATTGAAACGACGTTGACATAATGCTCGTTGCTCGAACTAATTAACCCCTGTCCTAAGCGTAACTGGGTCACTCTTAATATTCGCGAACTTGTTTTCAAAGTGCTTTGCTATACTTCGAAATAGGGCTAAGGTTGCTCGAATAATTTGGTATTTGAATACACTTCGTAAGTGCTTGAGTGCCGCTGCTGAGCTTTCAGTGTTTTACGTTGCAAATTCCATTGCTGAGATGTACACGAAGATCTATATGCATTATTCTTTTGAAGTTCTGTTATTATCTGATGTAACTTGAACATGGAGCAAGCAACTGTAAAGTGAAATAATGAAAATCATATTGTTTGTTTTAAACGTTTCGTATGGAATAACAATTGCAATGCCAACGTGAAAAATTCTACTAAGCTACGAGAATGCTTTCTTTACTAATTCTCGAGAATAATTAATGCTAATAAGTATAGGAGAAGAATGAAATAAATAAGCGCTCTTGATTTTATTCCTTAAAAATGGCATTTAAAGCAGAAGTGGTGCTCGACGGCAGTCTAATCGGTTTACAATCAGCCAGCAGTTGAAAGAATGGGCAAAAAGAAGGGAAAAAGGGTGACCACGTAGAACAGTGCAAAGTAAGCGATATTAACTTTAATCTCGTAGAAACATTAATCAAATACACACTTATTAAACTAAGCTGAATGGAATAAAATTGGAAAAATGGAAATGCTGTTTCTTAAATATTCTATGCATTTGATAATATTTAAAAATGTAGATACCACGCATAAGAGAAAGTAATTAATGCGATCGTTAATATGGTTTGCTTTAAACTTTAAAACTTAAATGTAATAATAAAAATAAAATGAGAATGAATTTCATGTCATTTTGCTAACAAACAGAAGAACAAAGAAACAAATTCCACACAAGTAATACAGGCATGTGTTCGGATTTAACGCCACGTAATCGCTTTTGAAAAAAAAAAAAAAAAAGGTATTTTTCAAATACCAACGTACACGTATCGTTGGTGGTGAGCTCGTCACTTGTATCATGGATGCACGACATTATTCGCTCGACAGGATAGATAGGTTACGCCATCGTATATTCGATCCAAGCATATTTTTCCTGTACTCTTGCCACTAGGGGTGCGTAAACGATCCCAGGAACCTGTTTCCAGTCCGTACAACACGTATCTCTTCATTGACTATACCATTTCCCATTCCTATGATTTTGCCACAGTCTCTTTACGTTTCTGTCACTTTGTTTGCGGACAAAATCTTGTCTATGTAGATCGACTTTATTTTAGGAACGACATATTTAAAACCGCAGTATTTTACGATCAAACCTTTTTATACGGTAAGTTTTATTGATTTCCCTGTGAATACTTGCAAATAGAGAAAAATATCATCGTTGAAAATTATCGCGAAGAGAAACACCTATAAACGAAAAATAATATAAAAATATACCAATCGATTCGCATTGATTCGTGTTTAACAAAATTCCTTCAGCATTTATTCGTCTTAGACTTACGTATCCTGATGTATTTGTTCCTTTTGTGCAGCTCGAAACATTACCTATCACTGAGTATATTCAAATCGTTTCAACAATTGTTTGCCTCACAGCTTTTACCTTTTATTGCAAGTAATAATTCGTCGAAAAATGTAATTTTTACTCTATCACGATATTTCACAGCCAAGTGTCTGGTTTTTCACGAAAACTTTCACGTGTATCCACCTCGTTTCGGCGACATTTTTAAACGGTAGCTGGAAGCCGCATTTTAAGCTGGGACTGAAATCCAATTATCTTAAATCTCGACTGTCAGTTGCATTATCGTTAACCGTGCCGCCCTGGTAGAACCTAAGTAGAAGGGAAGGCGTTGAAAACGCTGATATTTACCAGCAGATAACCTAATGAACATAGCTGTTGATTCCTAATTTCCCCGGAGTCTCTCCCCAGTTTCGTTACGTATCTGTTCGGTGAAAATATAGAAATCGATGCCGGCTCGTCTTATCGTCGAACTTCAAAGGTGTATTACAGCAAAACGTTGCTTGTTTAAAGTTCGAATACGAACAAGCTAATACAAAATGAAAAACGTGACTAAACATATTTTCGAAGCTAAGTGACTTTTTTTTTACGGCAATAGAACAAACGCAAAATATTTTATTTTTATTTCACGACCCACCTGTAATCGCAGAGGAAAGAAATGAAAAATGTACAGGCAGATCTGCAAACAATTCTATTAGTAACAGGAACGAAAAAATATTCGGACTTTGAATCATTTCCAGAAACGTTACTTTGCTCTTTAAAAGTGACTTCTCCTCAACAAGACGCGCAACGAGATTTCTTCTTGTTCGGAATTTTGATGAACCTTCTCGGCAAACAGATAGCGTTTTAACGTTGTTCTTCTTTTCGCCGCATCGGATAGTCGTTTCTACCGATAAAAAGTTTTTGTTTAACTTGGCGAATCGTTGTTCGTTGTTCTACTCCGTTAGAATATTAAATAATATTTGTGTTGCACAAGCGAGAATGTAACATCTATTTCTAGGATTTGTGTACGAAACTCTTATTCAATCAAAGTATCGTACACTTCGTTGAAAATTTCTATCAGCGTGGATCTCTCGTTGCTTTATCGTAATTGCCTTTCAGCAATCTGCACAGTAATTAAATAATACACGATAATCATGTGGTAAACGTTTGCAACGAGTTATTAAGATAATTACGTCGAGCAACGTGTCTGAATATTAAAAGATCTTTTTGAAATTGATTTTAAGGGAAAATTATCGTAATCGACACGTACGATAAACAAAGGTCCGGGCGTTACGTAATATTAAAACATCTAACAACACGCTTTAATGAGACGCTATTTTTTGCTGCAATCAATATCAGGCACGAATACAAAATCGGTTCTCCTTTGATATTGCCTATAAATATTCAGTTCCGATCGGTTGAATTTTTCACGGTGTTGACAAACGTAGGCCAGTGTTTGTACACAATATTAAACGGAGAATATTCGACGTTTAATACACAGTATGTATGTAAAAAAATTCGCTTCTTGCTATTTAGCTTAGTGTTCTTAAGGGATACTTTGTCGAGGATATAGATTATAGATAATAAAATTCCGCCCCTGATCCCTTCTTTTGCCTGCCTTTCTTTTACCCTCTTCTTCAGAAGAGATCGATAAGAGAAAATATCAGCTGTATATAACAGATATACGTGTATACGTATACGATGAAATGATATAAGTGATTATATATGTACACTTCTATGTACATATATGTATGTATAGTATATACGAAGGTATAAGTTTATGCTCGGAGCAGCTGCCGTTCTAATTTTCACCATCTCGCTCGTAAGCAATCGTTGTGAAAGTTTTGTTGGCAATCAAATTTTCTCGCGTAGCCAACGACGTTGATAGGCTCGCCCAATTAAATGCTTTATGTTCAAGTCGTCGTAGAGTTAACAAAGATCAAACAATGGAAATCGTGTTCAGAACGTAATAAGTCTAAACTTTCAAGTACGCGTCAGTAGCATAAAAGAATGTGTCACGTGCCTAATTTTGTAAATTAACTGTACCATCTGTATGAGAGAAACTCCCAGAAGTAAATATATAAAAACGTACAAAATACGTACATTGTTTTTTTTTATTTTCTTTGGTAGAATAAATAGTCATAAAGTACAAAATGCTTCGCGATGCTCGACCGGCATATAGAATTTGAAACAATCGGCGACTCTGATCTGAAAAAGTCCACACTTGCAACTTCTATTCGAAATAAATCGGAAACTGCGCGAAACAAATACAAATCGAACAATCGATCAACATTTTTCGCCGAGTTTGAACCGAAAACTCTGAAGTTTATCAATAGCGTACAGAGCACAGGCGCACAGAGTCACATGTGTATAGAGTAAAATATATATATAAAAAAAAAACTGTATACATAATGTTTCCACGAACACCTGTATAACTCTATACACAACGAGACAGCAAAGCGAGAGATATCAGTGGTGATGGAAAAAGCGAGGCGAGATTAAACGGCGAGTAATTATGACAAGGTTCACCATCCGTAGATAGCAATTACCCTCCAGAGGCGGGTAAAGCGTTTTCTTTGGAGGCGCGCGCAAGAGGAAATACACCGAGCAGCTGCAGTTGCAGGGAGAACGAAATTGCCTCGATTGCTTTTCCGTCGCAGTCAGTGTCGCTGAAATATTTTTTTTTCTCTCCAGCCTTCTCTCCGCCGCCACCTTCTCTACCATACTATACTATACTATACTAAGCTCTTACACCATTAATCGCCGCTATTTCCACGTGTTCTAGATTGTAATAAATTTATTTAATACAACAGGAGAATCCTTTTCCGAATATCGAAAATGCAAGAAACATGATCGTTAGTGTAACCTCATAAATATCTTTTAAGGCAATGACATTTATCAATTTCAACTTTTTTCTTTAATCCCTTCTCCATAGATTTTCTCACGATGGAAAGACAAAACACGAACGAGAAACTATATCGTAAAAGTCCATTTTCTTTTAACGATGAATTATACCACGTTAAGATGTAATTAATGTTTCCGCCATTCCCCTCCTGGCTCCAAAGATATCGAAAAGCTCTTTGCCAACGTTACGTCATGTTGATAGAAGTGCACAGTCGTAGAGTAGAAGAAGTAATCGTTTCGCTATTTTTTTCTTAACGCTGACCGTTCTTTGAACATTCATTTTTCTCTCGTCAGTCCTTTTGCCTCTCTGCTTTTCTACTCCCAGCAATGCGTAACTCCGACTATACTGCCTGGAAATCCATTTACCGAAATACGACCACGTCACATTCTGCAATAAATCTAACTAAAAGGGATGTTTTGAACAAATCCCCGCACCACTAAAGGAAAAGGTATACGTTTCTGAGAATTTCAACTGAGAATACGTGACCTGGAAAATATATGCCAGTTTCTTACATCGGTATTTATTTATACATATAGCGAAAGTATCGTTTGTATCATTATTATGCTTACTTATGTTTCAATAAATATCTCACTTTTGGAATTCATCTTTACCAATACCTTAAATACTATCGATTCTTTGAATATATCGCTCTTCTGACAAATTATGCAGGACGCAATTAATAATTCGAACACTTCGTTACTTTCTCCTTTATTCAAACGAGACATTAGTCAGATCATAACGATAGTGCTTAAAATAAGTCGGTAGTAGAAGTTTGTAGATAAAATGCACAGTATTTAATAGTATTTAATAAAAAGTCACGAACTTTCGTTTGTTTTGGCTATAGTGTGAAATTCAAGAGTCGGGATACTGCAGTTTTTATACACCAACGCTTGTAAATATATAATCCGAGAAAAGCGTAGTTTCCTCTATTTACTCTTTGGTAATCTTTATTGTTCCAAACAAATAGTGCGTCGAAGAGAAACGAAGGTTAAATTACGTGTGAAAATCGAATGTTTATTGGTAAATGTAAGAAAAATTTGATCGATGATTAAATTTTCTGTTTATACGTAATCTCGCAAGCTTATTTTTACACTTTACACTTTTCATAACGTTTTACGCAACTTTGCGTATAATCAGAATAAAATTGTTTAACCTTGCCGGGAATCACCGTGGAATAATAATAATAACAACATTTAAGTTTCTAAGAATCTCTTAAAAAATTACAAGAATTTATTTCACAAATTGTATAAGCAAATAATTTTGAACACCACTGTTTCCTTAAATTCAATTTTGGGAGTTCTTCGTCGTATTTTTGCTACTTTGCCTTGCGCTGTGAAAACACGCAACTCATTTATAAAACGAATGATCTTACTTTACTTACAGAGTATAAAAAACTATGGCCATTTGTTGACGAAAACGACGAGAACATTTACAAGCTATGTAGCGTCTAGTAGAACGTCCGTAAAATTTCGGACGAAATTTAAAACGATCGTATTTCTTAATTAACGATCGCACTATACGGTTTTTCAACGAAATGTCAGGCGCACTTGATGTATGAAACATCGCCAAATAACTTTTAATCCAAACCAGCGACGTTCTCGCGTCGGTATCACAGATTTTACAGAATAAAAATATTTTATTTAAAATGTTACAGCAAAATAAAATGTGAAAGCATGATTGAGGGAAAGACCTTTTGTAACATCGATAGCGAAATTGTCTATAATTGATAATCTGTTGGCGATTAGAGAGGAAGATATAATAAAACAACAAGCTCAACATATAATGCAAAGCAATCTTATTTTCATTCCAGAAACACAATTCTCGTTTTATAAGTAATTTCACACTTTTATAATTCTATACATGTCCGGATTAGTCATCCTGATCAGTATTCACCATACGCATAATAGCATATTAATAGCTGGATGAAGAAGTATAAAGCAAAACAGTATGCTCCAAGCGAAATGTCCTTCCAATTACGAATTAATTGTTTCTTCGTCAACTTCGTTGGTCTGATACAACCTATTTTAGTATTGTCACTTGTTCATTAGGGCAATTTAATACACTGGTGACCCACTATGTTTCTATGGAATGATACAATGTACATACGATAATTGTTATAAATGGACGAAATTTTAATAGTAGCTTTATTCGTTAATATTGTTTAACAATCGCATTTTCTTGATAACAGCTATACAAGAGATAACTAAACTTGTATTGTGCTAACCGATCCGCTAATAATCTTAACAAAATTGTCATTAGCGAAATAGCTTGAAATTGATAAATACTCCATAGATTACTCATTTATTGTGTTAACCATAATCATATTTCAAAAGTAATTAGACTTCATCGATAGAGAACATTAACAATTAAATTGAACTACATCAGATAGAACTGAAAGTTTTGCAACGTAAAAATAATTTCAGATAGTGGCTTTTACTTTATTCGTGTATGTGAAAATGAATCAGTTAGAATATCGTGTGTAAATCAGCAATATCCTGGAAGACACGTGTGGCGATGTGAAAGAAACGACAAGACGAAGCCGGGCAAATCTCAACAGACACCAAGCAAAGTTGGTTTAAAGGAACGAAGCGAAACGGAGCGTAACGAGCTAGAAAAGGGTTACAATGGCAAATTGGTCAAAGGCGGAGGCGGTGGAGGGGGGACAGGGGGATTAAATGCAAACAAAATGGAGTAGCATCAACTAAAAACTTTCAAGGAACGACAACCTCGAGATCGGATGGAGGTGTCCACAAAAACGACGACAGAGTCTCCAGAAGAAAGGAACAGCGCCGAGTCAAAGTGGAAACGCCTGGACGGGAACAATATCTGCGTCGTCGAAAATTCTGCGGAGAGACGTGGCGTCGAGTTAACGTCGAGGACAGGGTAAAAAGACGTCCGGGTCTGTCGCCGGGTGTGGACATACCAAAGAGGAACTGGGAGAAGTGGTTCACGTTAAAGGATAAGGCAAGGATGAAGAGCAGGCGCAAAAACAATCGAGCAGGGCTAGTCGGATATCTGAGGAGAAGTAAGAAAATCGGTGTCTGCGTGAGCTGTATCGGCAGGCAAACGAGGCAGGAAAGGGGACAGGGAAGATTGGAGCGGGAAAGGGACCGAGGAAAGAGAAGAAGAGACGGAGAGCTGTGGCGTTGTAGTCTGTGCGCCGTTGTCGAGGTGGAGGGGAGGGGGTCAGAGAGAGAGAGAGAGAGAGAGAGCAGTCTTTGTGAAAGGGGGTTGGAAAGTGCGGAGAACTAAGCGGCCGGGTGACGGTGGGAACGGTTCAGAAGGGTGTCGTTCTGACACACTGCTCCACATTCCACCGCCACGCCAGCAACAAGCCTACGTCGCGTTCCATCATCCTCCACTGTACGCTACCTCCCTCTTCTTTCCCTTCTTTGCCTTCACCCCTGCTCCTACATACCTGCTGTTACTACGATTCAACCGACGATTATGGATGTGTGAGTAGCCGATAAAAGCGGTGGCGTGCTAGCGGCGCTTGCAAGGGCGGTTGTATCGGGTTCGTTAGGGTGAGAAAATCTGACTCGGTCCAAACAACGCTGCTCTCTACAACGAAGGTTACAATCGTGCAGTTCATTTACCGATTCTTTCTTCTGCTAGCTGTGCGAGCTTATCGCGTGCAGTATCCGTTTTTACAACATTCGTTAGCTATTTCTCTGGCATTGGCTAAATTTGGATTTGCGTAAAGTACGCCATAATTCGACATGTCGGCGATCGAAAATTAAAAAGTAAATTGTGTCAAGAATATTACAGTTAAAATTTCATCGGTGGGCAATTTCAAAGAGACACAATGCGGCCCACGGATAGACATCTAATTCTGTTAGTACGATTTCTCTCGAAACGTACTTCGAGTAAAATAGTCCTAACATCTAAGTAATTTTGCTACTCGGTAAGGATTAAGGCAGACGTATGTCGAGCAGCGTGGAACCTCTTCCAGGATTTACAGTGCCCTCTAGTTTGAAGTAGACTAACCGAGGGAAAAGGCTAGAGACAGAAGCAACGGTTCTATCCTTATTGGGTCAACCGGTATATGCACATCGACGTTTAAGAGGCCGTAGATATCGAGGCAGCCTTGGCTACTCAAATCACAGAGGCTTACGACTCTTGGATAAACACTTTGGCCACCGCTTTTCAGCGTGCTACTCTATCGATCCTAACGTCTTGTTGCCGTCACTCTGATCGCTATCGTTCAAGAACAAGCAAAAACCAGTAGCTTTGATCATCGATCAATAGCACGAACGGTGGAAATTATAATATCAATTAAATCACAACATCAAACTTCTATATTAATTTGTTTACTAATTAATTTAGTCGTGTATTATGTACGATGGCAGTTTATTCCCTGAGTCATTTCGCAAGAAGGTTTGCTCATTTTTTGAATATTCCGATGCTACAGTAGACTATAATTAATAGTCCAGTCGTATCTAGCAGGTAGTTCAAACTATGCACAGCGTTGCAAAGTCATGACCAGCATCAGGCAACTCTACGGCTAGCAGACAACAGATGTTGCTATCCTATAATGCCTCTGCTATAGAATAAGCAATTTACCCTGCATACACGTTGTCTACTCGAAGCCCTTGTCTCACTGACCGTGATTGAAAGTCGTTTTAAACAACAGGGACAAAAGGAAGCGACTTTTATCAGAATTTTTATAGTCATCTCGGAAACTTTCTCAAACACTGATAAAATAATAAATCTTCAATAGCGTAGCGCGAGCAAATTTTCGAGGCTCCTTATTCAACGCTGAAACGCTTGATATCGATTATTGAAGTTCTAACACTTGCCACGCTACAGAACACACGTCTCTACGAACTATTGCGTTCGCTGTTTTACATTCAACTTCCATGTTTACACGAGTGCACCATTCAAGCTATACCGTGTATTAGCATAACTACACACGTCTTTGCACATCCTGAGTGTTGTACGATCGTTTACACTCTAGTGGTTTTCGTTCGACGAATAGCCAACCGTGAAAGCGTGCCAACTTCTCGTCGAAATCGCGCGAAATGTATTCCTCTTGCCTGGTGTCGGTGACTGTAGATTGTAGGTTATCGTAAGAACCTTGACTCGCATAACATCAAAAACACGATACCCCATACCCTTCGTCGTTAGCCTGGCAAGACACGGCGAGTCTTTCGTACAATGAAGCAAGTTTCTCGATAGCGGCACGGAGAATACAATCAGACGTTGCCTCTCTAGTTCGTAACTCCATTGTTTATCGCGTTAAGTGCATTTGCGTGTTAAAGCAATTAGCATTGTTAATGCATCGAGAGCGAGATTTAATTTGTCAACGTTAATATGTCGGGCGAAAAAAACAGCGACAAACGTCGAGGATGAAGTTCTAAGTACGTCTTGACGATTAACGTTGAAGTTTAAAGCGGTAACAATGGAAGAAGCCACTCGTTTTGCGCCATGTGCCAGACCCTTTTTAAAGCACCCTAATTAGACTAGCGTGTTTTTTATACTGCTCGAAGTAATTAGAAGCTTACATATTAGAACCTTAAAGTCTGAAGACTTTAAAAAACACAGTTTTACTCTTGCAATCGCTACTTCATTTTTCGTTTGATATTTCTATTTATCTTGCTTCGTTACTATCTCATGGTTTATATACGCTTGTATATACGTATTGTAAGATATTCCAGAGATCGCGAGCAACGTTTATATTTCTCTATCGAGGAAGACCACCGAATTCTGTTCTCCGATTTTGATTTCACGAGTATACGGGAACAAAATTCTTCACCGTAAACAGCGTTACGAATATTTCGTTTCTATCCTCGATTATTTATGTAACTAAGCGCTGTCTTATTATTTACATATTTCCAAAGTGTGTTTCGTACTAACAAAACTGGGTAGAAAGAAGGTGGCATTTCTCACTCTTGCTCGCCTACATTATTTATTGGAACAAGTATTCGCATATTAAATTACACAAACTTTCCTCTCGAGTTGGTAAATAGTTGCGACTCAACGAACAGCTTTTACGTAGCATCGAGAAGTTCAACTCGGCGCAATTTTGCATAGTGACGTTGAACTATGTCGTAAAAACGAAGGAAGAAAAGCATAATACGTAGGACTTTCGGTCGTTCGATAAATGGTCTGTTTCTGAGAAAACTGTAATGTATCGTCATAGTTAAAAAGTCAACAACGAGTTGTTGTAACGCAACAAAAACAAGTAATTTTCTATTTCGACTAAATTGGTATTCTGATTCCAATATCATTGATTCTGATCGAACATCAAAGACGATAAATACGAAAAAGTAATTGTTACAGCTTATAAACGAAACTCTATTTTTTGTTTTTAGAAAAACTAGCTTTTTTCGTGAATCTTTTAGTAATGGAAAACTCGAAGAAAAGGTAGCATTGAATATACCTATACTGTCATCGTATTACATGTATCAAAATGATAAACGACCCAATATTTAAAAAATGCGAACGCTATAGAGACTGTAAATAACGTTAAGGTATCTCAACCTGATATCCTGCCGGAAAATTCTTCTCCGCAATAATGCTGCTTCCCATAACAATAGCAACATAAACATATTTTAACAATAAACCTGAGTAACTTGGTTCAATCTCGAATCCAACCATCCACGCGGTAAATAGAACATCAAATACGGCAATCAGAATAAGATTCTACGATAGCCGGTTGCCTTCTCGATTCACCTCCGCTTTAGCATCACTTTCACCCAAGAAAACTACGCTTCTGCTTCTACCCAAGTTGTTCCGAATTTTCCCAGTCGATCTACACCGCCATACACTTCTACGTACTTCCATAACGCTGAACGCTCACGATTCCCAGTCGTTTCCTCGGGCTTTCCTCGAACCTTTTCTCCAAGCTTTCCTCGAGCTTCGTCGCCTCGTCCTTTCTCCGCAGCACTGGCTAAGTTCTAGGTCGATTCAAGTGCCCCAGGAGCGGCTCGGTTTGTACAGCGAAGAAAAAGCTGCATAAGGACGTCGACGGGTTGCTTACAGATCTGTTCGTATAACTAAATAAGCTTCGTAACGACGAAGGCGACTAGTGTCGAGGCTGGATCCACTTACTCGTTCGTTGCCGGATTGTTGGACAGGTAATTAGAAGAGCAACGTGTCGCCCGTGGGCCTAATTATAAAAGGGATCTTTTCGCTTCTCTCTTTGTCAGCCTATTTCCGACGCTCTGTTGCTTCCCCTTTGCAACTTCGACGACCATGTTCGTGAAGAGAACGAGAAGGTAGGGGAAACCAGGGGATCAGTCCCATAGCGGAAACTCCACTGGCTAGCTGTAAACGTTCTTGTCTACCGGTTCTGACCGATTATGATGTATCGATATCCGCGCGGCCGGCGTTCATCTAATCCACCGTTCAACGCTGATACCCGTGCCTTTGCATGAAAATGGGGCTAATACCGGCAACTACGTTCGTACGCGCTCATAGAACATTTCACAAATGACGTCGTTTAGCAGAGAGTTTTATGTATGAGAGGATTGCCGATCGGAATATCGGTGTTAACGTTGAAAGATACATGAGATTTTCTCATTGGGATCAACGAAGAGAAATAGTATTAATACGACATAATTAAATTGCGGATGTTCCTATAAATCTCGTCTTTTTATGAATATAATTCAAGTAATAGAACATAAACGGAAGGTTTCACTTTTTAAATAAAGGAATACTCGACCAATTAGTTATAAGAGATTCGTTTCGCCAGTCTGTCTCTTAATTTTGAATAAATGACACGGCGAAATTAGATCGAAGAATTCGAAATGGTAGTACGTTAAGATCACCGATTTACTCTAAGTCCGATTAATGCGATATCTAGCGAACTAAATCTACAATTTTACTCGAGGTGCAATTAAATATTTAACTGGCTTTGTCGTCGTGCCTCTGTCTAAGCTTCTTTAGCATTTGCATGAAATTGCCTGAGAATCGCTTTGATCGCCAGTAGCCCAAAGGAGAAAATACACGACCGACTAGTTCGCATTTAATGGAAATGGATAAGGATTAATGACAATTTCAAGGACTGAAGCTACTATTTAGTTAGTCGGTGACATTGGAAATCTAGATAGTTAAAATCGTAGATTATACTTCACCGTAAAGCTATACATTGATTGAAACAGTTCAATTACGAAATTGTCTATTCTCTGGCCACCGTTCCAACTAATTTATTACTGAATTTTACGTATACAGAAAAGCAATGGAAATGAACTGAAATAGAGGAAGGAATAAAAAAATATAACGGAGCAAAAAGGCCAGTGGGATATTTCATGTGAAATGAATTCTACCGAGATAGTAGGTTTACAATCGAGAGTCGATCTTGAGATATCTTTCGAGGTGATAAGAAATTCAAATTCTAATACTCCGTGAATTTTCTTCACCGCCGATCCATCTGCACCAGAGAAATGTTTCATTCATCAAACGGCATACGTAAGACCGTGACTTCGACTTTTCCAGGTCAAAGAGTGTCAATTATTTCACGACCTGAATAATAGCTTTTCGAAATTAAACGCTGCTCTTACGTGAACTATATTTGCTCGAAGTTCGTCTTTTTAAATTAAATCGTCTATAGAAAACGATTTCTTCCAACCTACGCAACAATCAAAAATCTTATACTACAGACGTCTAGAACACGTATCTGGGCTAGATAAGTTGCAATCAAATTTCGAAACCCACAGCACTCGCGTAGCAGAGCGCGGCAAAGGTTTCTTCCGTTGGAAGTTGAGGACAGACGACTTCCTCTTAGGCGATCCAGTATATACTGGATAGCTGCTAAAGTTCGTTCGCTAGAGATCCGCGAAACTTTCTGGCAATGATCCCCAAGCAGTTTGGCTTATTTACAAACCGCTAAACGGGAGAAGTAAATATGTGGGAGAGAAGATCGGAGAGCAGAGACGTTCGCGAGGAAATATCGCTGTGCCACCGGAATAAATATACGAGCCAGCACGCAAGCGCCGCGCGTGATTGGTGCGGTGAACTTCCGCTGGAAAGCGGAAAACTTACGGTTTATGCACATGCGGCGCCGCCGACCTTTCGCGGATCCCACCCGAGAAGAAAGACCGTGCGGAAATACGACACGCTGGCTCCTGTTATCGGGGTGCGGAATGGATTTAAACGCGAGCCGGCGTGGGTTGAAAAATGGGTTTAAACGCGAGCCGGCGTGGGTTGAAAAATGGATTTAAACGCGAGCCGGTGTGGGTTTAAAAATGGATTTAAATGTGAATCGGCGTGGGTTGAAAAATGTGGCCAAACTTTAAGGCCGGAGACCACGTTAGAGCGAACGACGGAGCTCTCTGAAAAATTTTAACGCGATTAGAAGTTAGGAAATATCGAGACCAGAAGCACCTTCGTACGTTGCTTTCTTCGAACTTTTGTAACTTTTCAAGACGCGCTGTCGATGATAAGACGATCATTAACAAGGCCATGCGATAAATCGAAACCGTCAAATTACATCTTTTTTCTGTGTTTTCTTTTAAAAGACACGAATTATCAAGAGTTGATATTATGATATTCGTATGCTATCGTTCGTAAGTGTCCGAGCACTTTGGGCAATTTGTAGCAACGATTATTTGAATTTGACCAAAGCGTGCGAGTTATCTGTGAATAATATACGACCTTTTTGCGGAATAGCAACAATAAATTTTGCTATAACTCTATGGATATTGCCTACATATTAAAAGTGTGTATTACGTATTACAAATTGTACCATACCATGCGGATTTTGGTCTTTTGGATTCGTTGGTTTTCTACGATCGTATTTACATATATACATTTACACGTAAATTACCTTCGGAGATAAATATCGCGCTAACAAGCAATAATATTAAATTACGAGACTGTCAGCCGGGCGATTTCGACACATCCCCGACTTCCCAAATTGCTGAAAATGGACTGACCGAGCTATAAGCTGGTGGACTAGCGATCGTAAATCACCATTAAAAGGCACGTAACGTTAGCTGACGTTACGAATGGCGGCAATTTCAATATGAAACGACTCTATAAAGGAACCTTGAAAAGTACGGCTAAATCTTCGTTCTTTTACGTTTCCCCGCGGTACAAATTTGGGAAAGTTCGGCGTGAGAACGAGATGATGAAGGTGCCGTAGCGTTCTCTAACCGAATCCCACGAGGATTTCTGCCTTCACGTCAGATTATTAATCATTTCGACGCTGCCAAGGGCCAGCACCCAAAGGAACGCGTTTAGAACTTTCGAGAATGAAATTTATACCGTCGTCCAGAATAACGTATAGGGAATGAGTTAATACGGATCGTGATGTTCATCTTGTCGCATCAACGACAAGAGTTTTGCTTTCGTATCGTGCATCTGACAACGTCGTACGTTGGTTCTATTTATCTGGGAATGCGAAGATGCAGTGAAAATATATATTTCATAATTACAGTGGGAAGCATAATTGAGCTAATAACGATAGATTATATACGAGCAACAAGGAATATGAAAGAACATCCGGTTGCAAAAAATGTTATGGACACAGCATTTTACAAACTTGTCACAGAAACCATAGCGTGTAATCGATTACTTGTTATAATCACTAAATTTGACGTTTGCACATTTGTGATAAATTGTAGAATATCGAATAAATAATTTGAACGAAACGGAATGCACACAATGAAAAGAAATATATAAAATACCTAAAACAAAATACTCAGTCAGCAAAATATCTTGTTCGCCGTTGAAAGTAATGCTCGTTTAACTAATGTATCGTACGAAGAGCCAGTTCGATTTTATTTTGTACCTTTGTCGTAACCTCTTAATAAAGTTTGATAAAGCATAGCGAGAAAGCTGAAACATCCTGAATATTACATAGATGATCCTTGTAGTCAAATGAATACATAATCGAATTCACTATCGATCCTATAGAATGCTGCAGAATGACAAGCGGATGATAGCGATAGTTGTTTGTAAAAACTGACATTGTTCTACGATATATTACATGCGTCCATCGCAATCTGATCGTCGACAATAACTCGAACTGAAATTCGTTACCAAAGACTAAGTCGTCGAAGCTTGGTTACTTCGAAACGATTTTGATCGAACGGTTATCGATTAAAGGCTAATCTACTGAAAGTCGAGTGCTTCGGTGAATGTTTAACGACCAGTATTTTTTTAACGTGATTTTCCTGGATGCGTAGCTATGCTTATTCAGGCCGTATGTTGAATAGTTCGAATTTGTCAATAAAGGAATTATTTCTATACGCTGTAAGTACACTGCGGTATATTTTATTTTACATATCGTATTAATGATGTCGCACTTAATCTTGCTATCTTCTATGATTATAAATGATATGGTACATAAACAAGAAAGTTTTCACAGACCAACCATAAATCTTAATTACTCTCTAAAACTTTCGTAGTACTGTACAATGTAATTTTATCAATGACATACACTTGAAACAATTAAAATAGAGAGACATTAAAGTAACATTAACTAGAAACGTAGGAACGAAGGGAAATTAATCTAAATTAACCGTATCACAATACACGTACTTTGCTGTTTCTTCGTGTTTCTATCTAATTCCACTTTGCCTTTTGCGATAAAATATAATACGGTTGTTTTATCGCGATTGTTTTATCGAGCTCAGCCATAAATAAACTTCTGCTGTAGGTAGAAGAAGCTTATTTTCTTGAAAAACAACGCGTAGCTCGTTTCGATAATACATCTTCGTGTATTTTGCTTGTACGTTTGCCATTTGCCAGTTAGCGATTCGAAGCTAATAAATATCGTGCTTAAAATATCATTTTTAACTAACAGACACGAGAAGCTGGCAGCTAAAAAAATATGTGACTCGTACGATAGTAATATAATAATAGAATGCGAAATTGATTCTCAAGGTTCGTAAAGCTTGATCTTTACATGGAAGAAAGTTAAAGTTGCTGTGTTATACGTGTTATACGTTTAGCAATGGAAAGAATTTGGTGGAACTGAACGTTATCAACGCGCGAAATATACAGAGCGTTGAAAAAAGAGTCCGATTCTATACATTCTATACAGACAACGATGAAATTTCCTTCGTGGCTTATTTTTTAAATTACAAGTAATTTAATGTTACCTGCACACTACAGTATTCTATATTTGTCTGTCGTAAGATCGTTTCGCGTGATGCGATAATGCAGTGCAACATGTGACAAACCTCACGGAACAAAAAATATTGGAGTTTCAGTGATCAATTTGATCACGACCATAATACCTATGCTGAACATCGCTGTTGGAGGGTATCACTTTTTTCGAACGCTGCAAAACACGTTAAACGGAAAACGTTTTGCAAAAACCTGACAACTACGACTGCTCGTTGACACATTTTTTGCATTAAAATCAGCTAATTTTTATGCACGATTAGGGCCGATAAATTTCCATACAAATGAGAACATCTTATCAAGAGTAACGAAAAATGTACTCCCCATCTTTTGATCATTTCAACGAAGTCTGACGATGATCCCTCTATCGTTTAAAAAAAGATCTATATAAAAACAACAACAACGACAATAAATACCCTTTCACGTAATGTTACATAATGATGAAATATTTAATTCCACTTTATGCTCCGTTTTATTATTAACCTTTTACTTTAAAATGAGATTTTACTTTAGAATGTGCTGCGGTAAACTTTCACACGCGACAGCTTTTAGCAGTTAACTTGAATCTTTAACATGTGTTAGTAAACAAGTAATTACAGTGTGACGCTGTGTAATTCACGCGTTAAAGTCAAATCAGCCAAAAGGCCATGGAATCGTGTGGATGGCATGAAAGAATGCAGGCATGAGCTAATACAATGAGAGAGACGACAGGTTAAGCCGACAAGGCACGCAGAACTGAAAAACATTTTTCCTCTTGGTGAAATCTCGCTCGTAAGCCTCTCGAGCGCTCTTTTCAGTTAATGCCCATGCACGCTCGGTCGAAAGAGGGGCGGAGGGCAGGAGGAGAGCGCGTGTTTCTACGAATCAATATCGAACGTTATGGATGTGTTTCCAGCCTCTTGGTAATGCGATGTAAAAATCTTGACGTCTAACAGCTGCATAATCGAACGCGCGCACCAACCGATGAAACTCGAGTTCTACCAACCCTGAAACCCTAAAAGCTGAGCTTGCTCCATCTTTGCATGTAAAATTGCGTTTTTAAAACTCTCTCTCTCTCTCTCTCTCTCTCTCTCTCTCTCTCGTCGATGGATATATCTTCAATTTGGTTGTTTAAGAATGAACGAAGATGTTCGGAATTTTGGATGATCCTCAGTTTGCAGGACGGACGGCACATCCGCTAATTTTTAGCAAGTTGGAAATTGCCACGTCGCAAGTTGTACGATTTACACGCCTAGAGGCTAAGTAGCATCGTAAGTATTCGACGGGTCCGCTCTAAGCTGAACCACGTGTCCTAAGTCTTAACACCCGACCAAGGACGAGGGCGCCAACTGGCGTTACGCTACGCACCCTCGACCATGTACGCACAAGGCGCGTCACATGAGAGACGCCCACGACAGGTCGACAGTTACAGGATTGGACAGAAACAGATTCCCACTTCATAGGAAACGTTGACTAAAACACACCCCCTAGACTGACAGTTAGGATACAGGCACCAGACGTTTCAAGAGACAAGAGACTCATCACGCGCTCGCCTAAGTTCAGTTTGTAATTTTCCGTTTATACCAAACAGTTTAAATAAACTTATTGAACACAAGCTTAGTAGATATCTTTAATCTACCTCCACCTTGAACGTTAACATCGTTCAAGGTTCGCGACCACAAGCGAACAGTTGCAACCTAACTGATCACCACCTAGTTGATAGAAGATCAGATTTTTGTTCAAGCTTACGGGAAAACTTAAATTATATTTAAGAAAATTATTGAATCGAAAGGCAGTCGTCTTCCACCGTGGTATTGTGGATTTTCGTGAAAATGTTACTGCAGGACATCGACTGAGAAATTTTACAGCATCAGGAATATTCCCCAGATTGCCTCGTTAGACTATTATTAGTCCAGGTCACTACAACGTCCATTGTTAGGAAAAATCTGCCAAAACAGAGAGAACAGGAACGCGTAAAAGAATTTTCAAACGAAACTGTTAGAAAGAAGTCGCGGAAGGAGATGGAGGCTATGTTTTATCATAACCGAAGGTACACGCTTGAAAACGGCACGAACTTGGCGAACATCTTGTACATTATATCCTTGTTCTTAACGGTATCATTCAAAAGTTCCTCATGCTTGCGAAGCAATGGTCATCTTTAATGCGATTATTTTCTTCGATAATGTCTTCGGTTCTGTCGTAGAGTTGACAGATGTCCAGAGGTTTGATTCGACGATCGATCGTTCAATGATGAAGAATAATTTTTACACTAACCGTCTCTACCCGATGAATTAGCTTCACATTGAGAAGAGACACTCGTATTATTGAATTGTAGAGCGTAATTAAATATGCAATTAGATCGCTAAGATATGAATGAAGAAGCTAGGAAGAAACGAATCTTTTTTCACTTGTTTGTTTCATGTCTTCATTTGTCTTCTTTTCTTTTTTTTTTTTTTTTTAGTTATTTATCAGAGAAAACACATACCATAACCATATACAGATAACAATGAATCTTATTGCCAGCGTAAATAATCGAGAAACCGCCATTGGTCAGTGTAAACCTTAAAATGGAAAAATACGTAGTGTCCCGGCCAGTTTTACAGGGAGCTTTCCGCCTTTCAGATGAAAATAACTCACAATCGCGAGCATCGCTGCGGGTGGATACCTCTGAAATCTGGCCCCTTCAAGAAGATATTTCAGCCAGAACATGCCGATAAATCGGATGACTTATTATCGGCTGTAATCTCCTGGCCGAACGAAGAAATGTGCGAGCTTCGACCTTCGAAAATACATTCTTTACCAGCGAGCCAACCCACTGTTGCATTTAGCGCTTCTTTACACGCTCTTTTGTCGTTTACCTAGCGTAACGTGTAGCACACAAAAACCATCGGAAGGGAAGTTTCTGTACTACGCGAGGTTCCGTGCATTTCTTCGATCGTCGATCACCACGTTCGAACGATGTCGAGAAAATGTAGGTGGGATGAAAATATTAGGCGACTTTCCAGGTTGCGTTAAAGTGTACGATGAAACGCGCAAAAGGAAAATCTGTGCGTGTTACTATTCCCGAGTAAAATATTTTTAAACAAAAACCTCGTGAATTTAGCAGTGCAGATAGAGTGGTCGCTAAAGCGCATAAAGAAAAATCTGGCATGCGCTACCGTTTGAATAGAATGCTTATAAACAGAGTTTCGTGAATTTAGAAATAAACGATGTCCAGTAAAAGGGACGAATTCTGTACTCATTTACATCCGAGTGTAGTTTCCGTTGCTTTATTCGTCATACGAGAGGAAAAGATACAAAGATTAATTATACTGCATGCTCTCTTATATCACACTTTTGCATAACTGGTTACCAGATCTCTCTTTAATTCTGACCCTTTACCAGTTAGTTTTATACGAGCGTTTCGCTAAACTGCAAGATATTTCAAGACTTCTTTTATTGCCACTCATATACTTAACGCCAGGCGATGCAGCTAATGCACGTCCGAGACATTGTAGATTCTTGCTTGAGGAAGTATTAAAAACTGGAATAAACATTTTTTCGATATAAACGTTGGATGAGAACGGAATACGGAAGAACGATTTCCTGTTTCCTGTGACGGTGCACGATCTATCACAACACTATATTTTTATTAGAAGATTTCAACGTGTAATGATACTTGTAACATGCCATGTTCGGGATTGAATTCGAACTAATAACCTAAAGAACATTTCCGTATTCTTGTACAGAAGAAATACTTTCCAGCCGATTAACCTGTTCCTTGTTCCTTGCGTCTGTGCTCGATATTCCGTATCTACTGCCGCCTGTAACCTCGGTTTCCGTCACGAATACAGCCAGACCACGTTTCATGACGCGTGTTTTATCGACGATCGTTTGTTCTACTAATACCATGAGCAGTTAATTTGCAGAAACTGCTTAAAAGCTAATCAGAGTGGAGTCGACGCGTAATTGTCAAGAAAGAACACGTAATTACGATTTCAAATACCGAAAGTAACTCGTCACGATACGACATTCCTGATTTCGCATTGATAATATTAAATTATCTTGCATGGTTGAAATTTAAATTTTCATATTATACAGGGCGGTTGATAACTGGCGGCACAAGCGGAAAGGGGGTGATTCTACGCGAAAAAAGAAGTCGAAAATATAGAATAAAAATTTTTCTTTTTTAATTTTTCTATCGAGACAACGATCTACAGTGAGATCCGTTATAACGTACCGCACGCGTACCGAGCGAAAATTCAAAATCGATTTTCTCGAAAACAAAGCCTCGAACGAAAAATTTTTATTCTATATTTTCGACTTCTTTTTTCGCGTAGAATCACCCCCTTTCCGCTTGTACCACCAGTTACCAACCACCCTGTATTACCTTGCATGGTTGAAATTTAAATTTTCATATTATATGTATATAAATTTGCGAATTATCAGTTACGTTATCACATTTTTCGTTCGTCTATGAAAATCTAACTATGTGCAAATAATTTTCTTAGCGCTCGAACTTCATGAAAGGGTAATTTTTAAAATAACTTGTGAATTCAGAACCTGTGAGAAATGAATCAGTCTTTAATCATAGAAGAGATAGAAATTGCCGTATTTATCACGTGTACTGCGTTTTCTTCAATTGTTTCAGACTTAACTCTCACTGGAACGAATAATCCAAACGATCTATCTTCCTACTAAACGTAAATTATGTTCCAAGCATCGACCCTGATGTGTCCAAAATTCCAACCACGTTTCTAAGAATAAACTCCGAAGAATAAATAAAGAGTGAAGAATCGAGCCAGTTGTGGAAACGAATACAACTTCGGCAGAAATAAAGAAAGCATACGATCTACTTCAAAGTTGCTAGTGAAAAGATTACGTGCAACGATTTATACCAGCAAATAGAAACGAAATAAAGAGCATGCGTTTATCAATCACAGCGAAAAAAGGGGGAAACGCGGTTTCCTGGTGACAGTGAAATCAGACATCGATTCAAATGGCAGGACGTAACAATGTGAAGCGAGACTGATTTCGTTATACCGACTACACTGACACCGGGTCTGCTAACCTTGATTATGATTGACAAGGCGATATATTACACGCGTTTGAACGCCACTTTCGGTGTAACGAGCTGTACGCAAGTTCTCTAACGGCCAGAGACGCGAAGCATTATATTTCGGATGTAATTTCGGACATGTCCGTTTCACCGACCATGCGGAAAAACGGTAGCGAAGGTGAAAATTTAAGTGTTGCCACGTTCGTGTTCGCTTAAGTGCCCGTCAATCGATGATTAATTTAGTACGGTCGCGGTCGAAATATGGAGTATTTAAAAAAATGGAGCGTGAAATTCTTTTCATTAACGTTTGATTGACGAGAAACGAACTCGAAAGGTTCGTAACTTGGTCGTATACGTACGTTTAAAATTGAACATGTTCAACGTTGAAATTTTCGCGAATAAAATTCAACTTTTGCATTAAGCTTAACACTCTATGATGATTGAACATTGCATTTAACATTGACACGCGATAACTAAAAACTTGACGGTATACTTTCACCTAAGATAGTCTAAAAACAAGCTAAAACAGAATATCGAAGGAAAATTGAGAAAATGCAGAATTCTATTTAGAAAATACATACATAGACCAATGAAAATCTACATCGTATCTATATTTACGTGTACTGCGATAGATTTATATATTATGTATATGTGTCGATTCCTGTATAAATATACGTATAACGTAAGAAGGGCAGAAGCTAAGATGGAGATATGGTTCGAGATGGAGGAAATAGCTTTGAAAGCCAGTCTCGATAAGCTCGGCGTACCACCTCTAATTGAGGTTCACGTTGGATTTCCACTTTACAAGGTGGGAACCGAGCCACTACGGCAGAACTGAAAACGGGGTCGTACGATTTCTGTCTCTTTCGGTATCAAAAGTTTTCTGGCACAGAGGAGGGGAGGATTAGTTGTGAATAAAAACTACAAGAAGTTTAATTTGCGACGAAACGAACCGACGATCGGGAAGAGCTACGATTTTACGATTGCATCCTTGTCTCGACTTTCGATCGCACGTAAGATCGTAATTTATTTTTGAAAAATGAATTCTTCGTTGAATTAGGTTTTTTCTAGTTTAGAGTTTCGTAATTCTTCCTTGCGAATCAATAAAAGCACAGTCTTATCTTCTACCGTATAACAAAATATTCTCTGCCAAAAATGTTGTTGCGGGTAGTTCGCGAACACACCGATATATCGTTTAGCTACGTGTGCACGAAATTTGTAACGACTACGTGTAAATTATTTTACGATGGGTGGTTAACGATTAATGATAATGTATTAGTAAATACATACGATAATAATGATGATTAACAATAATAGCTAATAACGGTTATAATTAATCGAGCGTTATAATTAACTATGACTAATACAGAAAGCTTTTTGTAAATTAATATCGTTAACACAGAAAATACTAGAAAATTTAGATTGTTTATTACTTTGTTTTACTTTCTCTATAGCTTGTATTAAATGAAAATAAGTAATGACCGCAATTGTTTGTATTATACGGTTAAATTATCGGTGTCGTTCTAAAATTATTGAATTCGACTGTTTTTCCTCGATATGTACGTACCATGTGCATGCATTCTTGATAAGAAACAACGATTCTAAAACTCGTCAGAAACAAAATGAGATACCAGAATTTAATTCCAACGGCCGTAAGCGTATAACCTGCGGGTCTACTACAAACATTTGAGAATATTCGAGTGTGCAAAGTATTTGCATATAGAAACACCGATACACAATGCAAATTGTTACGAGCTGGTCGCATAACGGAATATGCGTGTTCCTGCGATCGATCGCTTTCATTAAATCGAATTGTAACGTACACTTTCCAGCCGTTAACTAGACGTTGCGTTGGAAGAGACAGTTAAACGGCTTTCGTAAGGCAATTTCTGCAAATTAATTTCGTAAACTGACAAAACTGAACATAAAAGTAGCAGAAACTACGAAAATCGAATCTATCGTTCATCGAATATCGACCAGACTATATTGACTGTATTGTATGTTATACAAATTAATTAACAGGAAGAATAGAAGAAAGCAACTTAAAGAGCGATAATGTCGTCGATAACGATACTACATTTCAAGAATCACCAGCAGTCAGTTTTCATATGGTCCTCGCGTTATTTAAAAATTGTCACGTAGTGGAAGAGAAAATTTCAGCATGCTATCGAACGTTATTAACGCTTTTCCTCGCGTGTATTCTCCCGTAGACGAAGAAAATCCTCAACTGTAGGAAATTACGACGTCGAACGATCGAATGGCGAATCGAACGATAACGGAAGATCGGAGGAAATCAGCGGATACGGAACTTACCTTGAGGTAGGACGGTGAGCAAGAGGACTATTTGGAGACCGGCGCTGACCGTACAAAGCTTTATTCGCATCTGTGGCAGACCTCTCGTCTGGTTCGCCATGGCGAATGAATTTTGCAGACTCGGCCAGCTCGACATTTCCTATTCGCAAGAGTCGGCCACCCGGAATCCGGCGAATGCTCCCTTCCTTTCGTTCTCCAGCCGCTGTTCCGTCGTCCGTCCGTTCTCCACTGGTGCGCGCACTACACTATATATTTTTCGTGTCACTTTTACGAACTGCGATCACCGTCTCGAACGTCGCCCGGGAACTCTTCGTCGCGAACTGTCTTCCTGATTCTGATCATCCTGTCGACAGGCAAACGATCGAACCGCGAGTTGTACGCTAATCGTCACAACGATGCACCCGAAACGATGCCGCCTGACTTTGCCGTCATAACCAATCGTTGTCCCCGACACTTTTCCTTTGTACAACCACCCGCCACACGCGTACTCGCTCAAACTTTTCGTTGGTCGCTACTGCCGCTGCTGCCTATCGACACCACGGTTTTAGATCCGCATCGAACCTCTCCACGCGCCGAGCATGCTCGCTTTAAGCACCTGAAAATAATTGTGCCATCGTATCAATGTGATCGACTAAACAACTTCCACGACCCTATTTTCTCCTATCTCTCGTCTTCAAGCGACATTCTGCAAGTTTTTCTACTTCGAAAATAATAAATTGCCATTTTTTTTTGGCTTGGTGCAACGGAAATCCCGTGAAGGATTGGAGACGCGAAACCTTTTGTTTTATTTGTTTACAAGAAAAACAAACGTTTTATGCTGAGAGAATACAGAACATCGCGTACCCCGAAGCTCGAACGATAGATCATTGTTAATTAGTACGATCGAGTCATAGGTGTCCTAGGATGGTCTGAAATAAATCGATCGATCGCATTTATCACGTAAGATAAGGAACACAGACTAAACTTGGACATTTTGCAACGAGGTAGTCTAATTTAGATCGAACTCATCCCGTTACGGTCACCTATGACCGATTGATATCAAACGAGGAACATCTCATTCGATTAATATCGATCTTTGTGACTCGGTGTTTGAAACAAACGCGTTACTACTATAATTTATCGTGCGTGAACGTTGTTCCTTGCCTCCTGTTACGGTTTAGACGATATTTAATTTGCCTCTTATAGGAAAAGCTACGGTGTTTAATCACGTTATTGTACGTGGTAAGTTAATTTCGTATCGCGTTAACAAAGCGATGGCTGCAATTTAAATGTAACGGAAGCGAGAACAAAAGCATTACGGTGAGAACTCTACGAAGGAAATTTTGTGAGAAATGTCGGTTATTCGAATTTATCGTAATATAATTAAATTAGTCGTTGAATCTACACTTGCATGCATTACTAATTAATTTCGATATTACGACCTCGTCAAAAATACAAATTTGATATTACATCGTCGATAGGGGAGCCCACAAATCAAAATCGTGAAAGAAATTTCATTATACTCTGATCGTGATGTTAAACGGTATCAAGCGAATAATTCGACACTTACAGAACCGATGTTTTATTCGTTAAATCGATTATCGAGGAAATATAATTCGTATAACGATAAATAACATGCAAAATTATAGCAAGTTACAGTGAGTCAACGATCTTGAAATGTCTCGAGTTTGGACAGAGGCGTTTCAAGATACTCAAAAGACGACGTAACCTACTGATAACAATTGAAAATGGATCAAGAATACGATTAAATTGTTCCGCATTTATTCATCGCGCCAAACGAATTATTTGTATCGTTGGAATCGTTTTCAATCACGGCAAGTTCGATCTTTTCGATACCTGTTGATTAAGCAACTTTTACTCGAAACCGTATCACAAGCCTTGCACATTTTTACCGAAAAATTGAAAATGAAATTTCCCAGAGAAATTCCTAGCCTCCGCTATCGATATAATAAATGTTGGAACTCTAGTATTGCGATCTTTGTTTCCATGCAATTGCGAGAAAGATCTATGCGTTTCCGCGTTCAAAAAATATTACGAATGACGGTTTTATACGCATCTGCGTTCTACGTAACACGGTACACGAAAATCGGAGCTTTTAAAAGCCGAAGCTAACAGGAAATAGAGTTCGTCCGCGTATTGATATTAAGCTTACGAGTATCCAGAAAATGAAAGATCATTTTTAACTCTCTAGTTTACTGTTTACTGTTGTACGTGCCTCGAATAAAAAGATTGTTTCGTCAGGGACTACCGTCACGAGGCCTTTACTTTTTGCATACAAAATGAAGTGACAAATGACAAAAATGTACACGCTCCGAATACACCTGCTCCGAATACACGGTGTAATCGAAATTTGAAATTATTCTAACGGGCTTCGAAAAATCTCTCGTGCAATTGCAAAGATATTCGACGGAATCTTTCGAGAATTCTACGTAACGTTGCTCGCGCTACTTAAACGGTGCTCAGCTTTAATCAGCATCCCTTGAAACGATGCTTGAATATACACGTTTGTGACGCAATTTTTGAACGTCAAAGGGAAGCGTTCTCGAAACCTTATTCGTTTATGAATCGGAGAAACACGGAAAATACATTGCCTGGTCACGACAAAGTGGTCTGGCGAGAGACACAAAAATAGGAATTCTTATCTGGAAAGTTGCAATAGCGATTTGTAACTTGTTAGTACGAACGTACCTACGATTGCGTTCGGCGTCTGTCGTCTCGGTATCGTTTATCAATTTATCGGTTACACGGCAACGTTCTAGCTTCGCGTATCAAGTACACGTCGAGCGAACGCGTCGTTTACGAAAAGAGGACCGTTGTATCCGGATACGTAAAGAAAATTCCATACGTCTTTCGGACGCGCTCGTTTCACAGGTGTTTGTATCGATCACAGACGCGTGTATTCGACCTAATACGTTTTTTTTCTCTTTCGTTATCCAACTACGAATACGGTATTCACTGGCACGAATACACTCATCCCTTATGGAAGTACGATCGGAGGAACGAAATACTACGAACACACTTTTCGTTTCTTCTTGACACTTCTACTTTCTGGTCCGCGACCTTATCGAAATTTCTCATTGGGAATTCGCGCGACCACCTTCAAACAAGAATCGAGGAAGAATCGTGAGAGAAGCGAAAGGTTGTACAGTTCGAATCGAAGGTATCGATGAACGATGATTTGCGTCGAAGGTGTTGATGAGTTTTCAAGGGATAGCAGTTGCGGAGATCGGAGTACGAAGAGTTGGACGCGGCGAGTTGCCTCGGCGAGTAACGCTTCTGGCACGACTATCATAGGCAATCGTATCCAAAGAAGGCAGCTATGTTATCGCGATTGTTGGACGCGGCACGAGCCTGCGTTCGTAGCCTGGTCGGCCTCGTGCATCGTCTTCTTCGTCCCACTACTGTCCACTGCACCCTCCATCCTTTCGTGTATTAGCACCACCTTCCACCTCCTTCGCTTCCTCCTACTTCAGCGGAGCGCAACACGGTGCTGCTAGCCGTATCCAGGCAACTTGGCCAAGCGTGCTGCTCCCACTTCTGCAGGCTTGCTTCTCTTACATCAAATCCTCTCGGCACGCTTCCTCTTCCCTTTCTCGTTCGTTACACGTCCGCTAACTCGCTCGTCCTTGTGCAAAACCATGCTGCTTTATCGCTGCCCAGTCCCTCTCGAGATTCGCGTACGAAATCTTCGACTCGAGATTCGGTTAGGACGATACCGCTGGTTCGCGTTCACGACGCCTCGTCATCGTTACCGTTGATAGTTCTCCGAAGACG
Source organism: Bombus impatiens (assembly GCF_000188095.3). Classification (NCBI taxonomy): domain Eukaryota; kingdom Metazoa; phylum Arthropoda; class Insecta; order Hymenoptera; family Apidae; genus Bombus; species Bombus impatiens. Next base: position 1,653,661 of record NT_176808.1, on the reverse strand, counting down.
ATGACGCTAGTGCTCGCGTAGCTTACCCCGTTGTCGCTCGACGTTGCACGAATACGACGCGTTCGTCGAGGCTCGCGATCACTTGCTCCTCAAACGCGTCCTCGAAAGATACGACGAGGTAGGTGGATCGGTCATCGTACGCACCGGCCGCTACGGT
>NT_176808.1:1641691-1652933 GCF_000188095.3 Bombus impatiens | reverse complement strand
GTACGCACCGGCCGCTACGGTGGCGAAGCGAAGCCGATGTGACTGGGTGATCGGACGACGGGTACGAGCGAACAGGGCTACGATCGTTGACGCACTATCACACGCGGACGATACGAGGTCTACAAGCAGACGTAGGCGACTCGCGGTACACTGAGACAGCGATGGAGAAAAAGGTGAAGCGGACGGCAGAAGCGAGGCGTGTGCGCGGATAGAGCCAAGGGGGCAACAGCTAGATAGCTAGGGTAAGGGAGAGAGAAGAGAGGGTGAGAAGTGTAAGAGAGGGCGAGCGAAAAAGCGAGCGAGAGGGTAATAGACAAAGACGGAGAAGAGGGGCAGAAAACCGCCTCGTTCTGTGATCGGGTATCCAAACGGAACTGAAAGTACGCTGAAATAGAAGGCGGTCGGGGTCGTGTACGAGCTGCCGGTCGAGCTCTCGCGACTCGCAGCTACCGCCGCGATATAGACGCGAGGAAGGCTTTCCGCGATGAGTACAACCTTCCCTCCACCACCCTATGCATTCACCATCCCTTCCTTCGTGCTACCCCTACCGCTCACCTTCAGTCCCACCACGATTTCGCGGGAAGCTGCGGACTGGACCATCACGCAACTAGCGTCCTCCCCACTACCGGTTCGGCTACCGGCCGGGTGCTCTGGTGAGACAGAGAAGTAGGATCGGTAGAGTGGGTGGTCTGGGGTGGAGGGCTCGAGGACACCATCCCCGAAGCCCACCCCACAGATCAATATTCTGCCCACCACCGTGTACCGGAGAACCTTGTTTCCATCTTCCTCCTTCGCCCGGATGCTGGGTCCTTGCCTCTCCGTCTCGACCACCTCGCGAACTCCCATAGCTCACCGACGTGTTACCGAGTGACTTTCAGCGTGTGCGTGCCATCCCCTTCTGCACGCCAGGTGTATAGATCGTGCGTGGGCTCGAATACCACCTTTACGTATGTACGTGAGCAGCATGTGTGCGTACGTTAAGTATACATGTATCTAAGTATCGTTGATTCCTCGGTGACGGAACTCGCAAATGACGCTCGAGCATGGTCCGAGCCTACTAAGAGGAATACGCCACGCGAGTCCAGATCTCCCGGGGCTAGCGTCGGATCGCTGTACTCTGTACGCCGGCTAACGCGAGCGACAAAAGTGGAACGTACTAGGGTGACACGGTTGATGAACCGACCGATCGATTTCGCACCTGTGCGCATTATGCCGATGACACAGTGCCAACAATTACTGGATCATCGGCCGCACAGTGCTCCTTCGGAATACCTTCCTTCGTGAAAGCCCAGTCGACGATTACGCGGTCAGACTGGTTAAAATATTTCTCGTCGTAATCGTTTAGGGCCACCTTTTCAGCAAACGTCGCGGTAACTTACATATACATATGCCAGAGTACTTGTTGCATACCGGTGGTTGCAGCACGAACGATATTTAACTTAACGAATGCGATCGAATATAATAACGCGACGAAATTAACGCAACTTAAATTCTTGATCGAACACGTGTAAAAACTTTAAATTAATTAAATTTTTATTTATGGGGTGTATTGTTGTATCGGCATTATAGAAATCTACTCGTATCGACAGATGGCGTTATGCAAGATTTTGTCGCATATCGTAAGCGAAGGCACTTCATCGGAGCGCTTAACTCACGTAGTACGATCACGGACGAGGCGCGATGGACCGCGAAATCATTGACTATAACCCGCGTTATATCGAACTTCGTGTTTTACGTTCTAAAACACCGACTTTGAAAAATAACAGAATGTTTTCTGCGCCATCTGCGACTCGATACGGCGAATATAGGGTTCTTACGTATTTTCAACACAGACAAGATACGGGCTAGGGACACATTTTCAGTAAGAATCGTTAAGAATGTGTATATCAAGAGCGGATAAGGTAGAAAATTATATTATCCGTACCGGCTACATAATCGCGCAGCTTTTATCTATACTCGACAGTTTAGCTTTCCCCTTTCTCACATTTTATTTAATATTATTCGTAGTAGGTAATCTTTCTTTCGAAAACGTCTTATCGATGCAAAGCAAATTAGAGCGTTCCAAATATTCCAATTATTTAAAGTTCCTAATTCGCTTTGCATCGATAAGACGTTTGTTTCAACGCGTTTTATCACCTCCCATTAATATTACAGATTAATTTACGTCGGTCGACGAATAAATTTATTTTTAAACTTCACAATGATGTATTTGTTAATTAAATTCAAACGAACAATGAAGCAAAATCAACGGCGCTTTCGATAACTTCGTTTGGACAAAGATCTGTACTTAGATCTTTAATTCTAAAACTCGAATACGTTTACGCACGAAACTGCATAAGAAAATATGTCGATGATCGTAATGAAACGATTGTAGAGTAAAATTTATATTCAGCCTACGTTCATACGTATAGTTTTTAAGAAAAGAAATGATTGCAATGAACGAAGCACGATGGTATTAAAACGTAAGCACTGAAAATCTGCATAATTTAAATTCGCAATACGTATTATGGAATAAACTGATTTACACGTGACAAATATAAATTTAGTGAGTAATTATGCTCTGTATTTATTTATACCGCTGTAGACATCGATGTTTTACGTATTGTGTCACGAGTGAATTTAACCCACACGTTATGATAATTGTTATAACGAATGTCGATGACGCAATGGGATGCCGATGAAGCGCTCTTTTCACGAGTGATCAAGGTTCCAGTCATCGATGAATACCGCAAACTTAGATCACAAATTTAACCATTCTATTAAAAGCTAAATTGTCGTTATTTTACGCCTTTCTTGCGATTTTTTAACCAAGCATTTATCTGTCTATGTTTATACATATAATCTCTTTCTTTTTATGTTTACGCACAGAATATACCGACGTTTTTTAAGAAAAAAAATCTGGGATCTCGTAGATTTATTATAAGAGTTATTATTAGATTGCGAATATTTGTGTAAATCTATATTTTTATAGATACAATTAAAAAAGAAAAAACATCGGTAGATGTATCGGTAGATAGTAGTATTATGATCTTTCTGTGCATTTGTACGTTTCTAAATTTCTCGTAAATGCATAAAAACACAATCTAATTGTTACTATATCTAATCACGCAATTTGCATTAGCCACTTTCCTTATCCTAATATATTTTTGTTTTATTTGCCGCATACGTCATCAGGTATAAAGTTTTTTTAGAAACTTGATAGAATATGTTAATATTATGATTTTTATGGAAATACATGTAAAAATGTAGCGTATAATTTTCTTGTGGGCTACAGAACATTATCTAGATGCAAATAACTTTTACGTTCATTCTATACAAAAGTATCATTTTTCATAATGTCCGCAGAATATTCGTGCAGTGAACGAGACAAAACAATCTATGAATGCAGCAAATATTACACGAAAATTAAACAAATTATCCTTTAGCATGCGCTGTTATCCCACGAAAAATGAAGGTAATTAGCAGTCGCAGATAACGTACATACGTGGACATATAAGTAGAAGTAAAAACGTAACAGACATATAAATAAAGCAGAAGGCAAGATAAGTAAACCGGTGTCGTATTAACTGAACAGCTAAATAATTAAACCAGCGAGGAAATTTTATATGATCACACATTGATTACGTAATTACATATGTATGTGAAAATTCTATCGATAGCAGAATTTCATCGTATAGAAATAAATATATTTATAATTAATCTGTAATTATACATTCCAAATTCTGTCTTGCAATTTAGTTAGCATCGATTTCTTTGTTAATTTTATTGTATATTCCACTGGCGTCACGCACGTTATTCACAATTAAAATTTCATACGTAAATATCACCCGTAGTATTTGTTTTAGACTGTTCAAAGTTTGTCTTCGTTTCCAAAATGAATTTTTCCATCTCGTCGTAAACATCGTCAACGTAAATATTCCAATTTCATACAGCTGTAATCTAAATCGTTGTTAGAATTTATCGATACGGCGATCTAATTTCCTCTGATATCGTGGCGAAGTAATTATTTTACTATTTTCTGTTGTGCCATATAGTATAATAGCAATATACCTAATGCTAGTGAATTTTTATGAAAAATTCCTCTTTTGATGCGCAAAACAAACGCGTTACGAACTAGGAAAAAGTCATTGAATTATTAAAACGAACATACACGCATGGCGATGAATTATTTCGTAAAATACGACGCTCATTGTCGTTTCTTCTCGACTGCGGCATTAAACGGTGACTCGTTGTCGTTCGAAATAAAAAATTCTATCGATTCGTCAAACCACGAGTATCATCGTCGTCTGTATTCCACAATATCCTTGGGATCGTCGAGGTTAAAATGGTCGGGAACGATTTCAAAGAATAGAGGTTTCATCGAGGGCACAGGTATAGGAACGAGAAGAGAAGGAGGTTGCACCTGGCACTCCGGACGATTCTAAACTCACGCCTCGTACACTCTTCTCCCCATCTCCCCGTCGATGATCTATTCCTTACAGCCGCTTTCTTCCCTTCTACAATTCGGACCTTTTCCGGATTCAGCCAAAATAACAGAAATTGCGGAGAAATCGGCGTCCCTTACCATTCTGCCCTCATCCATTGTAACATCTCCGAGCATTCGAACATCATTGTGGTCATTGTACGTCCGAAACGGACGTTTTTACGCTTCGAAGTCGACGCGTTGTCGACTAAGGCTCGACTTCCAGTTCCTTTTCAGGCCCATTGGAGTTTAATAACGAATGGGAGGAGCACTGGACGAATTGACGAGACCTCTCGGACGTTTATTTGCAAAGAAGAGAGTTGTACGGTCACATCGCGTCGCTTTTACCAAGTTTCCCTGCTCGAAGGACGGTGCGTGAAATTGATCGGATTTGATCGAGGCCAAAAAGCCTCGGTCAAACATTGGATAGCGAAAATGATGAATTTGGGTGGTTCGACTGGCGAGTCGATCGTTTTAAATGTTTCCTCGCCAATTAACACGTTGCAGGGATATTACGGCGATATCTAGTTGCGTTGTGTATAATTCATGGACGTATCGTTTTCGCGATTTTGCTCTGTAGATGTGTACTCACGTATAAACGTACGAGTATGAAACTGTAATAAAACGAAAGCGGCCGTTGGCTCGATCCTCCTTTGAACGCACCGCTTCGAGGAAAGCTTCCGGTCGTCTCAAAGCGTTCCTGCGTTTTCCAGATTGAATTTTTCCGTTGAACATTCCTGGTCTCGGAGTAAAAACAATTTTCTGTTCGACCTTATATTGGTTCGAATCATTTTCTGGGAACAGGTGCGTTGTTGCAGGTGCGCCGGGATGAAACACGAAGCCGACCTCTGTTCCATTAAATCGACATAAAATTGTGGTTACTGGCAATATATACGATTGTCGGTATGTTAATCGAGATTTCGTACTGTTTCAGTAAGACATAAAGGAACGATAGAAAATATTCGTTTAATAAGGAAAAATATCGAAATGGCCGAGTAGATACTATCGAGTAGGAAACGATAATTACTTCGCGTGCAATTTCATGCCACTTGAAAAAGCCATACGAATGTCTGCCTGTTGATACGTTGCACGTTCGCGAGGCCCGAAGCAATTTCAAGGAAAGATTATTCGGTACGTCACAGCCGTAGCAACGGCTCGAAAAGTTGTCCGCCCATGTATCTACCTTAACGATCTTTCTCCGAGCGACTCGTAATTATGCATAATCCTTTCTTACCGGTGTATTCCGCTGCGTTCCAGTTCGCCGGCACTAATTAAACCGCACTGAATGTATTTCGAGCAACATAAACGCTTCATTAATTTCGTTGATTGCAAGAAGCACGGTAGGCAAAGACAGACCATATTTCTCGGCAACTCGACGACCGGTCGTATACTGAACGACGGCAAGTGACGAAGAAAAGCATTCGTTAAGGGAGTTCGCGTTCCTTTCTCGTCGCGCTTATACAAAACGAGTTCGCTAAGAAGAAGGCGGCAGTAAGAAGAAGAGAAAGAAAGAGCAGAGGAAGAATAAGAGTTGAGGCTATGTATACATGTATAGGTATACGAAGCGGGGTTGCTGCTACGAAGCAGCAAGTAGGGCGAGTACAGAAACGTGTCTCTGTGCGTGGGATACTTATTTAGCTGAAACTGCTCGTCCTTCCTTATCCCCGTTGTTCTTCTTTGTTTCAATGACTCTGTATATATCTCGGAATACTAATGACGTAGCAAGAAAATGCTGGCCGATGATGTAACGTGCAAGGGTAGCCAGCGGACATCGGTGCCGGCGGCGTCGGTGGCTGCTACTTACCTGCAAAGTTTTCCCTTTGCGCGCCAACTCGGACTAACCTAGTCGCTTGGAGGGCGCCTCCGTAAACGGTATAACGTTCGTTGCGTTTCATAAATTAGGAGGAACATTCCTCGTGGGAGGACAAACCCTCCGAAACTCACCGCAGAAGCAGAAAACGTACTTGTCTTACCGCGGCCTGGTTATGGCCGTAAGGGGAATACGATTATTTCGCGATGGCATACACGTAAAACCGGCGCGGAACGAACAAGAGCACAACCACCGCTCACGTGGCTTGTAACGATACGCCAAATTGTGGCATCTTCGCCGACGAGAGGTTCGACCTGTGAATTAATTAACCGCGCTACCATGTATCTTGCGGGGAAAAACCGGCAAGAATACGACTCAATTCGAGTACATATAATACCTATTGTTCCCCAGGGATACGACTCTATAGGGCGAGGAATTTATATTGCCGTGTAAAAAACATATTCTAACGCTCTATCCAATCATTTCGCGATAATTTGTCAGTATATCGGGGTTTTACATCTATACATGTTTAGTGCGAAGTGCGCAGCAGCGAGGCCGGCAAGAGCAGTCGAACTTATTAACATGAAACTCGCATAGAACAGAAACTACGTCATAAACCTCATCATAAGCATTAAAATTAAAGTACGTTTGTGAACATAAGTCATTGGAGCGAAATTCGCAGAACCATGGCTGATCGTTGAATTAATGTTCCGAGTTCCGTGTGAAGAGATAGTCATTTCGTAAAATATTGTTATGGAATCAAATTAATGTATGAGTTTGATAACCGATAGAAGCTGATGCGTTCTATTTAAATGAAACAAATCACTCTACTAAACAAATTTTCCAAAGAAATTTTTCCAATTTTTTTTTCGGACGAATAAAGACGGATGAAATATTTAGCTAAAAGATCTAATCGAAATATATCGTGCGATAAAATCGTTTTTATTTCCATTTCGATAGTTTTTATTACCGGGTAATATAAACGTTAAATGTTAACTCTGAAATTAATATATTCCGTAGAACTCGATATTTCAAAATGGAAAAGCCAAATAACATTTCTTTATGATCTTGCGCAGAACGATTCTCGACCAGCATAATTTTTTCTTACAAAATAATACACACGCATATTATTATCGATGTTAATTATATACACGTAGAGATGTTTTCTGCTTATCTAACTAATCGTATCTTTTATTATTAGTTGGCTATTAGAAGATCAGTAACGTAGATAGTTTGTCTACTTTTGCACAATACTGTACAGTATACGTCATACCTATATGCAAATGTTTGGAAGTTGGAACAGGCTATTTCAGACTGGCAATGCTGAATACTTAATTAAATAGCGACGGTGATTGTTACCAGTATCGAACCGATGGCGTTGCCTATTAAAATCGTTCCAAGTTTAAGTAGTAGATTGGGGTTAGGTTGTATTCGTGTTCATATGCCCTACATTTTACATGACCGTGATATCAAAAATACATTCCATTCCAAGAAAATGAATACAACTTTAAGAACAGGGTGACTTTTACAGCCGTAAGTCCTTCGACAAATAGTTTTTCGATATTTCATTTCCTGTAGCGGATATTCTCTTCTAAGAGTTTACATATCTCTCCTTGCATATTGACCAAATTCCAATGTATTAAATTTTCTGTTTTCTACAAATATCTTAATACAATGTAAAAGCATGGGACAAAAATTGTAAAAGATGTTATAATAGTCTGTGGTCTTTACTACGCGTATAGATTTTACTCGGCAAACGGTGTTAGCGTACTCTACGAGTAAAAATAAGGAAAAATGTTATACCGAATATCCAATCTATCAAAAGATTTGAGCAGAAATACGGAATTGCAATATGGATGGATATTTCGTTCGATGAAACGGAACTGCGTCATTTACATCAGCTCCATTTCGAAAGGCAGTCGATTCTTATAAACACGGAATTGACATCGATGGAATATAGAATCTATCGGATTACGAATTTCTTCTTGATTTTCTTTCATTTCGATGAATATATCAGGAATTCGTTATGCATATATTAATATAACGAAAAGCATTCTTTTCCTTCGTGGTTCTCTACAAATAGATATCTAGCGATATGACATCGTTTCTCGATTACATCATTGAAGATAATGCTCGCTTGAGAATTGCTGCACTATCGTGTTTCGATGCGGTATCGAACGAGAAACCGGTCCGCTTATTCGCTGAATTTTGAAATAGGTATTAATCCTATGTTCTCTTTTTCTCGTTCTGTTTCTTTCTTTCTCCCTTCACGAAGACAAACCGAAATGTCCTCGATATAAGAACAGAATTTTCAAGTTTAACCGTGCCTGAATTCAATTTCACGTTCGACGTACACTTCTGCCGAAGACGGTCGAAAAATGATTCCGCTAGCTGTACGAATTCACCTGCGTGAAATTCCCCTTAGCTCTTCTCCGAATTAGTATTATTCGCAAAGTTGCTGGAGGACGATCTAGGGAATGGATCGCGCTCGTTCGCCGCAGAAGCTGGCAGACAGAGAGAGAAAAAAAGACACGTCGTGCGCGATTTCGCAGAAGTCAACTTAACGAAACTATTCCACCTCGAAGTAGTTAGAAACTAGTTCGACATTCAATTTCTGTCCTTGGGACGATTTGTCCATCACCGAGAAAGGGCGGAACGTCGACTTCCTCGTTCTTCGGATTCCATATCGTGGCCAACGACTCGTATCTGTTAGGTAAGTTTCGCTTGCCGCGAAAACTAAGTACGAAGTATAACCGAGCTTTAAAAGCGGGGAGGAGGGATTGAACTCGAGTTGCGATGGGAACCTCTCTCGCCTAGCTTCAGGAAATCTGATACGGTTCTTCGCGGTATCGCAAAAACTTCTCTTCTCCTCTGTAAGTTTTCCATCCGCCCGCCACGTGAAATACTTTCTATCATCCCGGCAAACGTTTCGCCCGCGGATGGGGGCGGTAGATAAGGTACCGCTAAGCTATTATCTACATTGCTTATTGTCCGAGGCTTCCGCAGAATTGACTGGGAACCGAACTCGCTATTCGATTGTCGATGGCGTAATTGTTTTACCATTTCTCCTTTGCAACGTGGATTTCCCTCCTTCGCTCTCTTTTCCCAATGAATCGGAAAGTAAGAAGATAGAAAGAACAACAGATGGAGGAAGGGAGAGAAAAACAGACGGGTCCTGATTAAAGCGCTAACGAAACTGCATTTGATACGTAGGATAAGTCTCGCTCGATCAATTTTAATCTTCAGCGTATCACGATTGTTGCCAATTGTAGATGGAAAAATGTTCATAAATCATTGTCAAGTACAAGTTTAGTATTTCCACCGCAACGCCGTTGGAGATATCCACGAAATGGTCCGCAGGAGAGAAAAATCCTTGTTGCCTTCTCCTTTTTAGAAAAAACCGTGACACATCCGCGGGATGTTGAAGTTCGTCGAGATTCTCGAAATTCTTTCTCCGCGCTTTCAGAACCTCTTTAGAATCTGCTCGCCGCTGACAAATGATTTTTTCGCGATTTAAGGCGATGATATAGGACGATATAAAAAAAAAAACTAGTCATTGCATTCGGACGCAAAGAGACCGTACACTTTTGTGCAGTCAGGCACGGATTTAACGCGTCACAGAAATCCAGGCGTGTGCACACATAAAGAAAGGACGTGCGCGCGCGCGCGCGTGTGTGTTTGTGTGCAAGAGAGAGAGAGAAAGAGAGAGAGAGAGAGAGAGAGAGAGAGAGGGACAGAGAAAAGCGTGCGCTTTTTCGACGATGGAGAATCGATTGGACACTGCCTCGCCTCTTGCAAGTCACAGTAAACACAAAGTAACGCCGAAACTCTCTGCCGCAATAACGAATAACGTGGCAGAGAAGTCAAAATTAAAGACGCGTATATAAACACGAAGGCTAGAGATCGAGAGGATATTGCTCTGCCTTGTTTGCTACAAATCGCTAATCAGAACTATCTCATCCGTGTGCTCTGTTTTCGGTAGTGAAAGCAATTTTAATTAAAACATGCCGTACGTTTTCATTAAACCGTCGTGATACACCCGCGATACATACGCCGGATCCGCGCAGGAAAAAGTGTGTGCGTCACACGACTAGAGTCACCTCTTTCTCATAGTGTTCCTAATCACAGGCACAGCAGAGATATTGAGACACAAGAACCGATAGAACGTGTATCCATTTTAATTTGCATACGGCCAAGATAATATTTCGACAGAGATAGTTTCGTGCTAGGAAATAGACAGATTGATTTAGTTATATAGGTATCGTATGTTATAATTTGGTAAAATAATTCTTAATATATCGATTAAGTTTACAATTAAGGATGCTATAAGGCAAACACTTTTCGTTCAAAACAATTTCAAGGGCGTACCGCTAACTGCAACAATTCGCGATCGATGTTCTTCCGAATGAAACACCGTTTAATCGCATGGAGAATTGAAAAGCGGCAACAAAGCAGGGAATTGCGTCACCGTAGGAAGCAACCGTAACGACAGAACGATCCTGTAATGAGTAGTTATGTTGGTCGGTTCTTTGATAAAGGGTACGCGTTACGTCGAAGTACCATACTGTCTGCGCAAATCCAATTTTACGAGGCTCGATCCCAACGGATCGAAGTGCATCGTCGACACCGGGGGATGCCACGCAATACGCCCTCTGGCATGACGGAAGCTGAATTCCACGGGGAGTCCAAGCTTTTGGCGACTTAGCTAGGTAAGCGTGGCTGGCCTTGGATAGCAGCAGCGCCAGCCCGGTGTTGGATGACTAGGGACTCTAGCAAGAGGAACGGCGGCTGTGCGGCCAGAGGGTTAAGACGAAAGAGGAAAGGGGCCGAGATACGCTGGAGGGCGGAGAAGCGGTCGAGAGTTGCCGGCAGAATCACCGATCCCATGCTATCGTCGGCAAACGTATAGCCCCTCCGCCTTTGAAGGCTTCGTGAAAAAGAATCGTATAGAGAGAGTGAGAAAGAGGGGC
>NT_176808.1:1486419-1641089 GCF_000188095.3 Bombus impatiens | reverse complement strand
AGAGAGAATCAGTGGCAAAAATCGTGCGGAAGTGCATGCTTCCACAAATAACCATAGTATTTTACAGTTTTCCTCGGTTTCAGCCATAACTGCCCGAGTCACATGGTGTCATAAATCTCAACCAATATTTCTTCCAGCCTTCCGTCTGATATCGCGAAACAGTGTAAACTCTGGTTTAAAAATCCATTCCACATAATCGTTACTTAGCGCAAAACTCGGTCTAACGTTACTTTGTCGCTCGTTTTACTTTCAACTGCAATTTCGTCTCTCTTTTATTCGCGCGCACACCCATTCCCTCCCTGTTGCCCTGATGGTCTTTCTCTTTGCGTGCACGTGCTATTAATGCATAAACGAGAATGTTGTTAGTTACTAATCGCAGTGACAGTCGTAGCGGAGAGTGTACGCGTCTGCTCTCACCTAGAGTGCTTAACTCAGGGGTGATTTTGCAACTTTTGTAGGACAAAGGTGCATTCGTAATTTCGGAAGTTGTAACGAGGCTGCTTTGAATTTTGATGAGCCACGGATCGGACAGCGTTCCGGCCTTTCGTTCGTTACCGACGCAAACTGCGACCCGACGCGCGACGTCGCGCTAATTCCGACCATTCGATCCTCTTCCTTCGTTCTATTCCGATTACAGTCATCGCTTATGTGTCACTACTAATTAACTCCTTGCGTATGCTATGCCGAGTGGCGAGGAGAAAAGGGCGACTGACGCTTCACGACGTGCTTTCAGCGTCAGGGCCGTCTTCGGTCGAGCGAATTTTATATCTCTTCCGTTTAAAGCAGCCGAATAACCCGGCTTTGTTCGTTACGTCGCTGTTATACGTACCTATGCATCGTTTCCCATCTCGCTGTCGAGTAATTTCAATCGACGAGATAAAAAAGGGAAGGTTTAACATGACGTTACAACGCGCTGGCGCGTGGATGCATCTACGAGCTGAACGAATCGCGTAAACTCATTTACATGAAAAGAATGTAAATCGTTCGGACAAAGCAATTTAGGCGGCGGCTATACATAACTCCGTCGTATCAGGCGCGTTTTAAAAGTAGACAGCTCGCTCGACTTCCGTTAAATCGCGCTCACAATCAGTCGTTGCAATCGACGAATTGCGGTTGCGCCGGCCCTGGAACACTCTTCGTGGGGGTAACTACTAACTCACCCTCCTACTTCTCCCTCTACACCTCAACCACGACCACGACCACACTTGTCCAACGCTACTTGGCGAGATCGCGTATACGTGCAGGCATCGTCACGAGATACCGTTGTGGTAGTAAGTCGAGTGCTTCCGTATGTGTACGCTACTGAACTGGCCGCGATCGTGTTGGTAAGATTCGAATGTGTAGCGGCGATGTAGTACGAAGATCGGTCGGTAGTGGCGCCACCGTCGAGCCCGAGCGCATTCACGGCACAGACTCCGTAGAGCCGTGGCGCCATCGAGTTTCGCTTTTCGTTGTTCTCGGTACGTCGCTGCGGGCCGCCGAGCGCCGACTAGACGACAGTTTGCCCTGTGTGCCTGGACGGGGCGGGTGTGATTTTGATCGTTGTTTGTGACGTTACACGTTCTCCTAGCGGTATCGCGTGAGAAAAAAGTGACATTAACGCACGGTACGTTCGATCGGCACGATCTCGGATCACGATAATCGTTCATACGCGTTTGAACTCGACACATGAAGGAAAAAATTGTCGGTGCAAAGTGGCCGAGGAAAGAAGACAACGGTAGAACCGGCAACGATTCCAGGAATGACCCCACATGATCGTTTTCGTTCGCACGACGCTTTGACGAATCGCGATATGACGCGATGATCTTGGAGAAGTTTTTTATACCTACTTTGACTAGATCACGCGTGGATTTTTGCCGTCTTTTATCCGCTGTCTAATTAGTGTGTTCGGTGTGAAAAATATCAAGTGTTTCGAAGCGAGAGAAAAAGAGCAAAAGTAGGAAAAGTTATTCTTGTTTGTTTACTCGAGTTGGTTGCGCGAGAGTCATGGGTGATGTGTACAGGCTAGTTAGTGACCTGCTCGTAAAGGATACACCCACGGACAGAAGAAAAATCGACCTTACCCTGCCACTCGCAAGAGTAAGTCTGCTCAACTTATCTTCTCGTTAGTTTCTTTTACGGTACGATGTGTCTGTGTGTTTGTCATTCTTCCGTGTATTACATAGATTTCTGTTCTCCTCTGCTTGGTACTGTTTCGATCTCGGAAGGTTAGGGATGGTACCACAGCCGGAGGCTAAGAAAAAGGCCGATGTTAGGGATCGAAACGGAGTATCGGAAGAAGAGAGAGGACGACTATTGTGGTCACTCGATCCTTTTCTCTTTCATCGAATTCTCTCGATCCGATCCGTGCGCGCTCTCTTTCTCATTGCATTTCGTTATCTCTGTCGGATCAGTGCGCGCGCTTTCTCTTTATCTCTGTCACGCTCCGTTCTCCTTGCTCTCGACTGGCTAGAGAAGTTGGCGTCGTTCTCCGGTCGTTTTTTTCACCGTTCGGAACAAGGTGACGCCTCGAAGTTCGACGAATCGAAATGTGCACGCCTAGCGCGTTTAGATTATTACACTCGACCGCTTTGTGCCGACATTGAATCACGTACTTACGCGGATGAAAGATTAAAGACGCGCGCGCGCGCGACGATTGAAGTTGCATCGTCTTTTTGGCGCGATCGAACTGTCAATCGCAACCAGGGATAGAATCTCGGATAAAGACGGATCGAAAATGTCAAACTCAGCCGGTGGGGAAAACGTGCTTGAGAAATCTAAGACGATTCATCCATCATGGAAATACCACTCTGTTTGACTTCTCTAACTGACGGAATTCAACACGCTTCTTAATCGATTAACTTTTCACAAACTTGTCGTTTACGAAAGAAACTGTGAGACTAAATAAATTTCGCATTGATCACAGAAGAATTTATCAACGTTTTTTCTCGTGTTCTTATTTAGCCATTAGTCGCATAAAAGTATTCCTACTTGACATCGTCTCGTATACTTTCATCGAATACTGTTATAATATTTTCGCAAACGTTTGCAATCTCTGCTTCACTAGCCGCATATCACGGCTTGTTATACCTAATCATTATAAATTATATAACTGTTTCGCAAGTGCGAAATGTTTTCATAGTGAAGTATTTGGAGCGCTTCTAAAACATACATTTTTCTTACTTCCAGTCAGCTTAACATCGGCCATATACGTAGTATAGTACGTACATAATTAAAATTAATTAAAACATAGAGCTACGAACATTGTACATATAAATCTAGTTACGTAATTACATATACATGTATACAGGATATTCCAGACAGGTTAATCGCTATATCCATCGGAATCGATTTATTTTAAATAAGTATGATGCATTTTTATTACATAGGGAAGTATAAACGAAATATAGAAGGAGTCATTATGGGTGTGGTTTTGCAAATACGTTATTGTTTTTATACCTAATTAGCATTGCAATAATAGAAAGAAACATTTCATGTTTGTTTTATTAAAGGAATTGAATTGAAAGCTTTTGTCTAGAGATTATTCGAATGGACAACGAACCATAAAATAATAAAAGATTATCCAACCTAAGCCGTTCATCTTGTTGAATCAAAGATGTTTCGTCATCGTCGACTAAGAAAATAGGTTTCCCTGTCTCTTTAAAATACTTGACCTTAATCATCCTTTTTCGAAATTCTGACGGAAAAAATTAAATACACTATCTGGTTTCTTTCATTAATTAAGACTAATATCCTATTAAAATATTGTTTTGTTATTCGTTTCATTGAATTGAAATTACGTTAGTCGTAAAAATGAGCGCGATTTTACTACATCGATTGAGAAACAAGTTTCTGTCCAAATGAGATTGTTAAAACTTTCAAACTATTCGAGACAATAGTTTCAAACATGAATTGTCATTAAATTGTCAATTTTTTTTTTTCGTAAATCTCATACGATCAAAGAATCAAACGTAACGAGAAAATGACACATTTCACATTTTCCCGTTTCCTTTACGTTTCATTCGCATAATAACCATTCAGCAAACTAAACTGTATAAAATATCGTTTAATACCAAGTTCAAATTTTTTGTCGCGAATCGTTTTAAAGATAAAACCGCGTCGTGTCTCTCATTTTCTTTTACCAGTACCTATCATTTTTTCGCTAGTCGTCTTTAATTATCGTAGAAATTTCGATTTCTCGAAACCGCGATCTCTCGAGCTTCTTCCTTTCCCTTCGTGGTAGATATTCGTGACATCGGGAATAAAAACGATAAGTACTGGGAGCATAAGAAAGCATAATAGTTTCCACTAAGCGATCCGAGATTGCGAGAAGGCATGCAAACTATCTCGAGTAGCCCGAGTTATTCGAGGCTTACGATCGCGTTTTCGAATTGCTATACTTCGTTCCTCTCGTACGGTCGCAAGCAATAAGAGGAACAAAGAGGCGAACATAGAGAAACAGGAAGAGAATAAGAGAAGAACTTGTTTCTTAACGGTGCATAATAATTATTGTGTTGTCGCACACCGGCGAACCTTCAAGAAGTTTATTACGTGGATGGGACGAGCTCGTTGAATATTCGACCAGGCTGCATTGAGAATTCCGCGACACGATCGTCAAAAATTCGACGAGCATGAACAACGTCCGTTCCGGGCTCTCGGAAACTCCGTGATCGCGCGGATTAAATATTAATCCGGACGGTGTTCGGTATTCGGGTAACAATAGCGGGGGATTCGCCTCGTGTTACATCAATATTAATTGCCTCATCAACGTGTTATCGGCACCTTGGAGAATTTCACTTGGAGGGGCGAAGACATACCCTGCGCTCCCTCGTCTCGTTGTTGCCAACGAGAGGTAATTGTCACATCGATTATCGAATTATTATCGTATCGCGTTGAAATTCCATCGTTCCCATCCGGCTATTCTTTTTCACTGAACGCGTGACATCAGGCTCGATAATTGTACACGCGACAAAACATATCGTTCTATTTGTTTGGTCCACTTTTGCACGCCAATTAATAGGCAAATATTCGGAGGATTTGTAGCGAACACCCACGGGTTCGCACGCAGATGAATCCTGACGTTTATATCGAATTAATATAAAACGTATAAAAATGTAACCGTCGAAGTCAAATATTACCGACTGATCCGTATCTGTGGTTGCCGCTAGTGCCGTTTATTCCACACAAATGAACGAGAGTACAATTTACGTTTAGTTCGGTGATAAATACCGAGAGCGTAGTTGAATCGGTTTATACGTTCATCAGATCAGATAACAAGCTGGTAGCATGTCGCGTCGTGCCTTTCCTAACGCGATTTTCGAAGCAAAGATAACACGTCCCGCGCATGTTTTACTATTTTAGACTTTTCTTATCAGTGGCTTGAGCCGCGGTCTCGCACTTAACCGTGAATTGGCTTAACCGGAGACCAACTTTTGCTCCTCGGTGCGTTAAGCTAGCTATAATTGAATTAACAGAAAAGGGAGATCGTGTTGGGGAACGAGCGCTCTCTCTTTACGCGTCCTTCTCGGTAGGGAAAAATTACACCTGAACCTTAGGGGTAAATAGAAATGAAATGGAACGAAATGATGAAGCATTATCTTGCATTAACGCATGCAGTGGCACCCCGAGAAGCTAGGGGAGCGCGTATACTGCGCGCATATGTCACTTATAAGCTTTCCGCATAGGAGGTGCCATATATTTCAGACCGCACATGGTGTACTCGTGATTGTGTCCTTTGCGACGCTTTTGTACCGCGTCGGAGCCGTGCCGCTAATAACGCGTAATTAATAACACCTGGTTGACACATTTACTCCCCGTTGTTAAAGGAATCCGAAGAAATTGACGTAACGAGAGTCGATTATTTTTGACACAAGGATTTGAAATACGGTTTCCAATATCGGAAAGCATCGACGGTCAGGTAATGATATTGTTACGAATAATCCAGTTTGCACAGTTTATTACGCTGATATATATGAACACATTGTGTCGATGTTTGATAGGTTCACAGTCATTTATCACGAGAACTCTGTATGTGAAAGATCAGCAGCCACGTACGCTATACAATCTCGACTGGCGATTAGAGTAATCAAATTATCATTTAAAAACCTTTGATTGGTATTAACACGGCGAATCACTGTATTATGGATAGCGATTGTGGCTAGGATATGATACGTACATTTACGGGAAGGAAATACTACATGGTAGTCAAAACGGAAGTTTCTAAGTGTACCATATCGATCAACGTTAATCTGACTAGCGAACATGATAATTAATACGTGTAAAAATCATCGTTAGGTTTATCAATTGGTACGTTCCACAAATATATCGATAAACTCTGTAAAGCTATTAGTATTTTTCCACAACGAGCTAATCGGCATGTTCTTGTCTGACCGCATGAGGTACAAACCTTTTAATAACTTGAAAAATCTGGTAAAAGATTATATCGTAATATCTTCTTACAAGAAAGCAGTACTGCGTGTTAAGCTCTTTAAAATTTCATCTTCTTTTTCTCGGTATTGTTTCAGCGTCGAAAAATACGCTTACCCTCTTAATGAACGTTTAACATCGTAATAAATATCATAAATTAACAAATAAAGAATACTTTTATACGTTCATAAAAGATAATAAAAACTCGTTAATGCGCGTAAATGACCTAAGGTTTAAATGAAACTACGTGACCAATAGTTGTAAAGGTTTCGCTTTTAAGAGGCTAGCAAGAAGCAAGGGATGAAATTATAGGGCGTGTCAGAGCGTCGAGAGTAGTGGAGCACGAGATTTAACTTTTCACTTCTGATTTGCTCGTTGTAAATTAGGTGAAAATAGCCAAGTAGAGAATACTTTTAGTATCCATGTGACTAACATAACTACGGCGTAAGACAGTCTGCCTACCTACGTGCCAAAGTACTCGCCGAGGACAAGCTAGACCGGTACTACCGCTTTTTCACCCGTTCCCTCCTTTGCTTTTCTCTGTTCTCTGAGCGCAGGCCACACATACAGACACGCGTCAGAAATTCTCGACCATTCTTTCTTCGCCTACCTGGTCTCTTTTCCAAAGGATCGTGTGTTCGTGCAGTATGCAGAAGCTTTGCTTTCTACTTTGCCGTGCAAGTGGAAGGCATAATAATTACCACAGAACGACGATTCAGTGACGACTTCGATGTCTCTAGCACGCACTGGGCTGCACGCGTAACCAGTATCGTTGTTCTCTTCGGAACAGCATCGAGAGCGTATACTACGTATGCCGGTTTCGTGTTTATACACTCGAAGTTGGTCTTATCGACTTTCAACGTATCATCTTTGATCCGTATTCAGGGCGCGACGTAAGGATGCAGGCGGTCTTGAAATTTCAGCGTCACTCTGACCGCAGTATCAATAAGATGGTATCTCGGTGGCCTCTGTGAACGCGATTCGAATTCCACTTTACGTTTTAGTGCTCGAGTTTGCTTTTTATTTTGGGTCACAGTCACGTTGATAAGCAAGTTGACATAAACTTATACGATAACCGACGCGCTGATATATTCGTGATTGACGAAATTGGGAACAACCCACGTGCAATGAAACGCAGAATATTTTCGGTCGCTATCCTAAACTTCTTCTTTCGATTAAGTTATATTTTCTCCCTTCTGGAATAAGATTGATATTTATATGTTGAAATCAAATCGAGTTCAATTTTTCACCGTTAAATCGAATTATTATTCGAAGCTATTGCGTTTATACGTTGTATGAGAAATACGTGAGTTATACTATACAACGATCAGACATAAAATTGAAGCACCGAACAACTTATACCCGTGAAAGTATCGATAAATCATACCGCGTTGGTAATATGTAGAAGGAGGTAAGGCATACATCGATGAAACACGTTGTATACGCGTCCAATCGATGAACGAATACGATAAACCAGCTGTAATGTATACAATCTTGAATGTGCTGCAGGCCGAGATTGTAGCTATTGAAGCATCTCTTGGAACGAGCTTTAATTTTTTACACGATTAACAGCGACCAATCCGATCGGCACCACTTTAATCTGTAACTTGAGTTACCGCGCGTATATACCATTGTGGAGAGTGGTTAACGATTCTAATCAACTGGAAATGGCGCGATCGTATTGTTACCTTATACGCGATAATCTCAACTTTACGCAATTTAAATCGGATAAAAGCTGCACGCGGACAAGATCTTGAATATGGTATCATAATACGGAGGATATGTATAAATCAACGTGATCTTTGATATGGGATCGTTCGTCTTTCTTGGTCGAAATAGAAAAACCTCGTTTTATTAGCAGAAAGAGTTACATTGTTACTCTGTATATATCGAATTTCCACCGCTAATGTTAATTATTAACTTTCTCTATCTGTTGGTCTTTATTGCTCGGAACTATATGTATATCTTCTGAATGGGTTTCCAGCTGTCATTTATAAACATTTCTAACACTCGAATTTCTATTCTATCGAATTAGATTCCTATTAACGTATTCTTCCGGTAAAAAAAATCGATGACGATCGATAAAGAGGGAGGCGAGAGTTTTACGGAAAACGCGATAAAATTTCATAGTTTCGCTTGATTGACGGTAGTAAAGCAGGAATTACAGTTTCTGACTGTTAAACGTTAAATAATTTGTTTTATTTTTTCCTCGTATACTCGCCAAACGAGTAAACCGTTTAATACTTTGTAAAGTATTATTTAGTTCGAATTTGAAATAACTTTCGAAGAATTTAGGTTTCTTACAGTCACGATCAGTTATGATAAACTTCGCTAATGGAGAAACCAATAACGAACGAGGATTTATTGTGAGCGATTGGCGGACGTCGCGTTAATTGTAGTGTACAATTGTAGTGTAGGTAGGAAAAATATCTCGAGATGACGCGATGGGCCAATTGCTCGTGGAAAAAAGTAGAAATTTCAAATTTTTAGATGGAAGTTATTAAAGTTCATCAACATGGAACCCGCTCGTCTGTGTAAAGACTTTGCTCCCATCCATTTCTATATTGGTTTCTTTCCCCGGCCTTTCGCAGCTCGTTCGTCTAAGAGCTGCGGTCTTATAGTGGGTAGGCAAGAAAGAGCAGTTGAAAAATTTGAATGGCTGAACTCCTGGAGCTCATAAATCTGGAACAATTCCACGATAAAGGAAATTCCTTCCTTTTCTTCCCTTTTATCGGTTCGCTCTTTCTCCTCGCGCTTCACCGGTTTAAGTATGGTTTTGTCGGCCGGGCAGACGCGAACGAACCCTTGAATGGCAAACTTTCGTTCGCTTAACATCGAACGATCGGTTTCGAACTCGAAGGCGTTTTAATTACTACCTTTGCGGCGATCTAACGTCACGCTCGGAAAAGTTGAACGAATCATTCCATTGATAACCAACGACGTCTAAGTCGATTAAGAATTTTTCGATTTCTCCGTTTATCGTGCTTTGGCAATGCTGCCTGGAAAATAAATTTCACTCGTAAGCCGGAACGGTTATTATAGATTTTCTGCGATATTCGATAACACAGCCGTACACACACCGGGGGAAGACGTAAATTTCAACTCTCAACCTTTCTCGGCAGCCCCATTCACGACATCATGAAGAGTATTCACTTCGCATGTATACATAGATCCTGCAGTGAATATTTCCCTATTTACGCCAATCCTCTGTCCTTTCGCCTCGCCGCGCCGCACCGCGCCGGTTTGAACGCAGCATATTTATAGCTCTTTCGAATAATCCCGCAGTACGGCCGAAAGCATCCGAAGAAGCCAAATGCTCCTAGTCCTGTATCTAGATGGGTCACTGTAATCTCGGATCAACTATATTTCGTAAACGAGTTTTAACAAAAAAAAAAAAAAAGAAAAAAAGAACAAGACGCTGCAAAAAGAACAGTGCAGCAGCCTTGCGAACACCGATCGATTCACGAACGTATCGTAGCGTTTTGACAGTCCTCTTATCCTCAGATTAAATCGTCCAACTACTACAAGGAGGAAATCGAGCGATGAAGTCGGTGCAAAGATCGGTTAGGACACGAATCCGTGTCTCTGGCCTGGATGACGCGTCCTCTAATATAACATCTCTTTCAGGCCTTCTTCTTCTTCTTACCTTTCTTCATTCCACCCTTTTTCCAGGCATCATGTATGCAAGTGCCAGCTATGCATGTACGTATATACGTACAGTGCGTGCAGGTGGTTCTGGGAGCTCATTAATGTTTTCAAGATGGGGATGTGGCCCCTTCGACTTTCTAAAAAACCACTACACAGACGAAAAAGCAAAGCGCTAGCAAGTGGAGCCAGGGGAAAAAGGTAAAAGCACGTCTGAAATCTCTGAAGGACACTACACTCGCTGCCCTCGGGTTCTCACGCGTACGCAATGAAAGAGTACGTCTTCTGAAAATTCTAATGACCGATGTTGTTTCCTTAATTAAACCGTGTCTCGTTACTGTCTGCGAGAGTGTTACGGGATTTGCCGTCAAGATACACCAAACGCGTTTGTTCGTACATATATGGGAAACTGCCTCTATATAGGGAGGAAGTCGATACACGGGACGTCAGACGTATCCTTCCGGTAATTGAAATGGAGTTTTACGATCGGAAGGTATTTGATGCATTTTCCGCGTCATTTGTAATGCAATCTCTCTCAGAGGCGCGCAGGGCGCGTTGGAAACAGCGTGATTCACGTAATACGTTATAGAAATACGGCGAAAATTCCGGGAAGCGAATTTTTCCAGGGCTGGTGGCCGTGATATTAAAGTTCGACAGAATAGGGAGGAGGTGTTCGCATCCTCGAACGATTCGCCACAATTGTATCTCGCCAGGTATCCGCGAAGAGCCGTTTATTCGGATATACAAACGAATTTCTCGAATATCCCGTCGTCGATGTCAGCCCGTGTGTCTCGATGTTTCCCGTGTTGTAACCCCGCTTTATACGGCGCAACTGGCGAGAGGTATCTCGTATTTCGATCTTCAACGACCGCAGATGTCCCGCAGCGTTGTTGTTCCGTCTTCTCGTTCCTTTGCTAGCCGTGCTTGCAAACTGCCGAACCGCAGCCGTCTGAAAAGGAATCGTCGCCCTGGTTTTCTTCGATACTCGAAATAAAAGCGCTGAAAACGTGTGCTTCGCGTATCCGGATATTCTTCTACACTCTCTACAGGAATAACAATGCGCGCGTAATCCGGTTATTCGAGTAGCTGGAACAACCACGTTATCGTATCGATTTTTCGCTTAACGACGTTCCCCGTCCACAGATACGACGCGCTTTAAACGCCCTATTTTCGTCGATCGCGACGATCATCGCGTTTCTCCGCATCGGTGATTATTTCTCTGCAAAGGATCGCATAAATTACTGAACCATGGTCGGGTGTAACGGCTGGTTGCATGCTCGTCGATCGATGAATATGATGGTATCGGTAATCCATTTGGAGGTGTCGAATCCGATTCGCGGATTCTAATCAAAAGTATAGTTCGAAACTGGCGATATAAGTTGCTTGCCGCCATTCAACGTGTAAACACGTATATACGATACACGATGAATTCTGGTACGACGATCTAGCCACGATCTAGCCACGATCTCTAGCAACTACCGAACGATAAGGACGATAGAACTTGCCCGTTCGATATGTTCAGGGCATATATCGCACGGATGTACTTGGGGCCATTCGAATACGCGGTACTTGCGACGGATACGAATATCCGGGTTTGAAAACAAGCGGATATTAAGAAGTTGGATAATTTCCGCAGGCTGAGATAGAAAATATCGCGGAACAGCGAGCGCATCGCGATAGCTCCGAATGGCCGAGCACTGGGCGTCGTCCATGCACTTCTATCGGGTGCGAGTTCAATAAAACGGCTTCGGCTCCGTGACCGGTATCTCAGGGACGCCGACCACCTGTCTCCGCCTCTCTTTCTCTTGTTCTGCCTTTCCTTTTCTGATTCGTTCGACGACTGATTGGAAGCACATGCCACCTATAACACGGCTGTCTCGACTGTTAACAATTTTGGCACGACTCCCTGGAGGCAGCAGCCCTCGTGTCCAGCGGCTCCCTTTTCGTTTGTTCGCCCGTTCATTCGTTCGTTCGTTTCGTTTCGTTTCGTTTCATTCGCCTACTGTTGTAGCACCAACGTCTGCCCGGGATACCAAGTTTCTCGTTCGACCGACGATAAAAACGTTTCATATATATTTCCGGTGTTTACGAGGTGGCCGGCGATGTTTCGAGTAATTTCATGTGTTGTTTCTGCACGATATCGGGTGGTACGTGAGGAACATGTTTGAGCAGAGTTATTAACGCTTTCGCGGTTACGGCCGCGGTTGCAGCCACCGTTTTTTGAGCTATGGAGAAACCTCTGACGTCGTGCAGTTAAAAGAATATGGCATTTTTAAATTGAACTGGTCGTTCTTGTACGCGAAACGAAGTAAATTTTAGAAATTGTCTTTTTCAATTACCAGTTTCAATCGTAATACGTTAACCAATTAATCACACGGCACGGAATAATTTATAATGGAGAGGAAAATGATATTTCCAATATTTAATATTAATGTGAATTCTACGCTATTTCGATCAAACCATTTTCAAAGATCATATCGAATTAAAAAAATGTTATTATTTTTCGCTAAGGAAATACGCTCGAATAACGGAATATACGAATATACGCTGATCGAACGCGATCTTTGTTTCTTCGTAACGGTTGGAGACTGTTCACGGTTTGATTAACCAGAATCGCGGCAAATGTAAGCCGATAAGATAATTGGAGCGTGTCTGTAATATCTCTGTTGTTTCAACACCTGTCTTCGGCATTGTAGTTAGCGGATGTATTTCCAGCCTATCGAAATTCAGCTGTATTCAACGCTAAAGTGCTATCTTCGCTATCGCGTTATAAATTAGTTAGTGGAACAATGGGCACGCGCTCCTAATGGTTTTATCGTTCTCCGACAGCTTTTTCGCTTTAACAACGTGATTCAATGGGTCGTTGTAACGCGAAATTAAATAGACGACGTCGACAGGTTTTACCGCAGCTTCCAGCCAGCTAAAGTTCCGAGTGATTCATGCCGTGGTACCGCGGATAATGTGACTCGAAACCGTCACGTCCGTGCATTCTTGCGCGTTGATACCCAGCCAGCCGAGTTATTTTCCATAAGGATGCGAATATTCTCCGCAGAAGTTTTTACTCTCCGTTCGGAGTTGAATTTAGTTAAAACTTCGAGACCGTTAGTCGAGTTCTACCGGTGACCCGGACAACGAATAACTCGTACGTTTTCAACTCGACCGTTCAAAGAAAATTTTACCGCCGACTAATTTTGTTTAACGATCCCTCGCGAGCCTCGGTGCTAACTGTAATACCGGTCATTCCTCAGCCTTTGCTTTCTCGAACCGATAAACTAAATTAAACCTATTTAATTAATTAAACTGGGAAAACTATCGAAAAAATATCGTAGGAATGGATCTTCGAGTTTGGAACAGACGCAGACCGAGTGGGATATCCTATACGTTATATGTACACGCGAGAGAAGGACAAATCAATCCTCTCCAATCGGATCCAATTGAATGCCATTATCGGATGAAATTAAGGAAATTACTCGTTCTCTTGGCGCAAGGAAGCACGTTAAAATCCAGTTTAGAGGCGCTTGGCGAAACGAGCAAACGAAGTAGACGACAGCAAGAAGTTTTTGCGATTGCATATTTCATGCGCGTGGCGTTCGTCCGGACGTGACTCTCAATCGGTGTTTACGCAATTCCACAGCGAGAAATATCGGACGTGCTTCTCGCGCTGATCGATTCAAATCAAATGTTTAGTTTCAAAGTAGAAGTTGTTCCGGGATGGAATTTCTTTCTAGTCGTTTGATTAAAAAGTATCGGATTAAAAAGTTTTCCTTTCTCGCTCTATCGCGACCAGCGATCACTCGGTAGAGTAACGTACACAGTCGTTAATCCACCAATACGTATAAAGTTGCTGCGTGATCCGATGAAACCGATTCTCGGTTATCGTGTGATATTCGCTCGCGTTCGTATGCGCCGCGTATGTAACACATAACGCTTATATAGTAGGTCAGTACTTGGTGTTTTCTAGGAATGGTATTCGGCGCTACCGTGTCGCTAACCTCCACCGAAACTCTGCGAAATTAGACATTGGCATTGTTCCAGCGTAACGATTCCATCGCTCGACCATGGCGCGCAAGAAAATATTCGCGACATTACTCTTAACAAGCTCGAGATATCTCAACGACGATTTGATCGGGTTTTCCCCAGTGAAAGATCTTATTCGCGTTGCATGAGAAAATTACCTGACCCGAATTTCCTCCACTTACATTCACAAGATATATCCAATATCAAAATTAACCAATAATATGCTATGTCGAAGTAAAAGCATTTAACTTTCATATAACTCGATCTCTAGATATCTATGTAGTGTCTTCCAGGGTTTTACAACAAAATGTAGTCAGAAATTTTCGCTAGAGCATCCAGATGTAATGACTTCAGCGCAATTTTCGAGGAAGAAGCGTTTCTCCACGCTATGAGAGACATTCTTGAGAATTAATCGTGATGGAAACGAAATTTTATGGAGGTGCGAAAACGGAGTAGAGAATGCACAGCGCGATGGACCAGCCATGCCTATCGC
The DNA here is from genome assembly GCF_000188095.3 of Bombus impatiens. Classification (NCBI taxonomy): domain Eukaryota; kingdom Metazoa; phylum Arthropoda; class Insecta; order Hymenoptera; family Apidae; genus Bombus; species Bombus impatiens. The sequence goes on along the minus strand of NT_176808.1, from coordinate 1,626,529 downwards.
GGCGAGTTTCTCACTGAGAAACGGGCGTCGCGACGCTTTTATATCTCATTTCCAACTGCAAAAAGGAAACGCGAGAAAGCCGGCAAAAGTACCAGCTAACATTGTTAGCGGCAGTTGTAGCTGCGCACGCCATGCCGGCAAGACTAATACCAGCTCGCATTGTATCGCATTTGCGTACTCTGTTACACTTTTACGAACTTTTTGCTTCAAGGTTTATGCATCCGCTGTGGAAAATATGTTTACGCTCTTCGATATTCCGTGTTTTATATCTATTTTTCTTAACGCAGAGAAGCGGGCGCGTTTCGCGTTCGTTGAAAATGAATTACGATAACGCTTATCAGGTATTTTAAACATTTCATTATCGGTTATTTGTTCCGTTCCACTCGAGTTGTCTATGTGGTAGCGAATTTTTATAGCTTGCTAGCATGCCACAGATCGTCGACGAATTGAAACCGCCGACTCTCTTCCAATTCCGCATCGTATTTCCTCATTTTCTCACCTCCACGATCTTACGTCGCTTTGCTTAGTTTCTGCTCATTATCTACCGATTCTATCCTTCTCTTCTGTTTCCTTTCACCTGTTTGCCTTTGTTCTCTTTTTGTTCGCCTCTCCCTCCCAGTTGGCATCTCTCTTTGCATTTTTAATTTTCCTTTCCGTCGCGTCACCGCACCTTGGGTTCACCCGTTCCTCTTCCTTTGCTTTCAACTTTCTCTGACATTTCGCCCCCTGCCTCGCCTTTTTTCTCCGTACCCGATGCTCTTTGTGGAAAAGCGACATTAATTACGACTGTCCGCTGCATCGCGCACCGCGCGTCCGTATATCCAAAAGTTGGTACTTTCTGTGCCAGCAATTAACGACACGTATGCATGCAAAACCGGAGGGAGGGGGAGGGGGCGAACGCAGAGGAACGTAAAGGGTGCGAACGTTGGAGGAAGGTACGAGGCGACGACTGCAGGTTGGCGCAGGTTGCCGCGCTCAACCCTTATGCTTTTTTTCGAAATACGATGCTTGCGCTCGTTTACGTTTTCCTTTTCCACCGTTCGCTTCGTTGCACCGTAATAATTTGACGATGCGAAACAAAACGGCGGCTGGCTGCCTCTTTGAGTGCTCCTTTGTTCGCAAGGAAGGACAATGAAACGCGACTGCCTTAGTCGTTGTCTACGAGCGTCCTCGTGACACTCGTTGAATCAAGCTTTATAAGCATGCCTTTTAAATTAACGAAATATTTACTAGCCACGGGATCTCTGCGACTTTTAAATATTGCACACGCTTCGTCGGATTACCTAATAATAGAAGACGACGTATAGCAGAGTTTTGCTCTTTATTATGCGAGGATATCGCGATGTGGGAACACGTGTCGGCGAGCTCTTTTGAAGTCAGTCGTGTTTGACGTTCATAAGGGTAGCAAGCGCGAAAAAACGAGAAGTACGGCGTAGTTGTTCCCTATCCCCTGTTCCCCACCCTCCGAAATGCACTTTCCTTCTATTACTCGTTCTCGTTCTTTTTTTTTTTTCCACGACTGCATTACCGTAATTTGCTCGTACTGACATGAGACATAAACCGTCGTCACAGTCGTCGCACCGTCATCTCTTTGACTATAGCCGTCGAACGGAACACAGAAAACGTGAGATCTCGAAGCGGCGAAAAGCGGAATTCTTCTAGTGCGTTCCGAGGGAACCGTACGGACGCGAATTCTTAAGCATCTATGAGTGAAAATTGCACGTTCAACTGCGTACACGACTAAACTCGCTGGGAACTAAAGCGTCGTTACGGACTTCGTTTCCTGGTACTCGCAATAAAAACCAACATGCTAGTTCTTTCTTCTTTCGCTGTTACGATTCTTCGCGACGGTTGCTGGAATCTTCGCGTATGAACGAATCTACGTTTACGAACGAACGGTATGTATATAGGGATTATGTGTAGGGATTTTGAATATTTTATAATTCAAGCGTAGTTCGTTTAAGATTTATTTGGAGAGCATAATTATGAAAATACTTGCATCTCAGTAAAGACGAGCAGTCCATTAGATTCGTTACGTTACGCGAAACTTAATAAATTAAAAAGCGTGTAGATAAGTAGGTTCATATTGTATGTATGCTTCGGAAAATATCTGAAAAGCATAAGCAGAAAAATACGCTTCGCTGTAAAATTTTGATCAAAATATTAATTATACAATTAGCAGCATAGAACGGAGATTAAAATAACAATGCCTGTGTATATTTGTAGCGTAAATAAATGTAAATTAGCGACGATTCGTTGCGCAAAATCTATATATTATACGTAATCTCCGATGACACGAAAGGTATTGAAACAGCGATGATCAAGATTTTGGACCTTAATCTAATTTCACATACAGGTTAAAGCCTTGTTTGCTTGTTCAGGGAGTGGCTGATTTGCAGAACAATACTCGCGGGAAACAAAGTTCTTACGCATCGTGTTGAAAGAAAACAGAAAGTTATTAGGCTATATAAATATTCATGAGTTACGTAAGAATAGGAATCTCCGCTGGGAGAAGCAGGAGGTGAGCGGTAGTTAGAAACATTCTGGCATTAAAAGCTGGAATTAGTTAGTCGCGGAGACCGCGTAGCTGGAAAGTAACACAGCGAAGTAAATAGTTCATGCGCTCTGTAAAATCGCGTAAGAACAAACATCAGCAATGCTCTAAAGACTGCAGTAAATCACCGAATAGCTCAAAAGACTAGCTTCCCTTGGCTGCTTTCTCCGCATGAATATAAATTACTTTGCAGACACAGATTACAGTTAGAATAATATGTTTGCGTATTTTCGGTGACAACGTGAAATGATACTCCCGCTTGAAATATAACATCCGAGTGAATAAACTTTTCTTGTATTAGCTATGAAAGTTACCAAGTTCTTTAGCTGGAAATGGCTATTTAGAATCCCGTGAAAAAGATCGAGTAACTGTTTTGAATCACGAGTAATTGTAAATCATGATAGAAGTTTGAAAGTAAGGTGACGCATCATACGAATGTTCAATGACGTGAAAATAGAGATATTTCACGTGGAGTAGATATCGCGCGAGATGATATAAAATGATAATATTGGAAAAATCGAATAACGATAGCACGCAGCACAAAGTTATTCGATTCAAGGCGCGGTGGAAGCGCTATTTATTTTCATCATTTATGTTATTTAGATTTTCCATTGTTTCGTTAAAACTAACCAGTGCCGTCTATTTTTATCACGCTGGAGGACGATAAATCGGAATTACAGAGAAATTAATGGAAATTGCAGTTTAAGAGATTGATCGCGTGTCACATTAATTTTCCTGTCAGTGTAATGCATATTAATGTTTTTTATGAGTGAAAGTTACGTAATACCGGGCGACGCGATGATAATACCGGCAAGCGACCGATGAAAAAGAAACAACTTCCACGTAGAGTATGTATCGGTTTCTTCTTAGCGTATTCTGCTGCGTTTCTCGGCACAGTGCACTCGAGTAATTTGCGAGGTAGCGCGAAATCAATAAGAACAGGAAACTCGAAGAGACGAAGACTTACTAGTTGTTTTCAATTGCGCCAGCAACTTCCATTCGTAAATACGCTTACCTCTTTTCTCTTCCTCTCTTTTTCTTACCCGATACATTGTCCTTCCAGATTTTATGTTCAATCGCAAAACGTTCGCGTTCTCAGGTAAAATTTTCTGCTTTTCATCGTTAACACGCGTGAACGTTATTTTATATTCATTCGTGCGATACTGCCGTGAACACATTTATCTTTCGAAGAAATTCCTTTTCCAATTATTAGCTTTATGTCATGTTGGTTACATATTGTACATACCGATATGGAAGCGATAAATTAATTTTTACTTTCGCAAGTTTGAATAAACTTCCCATTTTAACTCCGTATTATTACAATGAATTAAATGTATGATTAAACATACCTACCCACGTACTTTCGTATCTTCACAGTTACGCTTCGTTTGAAGTTCTTGAAATTTTGAACGACTTGGACTTTTCCACATTTTTTAATCTGTGTTAAGCGGTTGGTTGTTATATTATTTATATATTATATATATTTATTTCTGCACGTGCCGTTACTAGCTACATTCCCTTTATTTCGTCCAACGCGTGTTCCACATTTTTGAATGGAACCAAAACGCGTTAAAAATCGATATTCTTTTCAATATTTACTCTTTAACCGTTTGTACTAGATATCGTAGAAATCCAATTTGTTTTGTCGTATCAAATATATTGCTTGTTCAAATCATTAGATATTAACCACACGATCGGAATTCACTCTGTTTGAGCATCGTTTTCCATTCGAATGATTTTTCAGCCAATAATAATCGATGATTTTTATTTCAACGATTCAACGTGACGAATACTAGTGAACAAAGGGAGGAAATATTTATTTAGAATACAATCCAAGAATTCGTCAAATCCACGAGCCGATTTTTCGAATCTTTTTCTCGTTGTTTTATCCTCTAGCGAATCGAAGCTTGCCGGTAGTCTCGTTTACTCGTCGATCAACGAGACACGTCGAAACTTTTAACCGGCGTCGGTTCGGTGGGAATAACATTAATTACTCGGTAGACAAAACTCTGCGACGCGACACGATGCGATGCACGCTGTGTGTCGTCGGGCTGAATAGTTTGTACGCTTTCTATTTCAGCAATTAACATTTGTGCTGGATTGTGTCGGCGAACGTAGAGAGGCGCGTGTAATGCTCGTGAGGGTGAAAACGGGAGCGGTTGCCGCGGTGGTGGTCGACGCATACCTTTCCTCCTCCGAAACACGCTTTTTATCCTCGTTACTTTTTCTTTTCACGTCCCTAGCGTCTCCGATCCCCGTCCAAACCTGACTCCCCCCATCACCCCTTTAGCGTCAGTAATTTACCCGTAGCACGAAATAAACCACCGTTACCTTGACTACTCCCTTGCCGGATATTTCCGTGAGTTTCCACGGTTGCGTTTTTATCGTATTGTATCGTGCCGTGCCATCGCGACGACGACGGCCACGGCGACGGCCACGACTACTACCACGGATGACGACAACAGCAACCAAGAGGATCGTTTGTTTGTTTTCGTTTCCTTCCATCGCGACGCACCACCTTTTTGGTGCTTAGTCGGAGCGAAGGTGTGCGTTTTATTGTACTGCCGATCTCTACCGGTTTTTACTCTTCTATCCGCCAGGAGTTGCAGATAAATTGTACGCCGCTGTTGAAACTCGCTATTTTCTTTCGCTGGATAGTTGCGCGACTTTGTCGCTGATAATAAACAGACTTCTCGGGAACAATTAAACGACACAGCTGAATACGCGTCTACTTAGATGTACACGAAAATGCTGAACGAAGGAAGATAGCTTTCTCGTTGATGCGTGTCGTATAACGTTTGATGCTTCTTGCCAATTAGACACTGATTGTTGCGTTTGCTACGACGAGAAATTCTTACGACTGGTTAAGAAAGATAGAGGCCGTGTCTGTCTGCTTGAGATTTGTAGGTATTGTTTATAGAAACGGAACGTTTCTCGGAGAATATTGCACGGAATTCTTGCACCGTTTTATTAGGAGGAAAGCATCGAAAGAAACAGTATCGATGCTTTGGTAGAATGAAAGCTGAAATATAAAATATTTCGTGGCTCAAAGTAATTGCAATTTTTATTCAATTTATTAACAAATTTATCTTGTATTTATTTATATGTTTTAGAAGTTTTGTGAACTTCGTCGTAAGGTGTTAAGATATCAGGGTATCGAATAAATATGTTTCTTTAACATTAAGCGATTTATCGCTTGTTGCGAATAATAGCTGGATACGTGGATCGGGGCGTTATAATATTGTTTTATCGCGACTAGAAGGACGTGATTAATATACAACTACGCCTCTAGAGTTTAATTACCACTTGATACATACATGGGAGTATGCAAATGGTTTTATATTTCTTTCGCGATAAATTACTTCTACGAACAAGATAACAAAAGTACGGGATAAGTAGCAAGCTATTCACGGTAACAAAAATGGTAATGATTTCAAATTTATGTGCAATAAAATATTTTAAGGATATAATTCGTTAGCTAGTGGAATATCGCATGTAAAATGAAAAGCTATACACGCTTGTGTTACGTTATAAAATTTCACGTACATTCTGGCAAGGACAATTACAATTTCAAGCAAGTGTCGCAATTAGATCGCTCGGTTCTTAAAATGCAATTGCAGTGTTGCTGGAAATTCACGCACTTCACCGGGGAACAGCCACAATTTAAATCATCGGGTCAGGCTCAAACGTTTGCTTTTCTCTTGTGACATTAGCTGCGGTCGGTGTGTATTCGCGCGTTATTGCGGGCAAATGACACGTGAAATTGAAATTGGCCTAGAACTCTGATTATGCGAACTTGTTTGCATATGAAGCATTAATTCTCTGTAGCACGCGACCGTTGTGCAATCTGGAAATTAATTTTATTCCGTGAATCTGTAAACATCGTTCCGATATGGCACGCTTGATTTCAAGTGCATCACGAATGACGAATTGTTGTACGTTGCACGCGATAGAAGCCTCGTTACGACGACCAACACTGTATAACTTATGTACGGAGATTAATACGTAGATCGGAAAAAGGTACAGGGGAAAAGGTGGTACTGCTCTTTATAGCCTCTATCGCTCGTCGTCACGCGTTTATCGCCACGTTGTTTTTGGTTTGGATATGTAAATGAGGTATGTGTCGGAAACGACCGATTCCAGAAGACTTCTTTCCATCTCCACTAGCTGTATTCATATATGTATGCTAGGATCTGTCAAGCATGCCATGAGAGAACGTGAACCTCGTTGATTAGCAGCACTTATCCTCACCGCTACCTAATGATATTGAACCGCGGCGAGCGTTTGAAATATGCAGGAGAAATTTAATGGAGAAACCATAATATACATAGATGCAAATCTTAATAGTTACAAACAGAGTAAATTAATTTCAATTCAATTTTAATTTGATAAATTCATGTTTTATTTTATTATATCTTATTATGAATATAAACTAATCCTGTTAATTTTAGAATATGATTATCACTTTTAAGCTACCTTACGGAAAATCGGAATTCTTTAATGAAAACTGATGTTTTAAATTACTCCTATCCTGAAGAATGATTTATGTATTAGTAACATACATAATACTCGAGTACGTGTATTTGACAATGATACTAATTAAATTCTTGGATTAGCTACCAAAAATAAACGAATAAATATTTTTTCACTTGTGTCAAGTAAATTCTTGGCATTCGACAGAGTACTGGATCAAATGATGGAAAAATAAATCCAGCAGCGACTGAAGTACGGCTGAACGCGTTTCCTCGTTAAGCGGAGCACGGAATCACGCGACAAGATGCTCCCTATTGTCGTATCCGGCCGCACTTGCTGAGTGAAATGCGCTTCATTCCTAATTCATTAGCGGCAGAATCTCGCTTCGTAACATTTACACGTTTCCGCAGGACAGCCAAATGCAAAGTTTGGGGATGCAACCGTATTTTCATCAGGCCTGGAAGTAGTAGCAGCTGCCTGCTCGCCAGGTTGCCTGCTTTTCCACGGTCACGAAGACGACTACGACGACAACGACGATGGCGACGAGGCGCGACGTCGAGTTTCTCATTTGCACGATACACAAATACGGGCGCGTCCAAATGCGTAATTCCAACTAGAGAGACTAGCCTTCAAGCTTTACTTTTGCTAGTTTCATCCCGGTGGTATTAGAGAAAACTGTCGCGGCTGAAGAAAATATCAGCCGACAGCGAAACGCGAATCAAATTTGCGTGCACTCGTGCGTTGATCGTTTTCATTTCGTTTTCATTTCACTGATGGGAATGGTCCATTCGATAGCATTCGATAAACGCTATCGAATGCTTTACAAGCGAAGCGTTGCGTGGAGGTCACTGGTTTTCATCGGTATTTACTGGTATTAATCACAGTTAACAGATCTTTCGGTAGTCACATTTATGTAACAGATACACGCAATAGTTCGTAAATGTTTCGGCCATTCGATTTTTCACGAGTAATAAATTTCAATGGAAAATAAATGATTTCGGTGATTAAGGGATTTTTGATTCGGCGGTACATTCGATTATGCCGGCAGAAGTTCCTCATTTGAAAGGAAAAAATTTGTCGTTTATGAGTCATAAATAAAATTTCCTATAAGTTACTGTCATCTCTAATAGAATACGCTTTAATAGAACGTTATAATTATGAATAAAAATATCAATGCGATTATCTATTTCTTAAAGAATATCTTTAAACGCTTCAATCGTATTTATTAACACGCTGCAAACGAACATTTTTTCTGCATAAGTCAGATTTATATTTTTTAATCGCCACAGAAATTAATTAGCGGTGCAACAAAGATTTAACTATCCCTTTATTTATCATCAACACACGATTATGGTGATAAGATTTTGTGTTTCATACTCATAAATACGATTAAGGGAACTAAACCGGAGCTAATTCAGACAAATCCCTGGTACTCATGATCAGCTTATTGCCTCTCGAATCACGCGGCTTTCGTGTAGGGGTAAGCGGACAAATGTACAGAATGATATATCCCGGTGGACGTAGAGCTTGCGTCTGATCAAAGGCCGGAAGGTCGACAGCGGTACTTTGTTTGTTCGATTTAACGATGCGCCGTTAATTAATTCAGTCTCTTCGATGCTAACAAGTACGATTTCGAGGAACTGACGGATAGAAGAGACTCCGGCTGTGTATCGAATCATTCGGTAATGGTACAGTCGCGCCAAAGCTACGACAGAGGTGAATCTACGACGCGAGACCGAAATCGAAAACTGTCTGCGATAGAAATTCAAATTTCCGTAGCTGGATCGTGATGCCTCTCGTGCTGATAATTTCGCGTTATGATCATTGTACCGCATTGTCAAATGCAAGCCATAGTTCTCGGGGGCTCGTCATTTTGTTTACAGTGTCTACTCTTAACGATATCGGATTTTTTGCTATATCGTACACGAGTCTGTTAATCGAATTTTATCGGAGAACACGCGCTGCATCGGAGCGTTACATCATTCCGCGAACACGCGTCGATAGCCTATTGGTTCAAGTGATTTGCGTACACAGATCGTCGTGGTACGTTTACTCGATGTAGCAAAGGTGGATGTATATAGTTAACTTGTACGTACAGAAGGATGGAAGCGTGTATTAGGCAGGAAAAATCGGCCATACACCGGTGCAACGGCGATGGTAACTGTTTCGGTGATAACAGTTTGTATCCGCGTGACAAGAATTGGCGTTGGCTGAAACTACGTTGCCACACGGCTGGTGGATAGCTATGACACGAATCACTGGCACTTGAACGCGAATTGTTATCGTCCAAGTAGTTACCACGGTTGTTATCTAGGTAGCAACAAATCTTTTTCGTCGCGCTAGTCGTCGTCGACGTCGTTGTCGTTGTTGTTGTCGTTGCCGTTTTCGTCGTCGTGGATGCAGCAGAGTTGCGGCAAAGCGCTTTCAAGCGATACATATCTGGAAACGAGTCGGGTCTAGAGGTGTAGCAGGCAGGACGTGAGTCGAAAATCGTGTACGGCATAACTCGTCGTATTTACCGTAGAGATGCAGATATTCACGAGCAAACATACATCAGTCGCGCGTGCATGGGAATGTACAGACTTGTGTACGCGCAAACACATACATGCTGGAACCGGCGGTGCACCATGAAAATCGGCGTCCATGTCGATATATTCTTGGCATTGGCGATTCGATCGTCTATCGGACTCCTCTTTCGCGAGACCCGTGCGTTTGCCACGATAATTTGAATTAAGAGGAAAACAGGCCATTTTTATTTGCCGTATTTTTAATCGCGCACGACGAAAGATGCGAGACGACGATATTCTGGTAAAATAGTGTTCGGCGACGGTTAGACAGCGAACTAAGCGAAGTTTCGAGATAAACGCGAAGGTAAAGTAGTGTTCCGTTTGTCGAGGATACTCGATCAAAATGTCTGAGAACGACCGTGTGTTGCGTTTGAAGAAAAAATATGCTCAGAAGGTACATGTGAATCGAAAATCATGGTATAAACTGCAATGGTTATCGCGCTGATACGCACCAACTTGCACGTGATTGTACTTAAGAACTTAGATATAGGGAAAGCATACTGGTGGTTCTTCGAAGCACATTGAAAGTTTATCCCTACTTTCACCCTTATAGTTCATCCCTACACTCAGGTGTATTTTTCCTAACACGATCGTTCGTTTATCGCAAACACTCGTTTCTCGTATGTTTCATCGTGCTTCTTTCTTTAAAACGATGTGGAATATTCTCTCGTGAAAATTATCGCAAGACACGCGCGCGCATTTTGTTTATCGTTTTCTAGGAAAATTCTGTACCTACGAATATTTTATATTTACTCGAAGACCATTGTTGTTTAAATGTATCGAGTATTATTTGACCGGACTAACTTTGCGATTTCACCAACGACACAGTCTCTATTTATTCGACGATATAACGATATGAAGCAGAACGGTATTCGAGAGCATGCAATTTAGAGGGACACATAAGGTGCTTGAGAAACAAGTTACAAACTGCATCGCGTCGAGTTCTCGCAGTATTTGCCGTCGAGATGCAGATACCCGTATGCAAACATGTGGAACCTGTAAACAGAGACAAACACACATGCGCAAGACTTCGAATTACTGGGCTGGTGAGTAGCCCCCATGGTGTACTTTTCCTAACTTCGTTATCCCATTCCCGATTGCATCGGCATACACGCAACTTCTTACTGATTACGTAATCCGTAGGTTTTTGATGTACACTCGTTTCTCTTGTTTGCTCGTTGCCAAAGAAGAAATAGTGGGATTTTTATTGATCCCCGGTTCGATTATATTCGTTTGGAGATTCGATTTGGATATATTTGCTTACTATTTTGGATTACTTTATGATCAGAAATATATAGTTCTTCGATTTAAAAACTTGTACCATTTTTATAAATACCACATATATGTAACTTATTGGAAACGTAAATAGGAAAGAGAATTCTTTACTTGGAACGAGGAATCGAAATACTTTAGTCATTATAGATACAAGACAAATGAGAAAAAGAGAAGATTCATAGGTTTAGAGTGTTAATTAATAGAGTGACGTTCAACTTGTTACGTGTACGGTTAATGGGAAATTATGCAAAGGTAGTTAATAAAGAAATACGTGGAAAGTCGCGAGGCAGATTCGGAAGCCATACTGGGAACAACTTGAAGTTTCTGTCGCATTTATCGTTGAGATACAGATACGCCTATATAAACATGCATTGCCGTGTAGACGAAAACAGAAGCGCGCACAAGAATAGTCCTTGAGTCACGCCGGAAACCAAGTTTCAATGGCAAGGTGTACTTTTCCTAACTTCATTATGCCACCCTCAAATCGCGACCTCTTCGCCCTTATTTGTGTGTTTTTGTGCCAGTATACGCGCTTCCTTCCTCCCTTGTAATCTTATTTTCTGTTTAACTTGCGAAAGTAAGAAATCCTGAGTTCAGTCGAAATATGATTATTATCTTTCTGCTTTTGGTCAATGGACGAACGAAAGAACGTAATATTCTTCCTTAATTTCCCTTTTCCTTTGCCAACAGTAACCTGAATAATTATCTTATTATCTAAATTCCTTTAAACATAGATAATATTAAGTTTATTTATTATTTCAATAAACTTTTCCTTATAAATTTGAAATTTATACATGGTTGTTTAATTGTTTAAACAGTTTATTAAATCGTCGCCGATCAATCGTTTCTTTCATAACTTTAACCAGTAATTGCAATGTTTTGTATAATATCGATAATTATAGTACAGACATATGTATAAGATCGTGCGCCAGATGACGACGAATGAAAAAGATCAGACTTACGTGCTATATAAATAGTACAACCCTTCTCACCGAAGGCTTAAATATAGACTTAATCCATACCAATGACAAGCACGTACCAGGTCTTAAATATCACGTTCTCGATTATCCAACGTTAATTGCCGATACCAAGAAAGTTTCATCGTATCGATAACTCTCTTGCTATTTTATATCTAAACTCGATGAAATTTCGTTTCTATTATCGTCATCTACGTCAATATTTAACAATGACTCGACCGAGTTAATGCCATATACGGCGATACGTGATAAACGAAATTTAGCAACCCATTCATCCGATAATTAGCTATGTTTACTGTATCGAGTAGATCGCGTGATACTTTTTGCGATGTGGCGCTTGGTTTCCCCCGTATTTACCCTCGAGATGCAGATACCCCTAGATGCTAACACTAGAGATGCAAACATGCGCCATTACGGAACACAGACGACGACTACACGCTTTGTATACAGGCGGATACACGCACACCAGCGTGTTCTTTCGAGTCTTCGAATCACGCTTTTCAAGCAGGCTTCACGGTGTACTTTTCCTAACTTCATTATAGACCGTCGCGGGTACCGACGTGCTTGTTTGCGCATTCGTTACATCGGTTTGCGTGCACCTTTATCTACCCTCCTCTCGCGACTTTCGCTCTCTTTAGTCAGTATGCTAACGCCGTATTTCGGAGTTCGTTCCACGGTGCAAGAGAATGAGGGAAGGAACCGAGGGGTGGTGAAAAAAGAAAAAATTACGTTGTCGAATCGAAGCAGCCCACGGCCCTGCTGCTTCGCTATTGTGCACACGATATACATAATACACGCGAATAATGTTTGTCTGCGTCAACGAAACGATCCTTTTGAAGAATCCGTTGTTACGCCGACGTTTCCATACGAGCATTTTCTCCTTTCGTAGCCACCGAGTGTATTAATTTATGCGACGTCCATTGCGCACCAACTTTCCCACTCGTGCACACTATTGTACACGCGAACTCCGCTACTTTTATCGTGTTAGAATCTTATAGTTGGCGATATTTCGAATGCGATACCAACGTTTGAAGAACTAACCACGTTCAAGAATTTCATACTCGTATGCTCGTTCAGTGATATAATCTCGGCAAACATATAGCGGGGTCATAAAATAAGCCAGGAGTTAAATCGAACATGTTTAAGGAGAGATATAGAGACTCGGCCAGGATCGTATGAGAAAATATTCAGTTCGTTATCAACGCAATTTAGACGATTTACCGAAACAAAAGTTCACGCTCGCGTTACAATTTCGAATTTCTCGTTCCCTCCTTCTCTCTAATTTATTTAAATCGTTTTTCTTTCTTATCTACTGGATAGTGATAAAGAATTTTGTCAGCCTTTGAAACACACGCTAACAAGCGTGGCTTTGTTGCATGTATTAACTTTATGGTGAATTAGTGGCTATTTAGTCACAGACAGAGGCTCGGATTATTCCAAATGGTAATCCAAATGCTCAAGTTTTCGTAAAGGCGTTTAGTTTATCCGTTATCGCTATATCTTGAGCTGGACTATACGTTGTTCAAGAATCTGTCTCATAATCCTCATTGCGACGCAATGAACGAGATTAGTATTTGCTATGTTAACACGGGTGAGGTTTCACAGAAACACCGTTTCTTGGAAATTTGATCGGAGAACGGTGCTTACTGTTCCTGTTAATATCAATGTTAGAAAATGTAGCGTTGCAACTCCAGGTTTTTCTAAGTATCGGCTCAAGGGCAGCGCGATGTATCTCTCGCAATAAATGATCGCGAATACCTTGCGTAACCTAAATACCTGATTGTTATTCAGTTAGCAACGTGTATTTTCCTCCTGTAACTCTGTTTGTTGTATCAAAACCGTTAACGTCAAGTTTTTAACATTGGACTAAAATGCTTGTTAACTGTATGTTTTCAGTAGTTTTATGGTTCAACTATGTTTTGAAGATCAAATACGATTTTGCAACGAATAAACGAACGAAACGAGTTGTTCAAAATCATGGTTAATTAAATGCAGGCGAATCCTATTTGAATTTCAAATTATTTCCACAAACGTATAGTGTGATTAAGCCTTTATCATGCGTTGAACTAGACTTACGTAGAAGTGTATCGTTGCTGTCACAGGAAGTAATTACAATTATTCGCGTCTATCAAGCAGGCGAAAACCGAGCTTGGGTAATGCAATTGGCATGCGAATCATTAGCGCGGTTAAAAGACGCCGCGATCGTTTCCGCGAAATGCAGACGCGAGATCCATCACTGTCTCTCGAGAAATCGATCAATTAAAAGCTTCTACGTGCACGCCTGCTAAATAAGGCCAGAGGGAGTCGTGACGCATCGCTAACTTGGACTCTTTCTTGCGAAACGCGTCGTTTGCGTTACGGTTGCCGGCTAACAAGCCTTCCAGACCTTCGGCTCGAAGAACGAGGCACCAGTTCCGCGACAACTGCATGATATTCACGAGCGACGTGTTGCGTTCTCAACGAACGTGTTTGCATCTCGCCGTATTCTTGCGTAACGACCGTTTGAATCTTTCATAAGAGCAAATCGCGAAAGGTCACGATCGAATTAAAATGTATGCTCGGAGCGTCAAAGGTGCGACGCGACGACGCTTTCCTGTCTTTGATCGGCAAACTTTTACAAACTATCGACGTTAATCTCGTGGCTTCTTTCACTTTAGTTTTCACCGCATTATTAACGTTATGATTTTATTCAGCAAAGTAACTGTGTACCAGAATCTCCAAATTATTTCAACAATTTTGTTTTTAGCGCAGTTGAACTCTGTTACCAAATATTTAATGTTAACGTTTAGTGCGCAATTATTCCGCTCGATAGAGCCGGCGCAGAAAATATCCCAATAAGCGTGCCGACATTAATCGATAGCAGTCATTTGTGCCGATATGAATTTCATTTGATCGCTTTGTAGAAATTCTGTAAACGATAACTTTGCATACTGCCGCACAGGTTCGGCTGCTCATACGCTCGGTTCTATCGATAAAATTATAACGAATGTGACGCATGATCGCGTCCCGATAATCTATTTTAATTTCTCATCATCGAACCGAATTCAGCGAAAACTCCTGCGTACCGGTTTTTTTTTTACGTTCGTTGCGGATTCTCTCGTTCCGAAGATAAAAACTGATCGCAGTTATTCGTTGCGATAACGAATTGCTTCATCGCGTAGCTCGACGACGAATTAACGATTAATTGCACCACGTTGCACTCTGATTACCCAGGCAGTGAGTACCGTTTCAGTTACTTGGCGCGAATATTACCGCGATAAGACGTTACGAAACGCCTTTAGCCAAGACACGAGAATTTTTATTCCCTCCATCCCGTTGAAATATATTCTTCGTCCAGGCGATATATTAAAGGCCCAATAGAATCTTAATTTCTCCGTCGTAAATTTCCACTGTGAACCAGCCTCGGTAACTTATCATTTTCGGGTTAAGTCTTGGGTCTTTTCGTTTCTCCGCCTGGATTCAAACGTTAATAACACTTTAACGGATTTCGGTTATACGTCTCGTAACCAAAGAACCTTTATCATACTACTTCGTGTTTCTAATCTCACCTAAACTTCCAATCGTATCCGTTACTGTTACTTTCCACGATCCTAGTCCCGACCGTAATACGTTTTAATAAGTTTCCATTTTACACTGTGATCCCTTGGGACGCAGACCCGATTTCCACGGTGCCTACGATCTTCCGCAGTGTCAGAAGGGATCGACTAACAGCCTGACGAGCAATAACACGAGAATATCAATGAATATTCGAACTTAACTTTGTGATCGGGGTTTAGCATGTTGATTTCGTTAACATACAGAGAGAAACGTGTCTCGTATTAAAAGCACAATTAGTATTGCTATTAGATACATTTGAAGTACAATACATATACTTAGTATAATACATTATACATATATGTATACTTACGTATTATATATTTAACAGAACAAAGATTGCGTGCATCCTAGAGAATTCAATTATACGTGTGTATATGCAATTTGTAATCTAACGTAACTCGAGCCCATCGTAAGAATCATGGAATGCGTAATTAAAATCTGCCTGCCGATTTATGGAACCTATTGTTTTTAAATTTTTAAATAAAACTTCGGACGGATGAAACTTATTTCGTGTTAAAAAAATTCCTAGTTGTAAAAAAAGAAGCAAACGATGTAGATATATGTGTAGTTGTCTCTCGTAGAAAATTGCTTGCGAGAATATCGATTGCTAGCAATCGCTTTATTTCAGTCTTTTCTTCTGTTTATTCGCGTGTTAAAAACAATTACTTAATTTCAAGATATTGGAAACTTTAATTAACCGAGAGAACATTCGTTTAAAGTGTAAAATATCACCATTTAAAATTCGTAAATTATAATTCAGTTACATCTATCGGTAATATAATTTTCTCCAATTATACGAAACCAAAATTCAGCATTCCGAAACCATATTGTTAATTAATTTTATTATAATGCAGCGTAATTATTAAATTTAACAATCCATATAGTGAAAATTAAATTTTTCGAGCGCGTTCCTTGCTTTAATTTTTGTTGGAAAAATTAAGTTACTTAATCATTTTCGACTGACATTTTTCATACACGTTTCACATTTTACCTTCGTTCGCGAACGTACTGTATTTTCTATATGAACTTCACCGATGGTTGATTTATCCACGGTGCTTCCAAGAAAGATCTATAAAATATACTTGTCAGGTCACTACCATACCAACATCCCCTAATATTTCTCCTTGAAACGCAGTTTCGCACAAAGAGCTAATCCTATCGGATCAACTCGTTTCACGCTCGAATCTGATGATCCAATTGCTCGGTGACTTTTCGACCGGGCCGCTAGAAATACCCCGCCGAAAAGGAACGGAGCCGCGGCACGAGTAATTAAACGAAGAGCGAGTCGAGCTTTAAGGACTTCGAAAACTCCCGTCGTAAATTACGCGTACCTACGCTTACATCGAGTGCTTCGAACGAACGACGACTAACGCAGACACCGACGCCGACGCTGACGCCGTTTCTCGGCCCCACCCTCTTTCGCGAACGTCCTGACGAAGAAAAACGAGCCGCAAATATTAAGCCGAGCGCTCGCTGCTGCCCGGCTTCTGTCTAATACTGGGCATTTCGAAGTTCTAGCGGTGAGAAAGGATTACACCGGATCCCAGGGTGAGAACAGATATTACGTCCATCCGCGAAAATCCCGTGTTCGAATATTGCACGGGAAATAAAGCGATCGTTGCGCGGTTAGATTGAAATGGCGGAGTTGTGCCATTGCGTCCGCCATCGGGACGCGTTATGACCGCGGCTAAGGATTTTCTTCCTTGTTTTTATTTCTGCCGGCAGTGTTTGTTTTGTTTTATTTATTCGATCGCTCGATCTAGGCGCGAACTAAGATTTATTCGTTGGCTGCACGAATTTTGGGCCGTTTCGACCGAGGCTCAAATGGAAAATTTCTATCCTATCGGTACAAATATTTTCCGATAATTACTCGTCTGTTCGTTTGTTCAATTCGTACAACTGTTAAAATGTGCGATGTCCGTGGCTCGTGTTGTCTCGAAATGAAAGTTAATAAGCAACTGTATGCGAGTAAACGAACGAGTTAGATATTTAAACGATGATATTTTGAAAACGTTTATTTCCACGCATTAATATAATTATATATTCCAATGTAATATTATTAATACGAATATAAAACAGAAAGCGCGTGTTTCGTTCGTTAAAATAACACTGTGAAGTAGGATAACGAATCGATGTTATTTTAAATTACGTAAGTATGTTTTAATCGAACTATTGTAATAGCGGGTACGGTGTTATTTTATTGCTTCTGCAGCTCTTACACGATTCGACGCGATGCAGATTAATTTTTTAACAATATCTGTTTCTCTTATTTCATTTCTCTGACTTCAAGCCATAAAATTGTTTTGAAAACGAGAGTAGGACTGAAATATAGAAATTGGAGAATCACAGTAGGATTAAATTATCGCTTGATCATCGATCAGGTTAATCGAAATAAAAGTTCTACGTACCTATCGGTTTACTTACTATAGGTGTATGCGCTTCCTCTTCGCTGTTCGTCAGTTTCAATGCCAGATCGTTATAGTCGATGCACGTTTCGTATAACCGTGTATTTTCGTACCAATATTTTCTCGACGTCTACAAGCCACTCGCAAAGACCGTCGTAAAATACCAAAGTACCTGATACTATTTCAACAATACAGAACGAAGTCGGCACTGGTTACAAGAGAAATATTTAAACGAGGGAGATATTCGATTCTTTCGACTAGGATCGTACATTAAACGCAGCTTCTCTCTTTTTCTTCGATCGTGGTCAAGATAAACTGGCTCGTTCATCTACTCGCGTATATTCCGTCGGGATGGCGCGCGCCGACTTTTCTGGTAATGACTCTTAGCCCTTTCAATACGCAGCCGTTTCTTAGAATTATTACCAGTGACGACCTAGCCGTGTAGATCCCGGCGGCATCTCTGCCCAGCCCATTCGAAAGTAATGTATCACGCTAACTGTTTCTTCGATCCAAGATATACGATTCGAAAGGGTTAAATGGGACTCGGGGATTTGTGTGTAATCGCTGGATGTCAAAGAGCAGTCGCGTGAGGGTCGAAAAATTTCCTGGCTATTGCGGCAACTTCTTTACTATATCGTTTCTAATAGGTTTCGACAGGAAGTCGCGCTCGTTTAGTACTATCCGTTCACAATATCCATCGATGTGCCGTGCAATCGCCACTTTACTTTACAGACCAACTTCCGAAGGTATATATTTTATCCGAGGCATCAATTTTTAACACGTTCACTGGCGATTGAATTTTTATTGCCACACCGCCGGTGTCCATACAAATTCATATTTTCATGAGCGCAAGTCAAGAAATGGAACCTAGCGGAGTACTTCAAATATTTTATATTTTACGATCTACATACTATCGTGATATAGAATGCAGTAAATATCCGCAGTTTACTTGTTATTTAAGGTATTTTTGAGAATTGAGGATTAAGAGAAAAAATTCTTTCAAATGTCCGGTGTATGTAAAATTTGTAACATTCGTCGAAAGGTATCGATTACCTTTTGAAATATCGTACAAGTCACAAACTTCTAGATAGAATATATAGAATTCAAAATATAGAATTCTGAAAAAATTTTATGTTTCCATTTGGAATATATATAATATGTATAGGCCATGTGCATACGTGTTTTATTTGTCTTCCCTCGGCCCTTGTCTGGCGTACCATATCTATTGCAATTTATCAATCTAAAAAAAAATCTATTGTTTCCATAAAAAAAACTCTCTACCATGCGACGATATGAAATGTTAACGATATATTTTCGAAACTATAATTTCTAAAAATACGACGAGAGACTTCGATCTTTCGGATGAGAAAATACGTCCTTGAAGCACCGGTATCGGACTAACGTTCGCTGACCATAAAAACTAAATTGCTTGTGTATGTTACGGCGTACGTAATTTTACAAAGCATTCGGCATTTCAGACGACTGTTTCGAGTCGAAAAATACCGTTAAAGTTGCTATGGAATTGTTATAGTCGAAACTATTTGGCGCGATGTGTCGTGCTCGCTGTTGGATCTTTTATAGGACGCATCAAGCGGGAAATGAATTTTAACGACCGCAACTTATTTAGCGAGACATCGTCGGTTTTACAACTGCTACGTTACCTATTGCAAAACTGCGAGAATAGCGAACTAGCCTCGGTGTAACAAACGACGTTTGCGGTTGACAAGAAAGAAACTGAATATGTATGAATTTTTGAATAAAATTTTGAATAAACGCGGATATACAATTCTCTACTAGATTAATTGTTTTGCGAATAATAGCAAATAAACAGTGGTAAAACAAAGTTGCGTCAATTTATCGGATTTTCTATAGTTTAATATATACCTACGTAAATATATGATATGAATTGTCTGCTGAAAGGCCACTGCTCTTAGTTTAGTTCAAACTCGAACTGTTCGAAATATCGTTTAATTAACAACAATTGGTATATTTACTTCTATCTATTATAGAATAAATATTCTATTAATAATATCTGTTTCATATACCAAAATAACGTTGTTGTCAGAGAACCTAATTTTTATTGTTAACGTTTCAATACGAAAGAAAATTACCTCAAGAAGGACAAATACAGATACGAGATGCAAGATTGCGGATGCTCATCGAACATACTTCAACTTGAGTAGGCATATACGTGATATACGTATGTAGATAGGTACATAATACACTCAACGGTTTAATCTTCTGGTGGTTAATGCAAAGTGACAGGTGAGCGTAGCAGGTCGATTAAAGCGTCAATTTTCATCGATCGAATTGTACTCGTTTAAAGTAGGAAACTGAATTGACGGCGTCGAACGACGTAACAAACTGTAGGTGGGAAAGGAGCTCGTCCTCTGATAAATTTCATTTCGATGCCGTATCCATATTTGGTCGATCGAGCGAACAATTTCGTGCAATTGCCATTATTTTTGCGTACGTTGAAAGCGATAATTTAACGTTCACCGTGGCAACTTACTGCCATACCATTATCTGTTGACCTAGCGTTCTTAATGCGATGCTAGCAGCTTGTAAATTATGAGGGCAGTTTGTACTCTCTGGCGGGTTTGGTGGTACGTGAAACGGTTGATCATTGCATTTTATGGAAAATTTCTCCGTGCAAAGTAAGGATTTAAAACGATAAAATATACGATGACGCGGTTTGAAATTTCAAACAGACAGTGAATGAAAAATTCAAGGAACGCTTTTTTATTCATCGGAAAGCTTTCAACGCGTCAACCCATACGTGAAGTGTTTCGTTATTTTTCGTATACCTAAATTTTGACTTTAATCGACTTCTGTTTAACGAATCCTTGTAAAATAGCGACTTCAACCGATCTGTGCTCTCGTGGCGAGATACAATCTCGATTGGTTCTAAAATGATACAAAGCGCGTAGTAGGGTTAAGAAATCTAATTCAATTCATCGATAATTTTGGAATCACGTATTCCCTCCGTCGTTCTATCAGCTAGTAGAATAATTTCGGAGTCTTATCGAAGATGGCGAGACTTACTGTGCGATTTACCGTGTACTTCGACACGAGACAGAGATAGGAACGGCTCTTAGTTAGGCAAGAAGCGTCGTAATTCGTAATTCTGACTGGCCGTGAATCTTGGAATGCACGTACGTCGTGTCCCGCAGATGTGCGGCCTTCTCGGAGCGGTGTGTTCCGTTCTTCGTGCATGGCCAGTGATGAACAGGAACTGCCAGTGCGACCAACTTTCCAGGTATCTGCGATCCTGTCGTAAGTACGCTCTCATCGCGGCAGGCGCGTGTAAGACACGCTGTAATTGGTCTGTGCGAGCGCAGACGAAACGAAGGTGTGGCAGCGGGTTACGGCGGTGGGGAAATCTTTTGGTCGGTTGCACCTGGCTCTCAGCGTGCCGTGACGTAATTGCTCGCGCTGCTTTGATGAATCAATCAGCCGACTGCAGTCGCACGGGCTCGAGCGCGCGCAACTGCAGCTTCTGCAATTCAAATGAGAATTTTCTACGGACGCGTGTCACCCGACGGTGGCCGGGCATGGCGTGCACACAGAGCGCGAGCGGAATCATTAACTCGCGCCACATAGGACGCAACGCGTCCGATAAAGCGGCTACTGCCAACCAGGTTATTCCGTAACGTGCTCGCGCGTCTATTACCGACTAGCTAGGAGCTTCAATTTATGCCATTAACGCTCCTTTTTCACGTACCGTTCCGATCCGCCAAGCACCCTGCCGGCCACGCCGCTCACTCACATTTATCCGTTGTATCGTTGATAATAATTTATTCTGTCTAATGGCGGCTGCGGGTGTATCAGGCTAACGAGGCGATGCGCCGCTGCATAAGAGAATTTCGACCAGCCACGGAACCAACGCGCCAAACAATCTGCGCTATATTTTCTGGCACAGGTCAAACGTGATGCATAGTCGAGGCATAACAGGTTCAACAAAATCGTAAATCAAAGCGTTAAATAGTCTGCATAATCATCGATATATGTATTCGTATCCACCGTATCTACCGGCCAAGTAGAAATGAAATTTAGAATTAGTCAAGCAACTGTTGTTGGAATATTTTGCAAATCCGTCCATGTCCTACCTTTGAACTCTAACTCCTTCTAGGGACTTCATTTTTGCTCGATCAAGACGTCGCGTCATATTGAAATTCTTTGAATCCTAAATCGAGAAAGTATCTTATTAACCATTAACCTTTCTGTTGAATCTTACGATCTTACTAAATTTCTTCCGCCAACTATATATAGCAGAAATTTGAAAGACGTTCGCGGGGCCATTTGCATCGACGTTGGTCGCGTAGATACGCCGATCTGATTCTTCAGTCGTCGTTCGATTACGACCGCACTCGAGAAATTTGCGGGGAAGAAATCGAAGGAAAGTTTGGCGAGAATGACGCCTGCAAAGGGAATTTTTGCGGAAAATTGGAAACGTTGGAGGTAGAAAAGCGGTCGCGTATTCAACTCGTGGCGTCATGCGTTGAAAGATAAAAATGATTTAACGAGCACGAGAGTAGTTGCTGAACGACGCGTCAGACTAGATCTAATAAACTATTTAATTAATGACTTTTTTCGTACTTGTTACTTCACCGTCGTGAATTTACGCGTTTGCTGTCAGTCGTTTCGGTTTCTAGAAACGCGTATTCCCAAAATCTATTACAAAGAAGAACGAATAAACTGTACCCATACTGTTACGACTGTTTCCATAAAATGTAACAAAAAAGAATCAATTTGTTCTACGATAGTCAAACATATTTCAAGAACGGAAAATATCCCTGATGATGATATAAAGCAGCAAGAGAAGCAATCGACCACGGTATATTTTTAGCAATCAACATTTTAAATGAAACGATGTTTCTTCTCTTTTGCCTGCTCTGTTCTGTGGAAATGTATTTTTCAAAAGAAACCCGAGTAAGTGAATTTTAATTAATCTTTCTTAGACAGTTCTACTTTTAAGGAAAGAAATTGAAATCTGACGAGAAATAGAACGTGCCTATCTTCGCTGGAGCTATAACTGGCGCCGCGCGATTATAAATCTGTGGCCGCCGTCAGTAAGCTATTATCTTTTTGAAGAAGAGGCTAAACCCATTTTAATGCATGATCAACTTGAAATAGAACATTTATCACGGATTATTAACCGCTTTCCCATTTTCTATCTATCAATGGAATTACACTAAGATCACCATATAACAGCATATATAATTCATTTATTATTAACGATAAATCTTTCCGTATTAAAATTCCAGTAAATTATAGACGTTACACGCAATTCCATATTCTGAATAGATATTTTTAAGTTGATACACTGCCTCATGGAAAATAGGCTCCTGCTATTTCGTGCCGTTTTACTTCTCAAAAATATCTTTTTACTCGAGAATATAATCTGTCTAAAATATTTATCTAAAGTTTTATATTAAAATTTCTTAAAATGAACGAGCTACGACGAGAATGATAAAAAAGGGGAATTAGCTTCTTGAGATACCGAATAGAGAACTTTTTGGCAAAAAAAAAAAAAAAAAATGCGAAGTGACCTTATTAACAAATTATTTCACGAATGTTTCTCCCCGAGAAGGAATGGTTATCATCGAGAGATTTAAAAGCGTTCGGCGAAATACGAACCGTTTCAAAGACTTTACTTTTGAAAAAATGATTTACTATACTCGATTCTACGAATCAAACTTTTCATCGTATGTCGTAGGACTCTTTAACGTCCGTGTTAACGTATTTTGTGGATGAACCAAAAGAGGAAAAAAAAATGATTGCCATTGAAACTTCTATCGACCGGCATCTATTTTATCTTCATTTCATCTTGGTGAGCGTATTTCAACAAGATTACGCTTACAATCATCAGAAATTTCAGATGCAGGCGTACTTTCTGCCCATTTGAATGTAGATGCATAGCAGCAAGCTTGATTCGCTGTTGGACGAGAGTCGTAGGTCACAAAGGTTTGGGATCGTTTGTTTTAATTTTACTTGCATTTGCACACATTCCTGTTCTCTGAACTCCTTCTGTATGTTTTCACGCAAACCTTACCGATGCCAAGGAGCAATTACGCTATAATCGGAGGTTCACGATGGTGTAAGACAAGAGAACTCGACGGTTCGAGAAACGATTCGCGCAAAAATAGCCGTCGCGGGAGTATACTCTGCCGGTTGAGCGGACTACGTTCGTCTTTTGCATCTATAATGCGACGTTACTTGCGAAGTGGGCGTTACACACGTACGACGAAATTTATGGTGTAAGCTCCTTCGAATCGACGTGCGCTTTGCTGAAATTCTCAAGTGATCAGCGCGTAGGAAGTTCGCCGGATATTCCGAATTCCTAATGCAATTCACGTAGAGACTAGTGCGCCTGTGGGAAATGTAACGTTGGAAAGCGCGCGCGCTTGTATTTGTGTGTGCGCGCACGAGCGATCCACGGGTGTTAGAGAGCAGAGAGCTATGTGTCTTCTCTCGCGGCGCTTGCAAGAAAGCTGTAAAGCGGGGAATAATCATTTTCGGGCCGGTGATAGTCGGGATTCCGCAGTAAAAAAAGTTAACCAGCGCGAAGGACTGAGTTTCCCCCGTTGTTACGATCCCGCGAGTTATCGTCGCGAGCCAGTTTGAGAATAAAATAAGGGAGGGATCCTGACGAGCTTCCAGACGCGATTCAGTAATAGGGTGTTGAAATATCGCCGGAGCGTTCCCGCCGTGAGATATCGCGAACACGTTGCTCCGATAACCGGAACGCTTTTCCTCGAGGATACTTAGGAGGGGATCGTTTGCGGTTTCAATCGATTAAAATATACGAGGGACGAAATACTGTTCGACGTATAGATTAAACGTTCACGATCGAATTTATTAGGTTGTCTGGAAAAATATTGGACGTTTCGAACCGATGTGGCGCGGCAGCGGTTTATCGAGATGGAACGATCGATGGGAAACGAGAAGAGACGAAAGGTATATTCATCGTAATTAACGTCAAAAGACGTTTCGAACGAAGAATCGATCATTTTGATAGGCGGTTTGAAAATAAATGGAAACGATGCGAATAACATTTGACGAAACGTAGCAAGAATTATTAATTATCGTGATTTATACAGGGTGGTTGGTAACTGGTGGTACAAGCGAAAAGGGGGTGATTCTACGCGAAAAAGAAGTCGAAAATATAGAATAAAAATTTTTTGTTTAATTTTTCCATCGAGACAACGATCTACAGTGAGATCCGTTATAACGAGACGCGATAAAGTGCACGCGTACCGAGCAAAAATTCAAAGTCGATTTTCTCGAAAACAAAGCCTCGAACGAAAAATTTTTATTCTATATTTTCGACTTCTTTTTTCGCATAGAATTACCCCCTTTTCGCTCGTACCACCAGTTACCAACTACCCTGTATATTTCGTTTATATGTTTGTCCTTTACTTGCACCGAAGAATATTTTATAACTATAGATAACAACGAAAGAGACAGACGGAAGTAAGGAGGGACATTATAAGAGGAAGAAGAAAAGTCACATTTCAACCAAATATGTACGAAAATCTAATGGCATCCACCTATGGGTCCGACAAGGTCCAAGGAATATACGAAACCGAAAGGGTGAGGGTCACGGTTGCCCTAAACCGCAGACATAAAAGTATTCTTGAACAGTCGAAACTCGAGTCGGGCAAAAAACTTTTCCCTGACGCGTATTAAGCGTATAATTTACGCTAAAACCGAAACGACCGCCACCGAGCGTAATACGAAGTTAAGTTCGGTCTGACATAAGACCGCGAAAGACGTTGCCGAACATTCGTAGCAAAAAGTTGTTTTCTTGGATGTAGGTCGCTTTTTTTCGTTATTTACGATCAGGTTGGAAGCTGTTGACTGCTTTTTTCCTTTCTCTTTTTTATACATTTATTTCTGTTCGCCCAGAAAATAAATGGGTGTTTACGAGAAACGCTATTTACACGGGGCGATTTTTTTCCGCGTTACGATTTTATGCGATAGCGAAAGAGTAGCGCGCGGCCATACAGAAAAGGAGAAACATTCTTCGATTAAAAGAAAACATCAGCAACGGAGAATCAACGAGGTTTTTCTCGCAAAATATTGAGCCGGAACTCGGTTGAAACGAAGAATAACCACGATCCTTGAGAGGGCACCGGTCGTTAGTTAAACTGAAAGCACTCTGTACGTTTCCTGTCGGTTTATTCTCGGAACAGAGGACTGGCGCGGTTACTTTAAACAGAGGCGCAGATAGGATCGGGGAGAATTCCTTTTGCATCGATCCTGGTGCAGCTGGCAATCATAAAGAATCGGAAAGCTCTTCCTGCCCCCGCATTCGTTGGTCGTTCCTTCTAGAGAGAGAAAGAGAGAGAGAGAGAGAGAGAAAGCGTAGCGACTCCAACTTACGTGCAACGGAATCGAGCTTAATGGATTCGGGTAATTACTTTTCTCTCTCCCTCGTTCTTCGACCTTTCTAAAGAGACGTTAGTTCGGAAAAAGTGCCGCATAAAGAGCCGATTTAGCCGCGAGCGAGCAGCTTTCGGATGCCCGTTACAAAAGCTCGATGCACGAGAGAGCAGAGAGAGGAGAGAAAGTGAACGCGTCGGTCGAGCTCATTGGGGCGTGCCTGAAACCGCGAGAACTGGATCCGCCGTCCCTTAGTTACCCTAAACCTAAAACATCATACGACGGTGGCTTTCAGACGACTAGCGGCCAGGCGACGAGAGTAAAAGGGATCGAGCCGGCGCGGCGATAGGCACGCTCGTACGCCGTGCATAGAGAAAAAAAGCGAATATAAAGCAAGAGCACTCGGTGCGTTTCCTGTCGGGGCGGTCCGGAAGCGCGAGACACACACGTTGAGGCGGCAATGGCGGCGAATACTCGCGTGAATTTCTCGCGCGTGTTAGTACACGTGGCCGTTCTGATATAAAGGGCTGTGCGTTGTGCAGCCGTTTGAAAAGTCCTTAAATTTTAATGCAAAGCTCTAAGTCTCGCTGTTGTGCCGGCTATAGGATTAAATAAGGGGAGAAGGGATATACCGTGGCTATTATCCCTGTACGCAGTTGCGTTTGCATTAAGCGAGCAGCGGTGAATACAACGTAGTGAAAAAAACCGCACGCGCACACGCATAAAGCCCCTGGAAAGCTGTAAAGCTGGAGAAGATGGGATATTGCTATTGCTATTGCTACTGTTTGGGAGGAAGACGGGCCGACACGACGGCGTAGGGACGAAGACGAGGATGCTATGAATGGCGATGAGTGTCGGATAAGAGTGGAGGATCTTGCGAAATGAACCCTTGGAAAAGATCCAGACAATTTCTGGCCACGGATCGAGTTTTTACCGGCGATGCGTGGAGTATCATTGGTGAAAATTCGAGGAGAAAAGATCGCGATATTCTCGTTATTTTCGTGCAACTTACCGAGTTCTTTAATTTCGTTTAATTCGACTTCGCTTCGAAACGTTTTCCATGAAACTACTCGACGTTTCTTCAAACTCCACCGATCGTTTCTTTTTTCCTGTCTCAAAGTTTAGCAATTGCCTGTCCCCCTCTATTTTCATAGCGCGATTCACCGTTGGACAAACGAATCCACTTTTCGCGATGATTCTCTCTTATTTAGTTAGGATCTGGATTGCGTTTAATTAAACGAGCCAGCGATCAGTAATTGAGCGGTCTTCGATATGAATCGCGCTCCGGTCGATTTTATAGTTCGAGCGAATCTAACGATCGAGAGCACCGTCGAGAAGTACCGTCTACGATAGAGGTCACATTCAACCTTTACGCTCGCCTCTGCCGATCGAATTAAATCCAATCGACCGTTCTATCAGAATTCGAGGGCGGTCGCGCGAATTCATCGTCCATAAAAATCGCATTTCCGCTAATTCTTACGGATCGCGGGGCGCGAAAGCGCGAGGGGAATCGAGAAACGATTTTCGCGAAAGAGCGATCCTCGCGACGTGCAGCTCGTATTTACGCTGTTTTACGATGCTCTTTAAACGCGGCAAGAGGAGATATAAAAAAGCGAGACTCATCTTTATATGGATTCCGATAGCAACTCCCCGGCATTCAGCTCGTTCTCATAAGACGATTATGTTCGGCTTCCGCATTCCACCGCTCGGATTCCTCCGATTCGAGCAACGTTCGCGCTCGAAGCGGCGCTCGCGAAACGTTACGACGACGCTGGTCGCGTGTATTTACCGTCGCTTGTTTATAACGCCAGTGTCGCCAACAGCGTGGGAAAATCTCGCCACGCGGTCCTTAAAGTCCTTAAACGATATCGCTTTCTCGATTTCGCGTTAGCACGCGACGTTAGCGGCCGCGTCTGTGTTTCCACGTCCGTGTCCGTGTCTAGAATTCCTTTGTTTCTTTATAACGGTGTATCCACGCGTATATCTGTGTAGCTTTTGTTCCGAAAACGTTAGGCGTCCAAGTGCAGATCTTTTATTCTCTTTTACGAGGATCCATGTAGCATAACGAGCGTGGATAGTTGACGTACGGTGTGCACTCTCCACCCCGTCGGTCGGTTTATCCAGCAGGATTTTCGTCGGGCAGGTTTCGCTTCGCGTATTCCCGTTGTTGAAACAGCAACGCGGACCGCTGTACGAATATGCTCGTACGAGTCTCGCGAAATCTTGCTCGTTTTTAATTTACTGTTTTATCGTTCCACGCGCCACGCCTTCTCCCCTACCAACCCCTTATCGTTTCGGCTGCTTTTTAATTTCCACGAAACAAATGTTTCGTTCTATACGGCTGTTTACGTGTTTCTCTGTATAAATTTTGTTATCTTCCGCGAGGCGTCTGCGGACAAATTGTTCCAGCGCCGCTGGATATTTCATCGCGAGGTCAACATGTGTGTACGTTTCTCGTATCCCGCTGTTTCTCCGCGATAATAGTTCATTTTGAACAATTGCACGGATTAGCGCGATTGAATGAAACGAAATTTGAATGCAAGGAATAACGATAAATTGGAACGGAGTGCAGATCACTTTAGAAATAACGCTTCTTTGTACCTATATCGGCAACTATATGGAAAGAACACTAACGAAGTCATAAAAAATCACCGCTTTAAATCAAGCCAATAATGGAACATCCTTATCAATGCTTCATTGATTTATCGCTAATGAAAATTATAAAATTAATTGAAATCGAGGTTTATAACTTTCGCTAGCCAGAAAGATATAAATTCGTGCGATCTTCCATGTACCTAACTGATGCCACGCTAATGGCATATGAACGACATTGTTGCGATCACGTTTCTAGAATAATAATTAGAATATACATATATATGTGAATAATATGAAATATAATGGCGCATCGATCGATAAACACAAGTTGCTCCGGTTTCTAATGAAGTTTTTTTCTCTGAATCGGCACAAAACGTGCACATTTGCTCGCGCGACGTTAAGGTCTCTGCCTAAATGCTGGTAAAAATGTACGTCGTAGATGTCTCTTTATCAAGAGACAGGACCGTTAGAATCGAAAGTGGAGCATGTAAAATTTCGGAGTACGTATATCGATCGAATCGGTGAAAAAATATACGTTCGTTGAGGGTAACTGCAGTCGATGCCTGTATGGGCGTACATCGAACGTCTCTCCATTATTAATATGCATTCGTACGGACGATTAAACGCGGGCTCGCGTTGGCCCAGCCAATAATTATTTGCGGCATAGTTGCGTTGCCCCGATTTTCCAAACCGCATTCGACGCTCCATCGTCAGCTGTGTCTGTCGCCGTACCATGCACATCGTTCGACGATATTATTCTGTCGACCCATCCATCTCGTTATCTCTTTTCCTGTTCGTCAAATCGTACGATTTTGTCACGATCGCTCGGAATTTGAGCTGCTTTGGACAAAATTTTCCATTCGATTCGTTGCCATCGTCCAGAACTCAATCTATTCGCGGATACGCCGACTTTCGTAATACGAGTAGCGGCCACCGTCCTTCGATAACGATCTAATTCGATTACCTGGAAACACGTACGCGATTATTCTAAACGGCGCGCCGCGTAATAATAACGCGTTCGTTCGAATGCAACAGAGGAATACAGGGAAACAAGGAAATCGGAAACAATAATAAAAGCTTTTTACGATCGGAGATCCTTTGTTAAAATTCAGAACGGTTTTTTCTCTTTTGTTGCATTTAGCAACGTGTTATTGTTCACGCGTTATGAACGCACTGTGTAAAATATTCGTCGGTTCTGCTGCTGCTTTTTCCGCGGTTCTCAGTTATAATTTGCACCTTGTATTGTTAACGTTGTACCAAGTGACGAATAATTTCATTGCGAAGCCGCCCGATCCGCCAGCCGAGCTTTTCTGTTACGCGTATACTTTATAATTAATTATCGAAGTGCGTTGAACTGTCTTCAACGAATGGGATCCTTTAGCGGTTATTCGAGGCGCGTTATCGGCAATTTCGCTTTTCACCATCTAAATTTTAGCGCGTTGCGCGCTCAGAGTTGTTTGCTTTAAACCGCTTTCGTTTAATCGCGTTCAACAAGTTCGATTAACATTGAATTAATACCCGAACTTCGAGGGAAAAACTACGTTTACGCGCGTTACTTCGCGTCCAAGCAATTCTAAACCCAATTTCAAAGGATTCCAGTTCTCTTCGGTTTTCTTTGTCATCTAAGTGCAGTCGTTCAAAGCGAACGGTTCGTCCTCAAACGGGGTCGCGAAAAGAAAGAAGAAGAAGAGCTATCGCACCGTAAACGAAGCAATTAACAAACACCGCCTCTAATTAGAAGAAGGTAGCTTAAATCACTGTCCGTAGCTACAATACGGGTGTTTCATAAACTATGACGTCGCTCTATTTACTCGAAACCCTGTTCTTTCCACCCTCTCGTCCCCGCCGTCACAATTACGGTGGCTGGACTCCCCGCATCTCGCCGCTATCATCCCGCCTATCTTCTCTCTAACGCACTCTCACCCTCTCTCCTCGTCCTTTCCCCCTTTGTCCCGTGAACGAAGGAGCCGTGCAAAAAATTTCTTTAAACGTGCGCTCATTGGTTATGCGCCAATGAGCACTCAAAGAACGAGAGGCAATTCACCAGACTCGTTTCTCTACCCTGAAACCTCTTCCCTCGCATCCCACCCTACGTCGTCTGTCTGCCAACTAAGAAAGAATCGGGGTGGAGAAGAATCTTCCGCGGAATGTCTCTCGCCGTGAGTTTGACGACGGTCTTATCATAGCTGCACTCCCGACAACCATTGCGCGACTTCGTTCACAGTGCGTCGTACGCGGCTCGCTCGAAGGGGCGCTGCCAATGACGTCGCCCTCCGCTTTCACCCTCGCGCTCTAGTTCCATCTCCCTCCATCTCTGTTTCTTCTCCGCGTTCTATCTTTCCTGCAGCGTGCACCCCGTGCTTGTGGAAAGGGACCAAAACACGGCACGTACTAATGCTCCGACCAGCGACTAAAACGAATGATTTGCGAGGGTGGCTTAAGCTTCGTTACCGCCGCGGCTCTTCTACGCGGTGAGGCAAATGGAGGCGCGCACACGATCGAAGAAGGTTGCTTTGAAAGGAGGGTGAGCGAGCGAGATGGGGGATAGGCGAGTATGCCGTGTGCGCTGCCGTGCTGTCGAGGAGGCAAGTCCGAGACGAGACCGATACGAGACTCGGGGCGAAGGAACGACAAGGAGAGAGAGATCGGTGAACGAGCGTGTGCGATAGAAGAGAGATCTAACGGTTTTAAACCGAGGAGCGACGAAGAGAAGCTGCTAGAAAGTGGGAAGAGCAAGGTGACATCAAGGGGGTGAAGAGAGTAAAGAGGCAGGCTGAGAGGGAGAAGCAAAAGGCGAAGAAGAGAGAGGATAGAGAGGAGGTTACAGTCCCGTCTCATCTACTTGATT
The DNA here is from genome assembly GCF_000188095.3 of Bombus impatiens. Lineage (NCBI taxonomy): Eukaryota > Metazoa > Arthropoda > Insecta > Hymenoptera > Apidae > Bombus > Bombus impatiens. Next base: position 1,594,850 of record NT_176808.1, on the reverse strand, counting down.
GCATCGGCCGGATTACAGCCGGGCTTTAACGCATCCCCCTCGGGACGCCTAGCGTGAAAACAAAAAGAGAAACGGTCGAGGCTCGGAGGGACGGATGGAAAAAAAGAGAGGAAAGGCCGGCGAACCACTGCTTCTTCTTCTACTTGTTCCTCTTCTTCTTCTTCTTCTTCTTCTTCTTTTTCTTTTTCTTCTTCTTCTTCCTTAGGCATCGCATCACAGCACCGGGTGTTCGAGTGAAATTCTCTGAGAATAATTTTCACTTGTATCTCTGGCGTCGCTGTTCAACCCTTCTATTCTAACTCTCTTTGTTTTGTCTCTCTCGTTTGTCCGTTCCTTGTCCGTCGTTCATTTTTTCCTCTTGTTTCTTGTCGGCCTCTTTGAATCACAGGGCTAAAGCTCTTTTTCCCTCGGATGCTAAGCAAAATCAGCAACGCGCGAGATCTTGCGACTGACGCTAATATAATACACGCGCGATTTTTAAAAGGAGCCCTCTCCCTTTTTCTCTGTTGCTTCGTGTCTGTTGCACACGGCCGTCTTGGCCAAGCGGAAGAGCGAGCGGAGCTGGAAATTGATCGCGAATTAACGTTTCGTATCTCTAGCGAGCCACCATCTCTATTCGCACCGTTAAACAAGTCGAATTTTGAGTGTCACTGGTAAATGTTTTAAACGTTTCCCTGCACATGGTGTTTTCGATCAAGCTATTAATCGATACTCGTACCGTGCAGCGTATGAGATTAACTTTCTGCGATTATATAACTGCAATGCCCGGTTCGTTCGTATCGTATACGATTTAAAGCTAATGCGATTTGAACGACGACGTTGAAACTGCACTTACGTCAGATGATATTAAAAAATATAGTATGAATTTAGCAAATATTAAACAAACGAAAGTATTAAGTACGCGTGATATATAACGATGTTTGTATTATTTGATTTGAATTATTTTAAGTTCATTTACGTTTATTAACTTTTTCCAAGCACTCTTAATTTTTTACCACGCTTTTTATATATTATAAACTTGTAAATTCCTGGGTTTGATTTAATATAGCTTTAACTTAGGTTAATTATTTTTAAGTTAATATTAGATTTAACTCTAGTTGCAATTAATTATTCCCTCGTACATTACACGCGAATTTTATACATTGAACAACAAAATTCTCGTCAAAATGTATACCATGATATGCATATACTCCAAGAATTTAACGATTGCTCGATGTAACGTCTTAAATAGTTCATTACTCGTTGCTAATTAAACTACTAGACTGCGAATTTTTATACATTTATGACAATTTGAAAGGTGCAACGATATACAGAATATAGATTATATGCGAAAATATATGAATGTCCAAGATAGAAATACTCGGAATAATATTTAGTAGGTAAAAATTTGCATAACTGTTCGCAGTCTACGTATTACACAGGATACCGAGCGCCATTTCGACGATCAAATTGTTCCAGTAAATTGATGGAACATGAAGCAGAGGCTTGGAAACAGGATTTTTTTCGAAACTGCAAGATTCACGCGCGTCCATTTAGGTCGACGTATTCATGGCGTCCTTTGCCAGGCACGTATCTATTTGCCTAACCGTGGAATTGTTTTCGAGGCAATGCCAGTGTGCGCCTTCGTTCGTGTAAATCTGCTCTCTGTTTACGATCACCAGCAAAGATTAAAACATTGCGCGTGTGCCAAGTGGAACGACACGCGGCGCACAATATCGTCGCGAGCAACAGTGTTCTGTTTCTCATTCTCCTTTGGATTTCGATGACAACGCGGAGGATCGATGGTCGGAAGCGCGATCGTTCTTCTGCCCGTGCTAACTAACAACTGATGTACCTTCGACTGATATCGCAACTGGATCGTATCTAATCACACGATAGCGATGTAATTTAAATTAATTAATTTTAATTTATACACCATATGGATTTTTATCGCCTAACAATCGCATAGTAAACTGATCTTTATCGCGTAAAACATTTTACCCGCTAGCGAGCTATAGCAACGTTTATATAAACTTTATTATTTGAGCTACTGCAAAATTCCAACATGCGTGTGAAACGTTAAAGTATCTGTTGCCACGTCAACGTCCGATTCCGGCGTTGCACCAATTTTTCCCGACTAATTAAACGTCTCGTTAAGCGCGTTAATCCACCATGTCGGCAATTCATCAAGCTCCATTCTTGGATGCGCGACCATCTTCTATTTCGATCTTGGGGAATCTATCGTGTGGCTGAAGTAGCTGTCTCTCGTTCGTCTAGAATTCGATATCATCGCCGTTGCAGCCTGTTATCCCGCGAGCGAGACCGAATATCGAACAAAATGCCAAGGATCGGTCGTTGTAAGTTTAGCAGCAGCTGCGCCTGTATTCGGGATAACAGCTGGATGAAAGTTCGCGTCTGAACTTGAATATATCATGTAATAAAGCGACGATGCGCGCGCTCAATTTTGAAGAAGAGTTTGCGCAGTTGGGCTCGCTTCATTTTACGGCGTTTGCTAAAGTTGCACAACGTACGAATTATTACGAATATCTAAACGAATCTCGTCAACGAAATACTTTTGAAGGAAAATATTAATTTGCCTAATGTTTACCCGTATCGTCGTCAGTAACGCCACGATTATTCCTACTGACAATAAGCGTCAAGTACATCGAGTTTCTCCACGAAATCGATTTTATTCGTATCAACAGCCTAAGCGGCAGAACAGTTTCGACATCGAAAGCGTGTGACCTCTTTCTCGCAGACCCTCGATCGCGCAAGGACGTCAACAAAAATGTCCCGACCAGCTTCGAATCGACTAAATGTCACGGCTGGTTGCTTCGCCGCGATTACTCGACGGTTCGACAGAGAGCGACTCGATTCACAGTTGAAATCACACGGTCGGAGGTGGCATTATGCGAGCAACAACGCGGATAATCATCTCGTTCTCTTTCTCTTTGCTTCCGTCTCGGTTGGCTCGCTTTTCCGTCCAATGTACCGCGATAAAAATTCGATGGGTCGATCGTCGCAGGTTCAGCGACAGCTGTGGCTTCGTTTTAGGACGGACCAACAGCTGGTGCGAAAGCTTGCGTGTAGGCACGTGCACCAGCGTGTTCGACTCCTTATGCACGTTTATGGCAGATGGTGACCTGATCGTCGTGAAATGCACCGCTCTCGACTCTCGATGTCTCCGCTGGCTGGCGAAGTAAGCAAGCCGGCGCGAAGCACGTTACGCTAGCAATACGTAATTCGAGTGCCACAGACGCAGACGGTCCTCTCACGATAGACGGCTGCAACGCTTTCGAGAAACTACCATATGTCAAAACGATGTCGTTACGGCATTCCTGAAACACTTTCGCGTCTACACGGCGGGAGACGCTGCCTCGTTTGCATGCAATTTCTAGTTATCCGATGAATTATTTCGTTCCAGTTGGCGGACGTCAAACGTTCGAATAGGGCACGGTTGTTCGATACTTTACTCCGTATGTCATTACGGCAGTGTCTCAACTCTTTAAAATTGGTATTTCGTTTGCTTTCGAAAACGAAAACTATAGCCGGTTACAGATTGTTAGTTTGCTCTAAGATTTCGAAGCTAATAATCGCCATAAATATCGTAGATTATTTGGTGGTAGAATAACGTAGAGATGGAAAGGAATGATGAAGAAAGTGGGTTAATTCTCGTGCAACTCTAAACGAAATAGTATTAGCTTTATACTAGTCAATTTACGAGAATTTTGTATCGAAAAGAGAGTGTCAAGATAACGCAAGCTCACGCTCGTCTAATTTTATCGTATCTTACATTGGCGAAGACAAATTTTTATAGGATCTTATTTTTCGAATTTCCAACACGAAAATTACCGCGAGTTTCGCGAGAAATAGTTTTCGAGATACAAGTTGCAAGTTTAACGGAGGAGTATTATTTGATATTTTCGAGTTTTACGAACGTTAAATACTATTTTGGGCAGAAAAAATGGGAAATGTTCTCGGAAATGGAAAATGGTTTTTCTCGGAAACGGGATGTTACTCTTAGAAAACAATACATTTTTTAAATACGAAATTTTTTAAATACGAAATACGGAAGGTACGTATAAATGAAACACGATTCGTGTACGTTTGGAAATTACGTTCTTTGAATTTAGGTCAGTATAACGTACACGCAACGTGACTCGATTAAAATTTGTTAGATTAAAAGCATGTTTCTTTCTCCATGGAGCATTTGCATCTATTATTAACCGCGTTATTCGAGCGTTTCCTGTCTTTTGATAAAGTTTAGGTCTTCAAGGTGAAATTTATCTTTAAACATCTCTAACGAGGTACAAAAAGACAACTTAATACAATAATCTTGAATGGATGGATAATGGGCAAAAATGCTTTTTACATAATACTAGAATATACAAATGAGAAATTTAACGCTCGCATCATACCTCGGCTATTTGTTAGCAAATACCATACGCCATACACGTCAAATGGTTTCCCTTTGTTCCACGTCATAGATAAAAGATGCAAAATTAATTTTTACTCCTATCTGCTACTTTTTAGCGTCTATTTATTTTCGTTAACTTACTATCATTTAAATGCTCCTGGTTTCGTAAGTTTAAATTACTATACAGTACACATATCGTTGTGTACACTTCTCTTAAAACCATCAACGACGTCAAACCAAGGGGAAAGTGCGACAAACGGTTTCAAAGTGGATGATTTACTTTCCCTTAACACTGAAATCGGACGATGGCAGAGCCAAATCGACACGGCAGCGGCCATTAAAAACACAATATCGGGATAGTTGTGCTGGAATCGGGTAACAAGGTGTATTACGTATACCACGTGTAACGCTCTATGCTTTCAAAGGACACATAATCGCTGGCCATGCTTTCACGAGCTCGTTTAAATATTTATATTGATCTTAACCCATTTCTCGGGAACGATGTTGCTTTGCCGCGTGTCCGCCAGCGCGCAACCTATTTCCGTTGAAAAGGGCCATTGCATTTTAATTCCCCGCGGATCTGCCGGCTTTTAAAATTCAGCCAGAAAATCGTGCTCTGCTCTCTGTTGCACTGTAAACAAACTTCTCATACTTGCGCTATCGGTGACCGCGTTTCTCTAAGATTCGCCTGAACGACCACATTCTTCTTAGGGCGTTGAAAATGGCAACTTCTCTGGGAAAGTTTAACGCGTAGCGGGAAACAGCGTGATCCGTCTCGAACTGTCGCAACACAATTCCGAAGAAGTCACATCTTTTTAAATTTTAAACTTCCACGATGATTAAATGACATATTTCTGGCTCTTCCGGTTTCAATCGTGTTTGTATTAGCACGTTGCGCCCTGTTTCGACGTTTTTTGGTCTAAAAACTGTTCTAAAGACACGATTAAAATCCGAAGAAACCATTACTCAAGATCCGTATGTTCTATCAATTCTCGATATACACGTATTAATAAAAATGCTAAACTTCATCTGCTCGAAGAAGAAGCAGTTTCGTGCCAATTGCCAATCGAAGTAGTCTCAATTCGAACGCCGACCCACGAGTCTACTTACGAACGACAAACGAGAAAGTAGAAGTTCCGTATCGCAATCGAGCCAGTCGAGCGACATTAACCAAACTATCGGTGAACAAGCCGAAACTTCTAACCAACGTTCGGAATTCGTACCTCGTAACTGTCTTCGGTTCTCGTAAATCGATCAACCGTTTCCCGTCATGATCTAGCCTCGCGAAATAACGCAAAACGGCGCAACGTACACGATTCAGGGGTGCCGAAACGATCTTAGCGCTGTTTTTCGCCGATCAAGATCGTGGTACGCTCATACATCGAGATGATGGCGCGTGTCCGTAAGTCGGGGATTCTCGTTGAAAAAGCTACGATTCCGCCTGGCAGGCTAGCGCAGAGGGTTTGGCTGCCCCAGCGAAAGATCTTATCGACTAATTGGAGCACCACGCGACCGGCAATAGAGGGTTCCCCGAACCTCCTATTCCCTTTCGAGAGCGGTGTCTCCCCGGCTTCGATACAACACACCATCGTCTTGTGACCTGCTCACGAGAAACGACAGCTACCTAATTACGATCTCTTCTTCTTTTCGCTGGAATTACCGGTCTAGCCAGGGAAAGGTTACGACAAGGAAAGATGTTCGGTCGGTTGCATCACCGACGCTTGCATGCGAGAGCTTGTCGCTGGCTTATCGTTTGCTGCCGTGCTCCTTTTTTTCGCCCGTTTCTTGTCCGCCTTTCCGATGGAGGATACCGACGGCTTCCTGCGAGATCGTATCGATTAATTAGGGGGTCGAGCAAAATGCCGGACGGCTTTTACGGAGAGGAAACGATACTGTGTACAGTTTAACGGCCGTGCTTTCTGTTTCTTCCTGTCTTCCTATTCTCCCTTCCCCGATGAACGTCGACGATGACTTTGCTCGTGTTTCACAGGCTTTGATAAAGACGCGCAGTTTACTCGGGATTTCGTATTGGTTTCTTCAAGTTGTCTAATGCCCGTATTAATGGATAGACCTGCTCGTAATCGAAGCTAGTGGTCCGGTACCGTTGGGATTACAGCGTTCAGACAAGGAATCACTTTTCACACCGACGGAACCATTTTAACGATTGGGCTTGGCTAAGCACGTTTAGGACCGAACGTTCTCTCGTAGCAATTCTCCTTTACACCTTCGCTTAATTCGCCTTTTCCTTCTAAATATAGTAATTAACAGGAATAACGAGAGTTACATCCTTTCGCGCCAATCCTCGCTGTTCTTTCGTTTCTATAAAGTTTCAGCGCACAAAGCAATTGTAGCTGACTATTGAAAGAAGCGCTCCGTGGCGGAGAAGTCCCTCTGCGTGGATTATAAATGGCGATAAATTGGAACGCGATACTAGTCCTTGCTATCATTTGATCGTTACATCGTGTCACGTGCATTATCCTTTAACGATGTACTTGGAGGGACAAAAGATACGTTCGAGAAATATATGATAACAAAACCTCGGTACGAGTACGTTTAACTGGGAGAATTGAAATGCATTTTCACGTAAAACAGAGGAAGCCCGCTAATGAACAACGTGATAAACATAAAGCGCACGAACCGCGCAACCTTTTCCTTTTACCTCTTTTTTTTCCCACCCGAGTGGGAGAATCTCGCCGCGTGAATGCAAAACAGTCTTCCGCTCGGGTATTACGTTTCTTTCGTACGCGATCCTTTGCAGTAACTTGCTGCGCCGGTCTCGTTGCTGTAAATAAACAAACTCGAGGATTATCTCAGGGACATTGGGAGTTTGCACGTCGTTGTCTCTAATTCTATACATCTCCTGGATTGGAAATAGTTGCGTGCAAATAAAGGCCACGCTAGACAGAGAAAGTGGCACGAGTAACTAACTAGTCGAGCACGTCCAGCATCGTTATGTCATACGTTTGCACAAAGGACGATGCATCGGGTCTCGTATTAATGCGCACGTGTCTCATTAAAGTTTCGCCAAATATTTGGCGACTATTCGAAATTGCCTTTCTCTCGGTAATTGGTGTGCTTTCCTTTCTAACCTGTGCTCTCCTTTAGAACGATTTATCATCCCATGTCATTATTTGTTCTACTTTGCATCTTTATTTCGAGATTGACAAAAAAGGATGCAAAAAAATTTGAACACAATAATATTATTATTGATAATATTAATGATCGTATGTTAGGATTAAGCGTGGTTTTGGTCATTTTCAATTTGTACGTGTAAAAACCTTTCTACGATGAAGAATAGGTTTTTAAAGTTGCGTCGCCTTTGTTGTTGGCATCTAGTCTATTCCAAAATATCAGCTGACCACAAAATACCAATTTTGCCGGCAATATTGGACGATTTAGAGAAAAAGCATGTTTTTTAAACGTCGGGTGTCTCGTCTTATTTTCACACCTAGGTTCTTTTCTCAAATAAATAATCTCGAAGTTACGTTTAAAAATCAAGCATCAAGACAAATGTAGGTGTAACAGCTCTCTTTCCGATCCAGTTTGAAAATCACTTTGCGGCGTGTAATTTGCCGGGATCAGGGTCTATTGTTAAAAAGAAAGGATCCAGTTATGTGCGGGAAGCAAATTGAGGATCCTGAGCGGGTCATAAAGGTCCTCTATAAAATTGTACGACTGGGTTACTCGAAAACCCACTCGTTACCGATCTCGGGCTGCCCTCGAAAGATACTTGTCGATATTCTTTTTGAACTTCCATGACATTTGCACCCAGCTAACCAACACTATGTCGTCTCGATCCGCGCCCGTGTCTGAACCCTGGGCGAGAAAAAGTGAGTGAAATTCGGTCAGACTATCGCACTGTCATCGATTCTGAAGCACGAACACGTCCGCTCATAAGTCTCGATGTGGAATAAGTATCTACCAGCGTTCTTGCTGACCACCATGATATTCTAGCGAGAGAATGGTCTCACCCTTGGATATACCAAAGATTATGTACTGTAACTAAGGCCAGATACACTTATCTATGTACGCTAGCGCGTACATATAGGCGTACACGATCGCTGAGAAGCGGAGTAATGTTACGATTATGATATACCCTGTACATTGTGTACATAGCGAAAAATAACCGAACAAATAACTAACTGAAATACGATGATCGATCGCGTTTGATAGTTTCTATATCGCTAAACAGATTTAGTCGCGTACGACTTTGATCGTGTCTCTATATATTTTTCGAAAATGAGAATATACGAGAAATAATGTATACTCGTTATTTCACGGTATGTCGCACAAATTCCTAATTAACATATAAAATATTCGTACGTAAAATATCTTACAATCCTTTTGTAAGAGCGATACTCGTTTTACTATTTTTAGCAAGCGCATATTTAGCACACTTTTTCTTGTCCGCTAAGTTCTCCCTTTGTTATCTCCAATTGCGAACGTCAACGACACGCGGTCGATTGATCGGAATTACAACGTTTCGCACGAAACCAGCTTTTATTCTTTTACTGTCCCGTAGAAGGACATTTCCCTTTGCGAGGATGGTGCAAAGTTGCATCGTATCCGAGCACGAAATTACGCTTTCCCATTGGACGAAATTGTATTTGGAAGAAAAGGAATGCTTCGATAACGAGCTACTCGTTTTTATTTGCGGAACGTTAAGCCAGGGGAAGAAGGCACGTACGAAATTGCGATTATTACGGGATTAAAGAGATATAAACAACTACGTTATGTTTTTAGCGCTGCACTCGCGAGAAGCAGGGAGCACCAGACGCTCGTAAAAATGCTGAAAACACGTGGAAATGTTAAACACCCGTGGCTAGGTATTTAACAGCCGAGATAAAGTGAGTAAACTGGAAATATAAATTGCGAGTAAGTTTGTGTGTACTTTCGAAATAATAACGTCGTTACGGCGAACGGTACGTTTTTTGAATCCATAGGTATTACGTAGTTTGGTTTTTGCTGATGAGTTTTTCATAAAGTAATTGGCAAAGCGACCTAAATTGCGCTTAAAATTAGCTCTGGCTTGCAGAAGTAATTGCGTTAATTGTTATGCCTAGCTACATGAGCAGATAAAGTCGTGCTTTGTTTCTACGAGCGCAATTAATTAAAAAGTCATGCTCGTTTACTAATTCGTATCGATATTCGATCGAAGCGTATCGCGTTATTCGTATTCAATTTATAGCTATATTAGCTTAACGTAACTTTGTTAAATAGTTTAAATATGTACGTACATAATACGTTTCTCCGAATATAGGAATGTTATTCCGTATGATATATTTTTCAGTTTCAGGTTTCATTTATTGATAGTAAGATAGAAAAAACACGAGTTATTGAAGAAAAAAAAAAAAAAAAAAGAACAGAAAGGAGAATATCAAAAATAGGAGATACGGGAATAAAAAAAAAAAAAAAAAAAAAGAACAGAAAGGAGAATATCAAAAATAGGAGATACGGGAGGGATCGGATGATTTAAAGTTTCCAATTCTATCGTTCGATTATAGAAAAACAAATACGAATAAAAGTTCGCTACGATGGAAAATGAAACGACACAGCGGAGAAACCGGTCGAGATACGTCGCGTACGGAAATATTTTTCCTCGACTGTACGTTGCGCCGATGGTAATCGCGAAACCGCTCACCAAATTGCCAAGGTTGTACGTCAGTCCAACGACGATGCCCGTTTCAAAACATCGCACCGTCTTTCGAGTAGTCGAAAGAAGCGGGCTACGTCTACGTTATTGTATGGTCGACAAAGCGCCAGGAATATCGGGCTCGACCGGTAAGAAAATTTCTTAAAGTCGCAAGAAAAGACGTCTGCCGCTGCACTGGCTGGCAAAGCACCCCCGAGTAACTGGCGCGCGCGCCAGTTCAGAGTGACAAAAGAGGCATTGTACTCGCACGTGAGATTTCTGCGAGGCCTGGGTAACGCCCGAATCACGCTATACAACCAGGGTGTATAGTTCAAGCTAGTCGGTGTACATACTCCGTCGAGCCGTTCGTGCTTATCGCATCGAGCCACGTCGACCCGTATCTTCCTCTCCTTCCCGAAATTCTGAAACCTGTTTTGGCTGCTGCCACTGTCGCCGACTCGCTGATGACTCCTCGTTCGGATGGAGGCGAGCGATGCGCCTGCGTGCATCGCGAGTCTCATCGGAATGCCGGTAACGAATAAAGGTGCTTTCATAGCGTCTAAGCAAGAGATCTCGGCAGGCGCTCTATTGTTCCCCTTAGGATCGACCACGATCGAGCACGTCTGGATCGCAATTACTTTGCTATGCTGGACCCCGTAACGGTGACACGATACCGAAAGCCAAATTCCGTTGGACGCGGGTTCCTCTTCGAGTTGTATCTCGATCGACAACGCAGCTTGCACCACCGTGAGCGAGTGACGGAAAATAGGAAAAATAAAGTAGAGCGTTACGCGGTAGGCAAACCATACTCGGTGAAGTCGTTGTTTGTTTCATTTCGTACGATTCATCTATCTTTGGTGAGACGACTAATACGTATTGCTAAAAACAGAAATAGAGATGCCGTAAAAGAACACGTCAATGACCTTTGTAGCGCTAGCCAATTAATTCTTGATGTTCGGCTGTGTAGTTGGAGAAGCGTGCGATCAGCGAGTACGCGGGCCAACAGCTAATATCATCGGCGTTGTATTCTTGGACGTTGAGGATCACTTCGGTGTCCACTCGAAACGAAGCTTAAAGTGTCTTTAGCCTCGGGCGACCGCAACGGGTTACCGGGAGAAGGTGAATCACTGCCAAGAACTCGTAACGATGATCTTCCCGGGCTGATTCACGCGGACACGGATCCGGTTCGATGGAAGCTGCGCGATTGAAACACGAAACAGGCCTTCGAACCGGAAACCAAGCCGAAATCAAAAACGTGCGAGCGAGAAAAACGAGGAAAAATGCGCGTCGTTACTCAACTCAGCTCGGCGTTACAACGCGTCCACGCGTAATGTTTGTCGCGTCCAACGAGAGCTGGTCGACGTTGCATCGTCGAACGTGTTTTATCCCCCGCATGACGATAAATCATGGCGAATTTAACGAACTTCAGCACGCGGCCCACAATAATACACATATTTCCGGCGAATTTACGCGCGCGTATTGCATACCGCTGCCGGCAATGCGACTCTTTTTTATTACACGCCCTGCCGCTGGCTCGTTCTTTTGCAACTTTTAATTATTGTTTATCGCGACTACGCGCGCGACATCCGGCACATCTCTTCCTGCGCGTTTTCGCATTTTCGAGCGGAGAGTTCCACGGGTATGAGCCGGAGTCCAATCATTCAACCAATCCGTGACACGATGGTTGTGGTAATGCGAGCCAGCCAGTTTGGCTTTTCAGTGGCTAGACGCCACCATTTAATTTTATATTTGCGTGATTTCCGGAACCCGGTGTATTTCACTCTGTACAATAGTTATCTACGCCGCGTTTCGTATCCTGGCGTTCCGCTCGCGGCGATACATGCTTTTGCGTTTTGACGGTTTCATGCTGGCGGTTTGTAAATATCCACCTCTCCAGCAATGGAGAACATCGCATATATCAGTAGGCAATCGCGGCAGCTGATTGTTGTTGAATCGTCGATCGTACCATCAAATTGCTCGACAACCAAACTCGAGTCGCTCGAACAAACGAAAGGCAAATGATCTTCCAATCGTGAAATCTTGATTTCATCCGTGTCGAGTTTTTGGCCGGTTGAAACTTCGAGCACCGTGTATTACCCTATTTTCGCGTTGTTCGTTAAGCGATAGGCAATTCTAACGCGACAGTTTCGGGTCACGGTCCAATTAGTAAAACAAACTTCGGAAATACACTCGTATCTCGCATCGTTGCTCGTACGTGTTTTCCCTTTTCTCTCCTCTTTTTTCCTTTTTCCTTATCTTATCGTTTCTTTTGTTTTATTATCGTAGCCAGCCTTGCTCGCGTCGCTGGTATTATACACCGTTTTTAGTCATCGTACGTGCCTATTCCGTAACCGTGTACTTTTTTCGCCCTTTAATCGTTTTAATTACTTTACTTAGAAACGAAACTCGTCGACTTTAGCTCCGGCTGCGCGTCGTCCGAATTATGTCGCGCATCATTAGGAAACGTTCGCAGAGTTTGAATATTGTTTCAAGGCTTTCAAGCCGTTTTCCATTCTGTATCTGCGTTTGTTAAATCTGTAACGAGGAGTTTACATTTCCAACTTTTACGAACTGGCCAGCGACGATAAATCGCCGACGAGTAGGAAAAAAGCCATGCATTTATTATACAGTAACCAAAGTTGATCGATAAAATCGGGAAACTGGGTGCGCATATTGGACGGGGAGGAAGATCGTGACGATTAAACATTCAACGATTCATCGCTACTTTCGCTGTCTCGTATCTACAGCTTTAAGGTGGTACTCTCATTGAAATTCCGATTTTGCAAAGAGGTTTTTATTAAATCTTATATTTATATTAATATTTATATTTTAGATACGTATATTCCGGAATCTGGTTGATCACGAAAATTACAATAACTTTAGAAGATCATAAATGATGTATCGCTCTCGACCATTAGTTTCTCATTAATTTATGCATCTTATATTGCTACAAAATGTCTAAACGCTCCCGGACAGTAGCGTAGGTACTATACACAAAGACAACGTAAAATAAATTTAAAATAAAATTTCTAAAATTTTCCACACAGCTATCGCGACACATTGTCAGCTAACGAACGACAAACAAGTTAATCGTAGAAACTTGCAGTGTTTCCTAGGATTTCCATAAAATTACCGATCACGAATGCGTTAAGGTACACATACGGTACGTACGTGGGCATAGAATCTGTTATAAGTAATGGCACGCTACGTGTCTTGGACGTGGCGCAACCTGGGGGTCGCGAAACAAGCAGTATCGGGCATCCTGTTACGCGCTTCATGCACTTTGAAAACAACCTCTCGGTATCTCTGGTGGCGGCTTTTGCAAGTTAGTCTTCGATTATGTTCCCAGAGGAGCAATCCACGGAATAGCTCTTGGCCGAGATCTTCCAAGTAGCTTGAACGACGGTTACCGGGCTCGTTTGCTCGCATTTAAATCGAGCAAAACAGCGCCTCGCTAAAGTTTCCGGCTACTGCGTGTGTTCGCTAACAGACCAACGTTACGAACAGTGCATTCATCCGCTTAAATTGCATTAACACCTCGCAGACCCTTGAAAACCGGCAGCCGTGATTTCGGGCTGCATGGTCACCGCAGTTAAATTTTCTCGCTTGCGTTACTTAATCTGTTTCACGATTTATTTTAAGATTCCCTATCTGAAATGAATTTGCCATAACGCGAGACGGGTATCTTCGGGATGGTTGAAATTTTCATCGACATAAGCTATTTCCATGGTCGCTATAATAGCCACAGACGTTGCACTCTGGTGTAAATAAATTTAAAAACAGAAGAAAAACCACGGAAAGAATACCGTGAAATTTGAAACGCGCTTTCAGTAAAACGCCCTCTCAATTTTATCCATGCAAGTATATCCGAGGATCGCTTCCCGTGGTTCGTGCGCAAATTACGCGCGTTTCTGCTTAAATCGACACTTATCCTTGGAGGGTTCGTCGGTCTGAAGTCTGGAGGGTTCCTGGCTCGAGGACGAACGAACGTCGTGCGGTGTAGCCAGCGAATATCGTAAGAGAGTAAGGTATAAGCGGATCGCGACGACGAATACGTTATCAACCTTAATTATCGATCGATACTTGCTTGCTCGATACGAAGTTTAACACCGGCGTGTTAGCAATTTTTTTCAACCGACACTGGCTTCCTAACGGAACGCCACTTAAACAGTTTCTGTTTTGCCGCTTGTAAGCGCATTAGCCGACGTTCATCGAGCCACTTCCTTCGGATTACCTTGATCCCCTTAGGGAGCTTTTAATTTTTATGTATACCGATGAAGCGCAGGTATTCTCCGTTATCTTTTTCCAACGATTGATTCCTGTCCAACGTTGCATTTTTCATTTGTTGCGATAACAATCCGCCTGTTACAATAACAACGTTACGAGGTCCGAGCAGGTATTACTCCGTCATGCAACTATCATACGGAGTAATATTTTCGTTGACAATGTGTAACCTCGTTCCACGAATCATTAGATCATTCTTACAACCTGTCTCGCCAGTAACACGTGCAGATATTTCGGCTGCGATTGGCGCGATTGAATGGTAAAACTTTCAATTTTTGTATCGACCATGCCAATAAACTGAGCACCACGAAGGAAGTTTTTTTTATCGCTTGCGACAGTTCCGCAATCTTTGTTTACAGACTTTTTTACCACGGTAATTCGAAAAATCCATATTTTTTAAATACTCTCGTTTTAAATTACCGCAGCCTGAAACGAAATTGGCCAAAAAATATAAAAGCTGATTTATAATACCGAAAAGATACTCTCGAATATAACGTGGAAAATGTCATAGTCAACTGTGGCAATTATTTTCTTAAATGGCAGTTTCAATTCACGATTATTCCCTACATTTCGAATAATATTAATTAATTATATATCGATTAAAAGATCTATATTTTAACGTCCTCTGTTATAACGCGTGATTGCGAACAATCATTGATTTCGACGGCAGATCTTCGACAATGAGCATCTGACGTGTGGGAACCCGTGTTCAATCACAAACGTCAGTTGTGTTTGATAGCCGCCTATACGCGTTTACCAAACTCGGTTGTAGCGATTTAGTAACATCGATACAAAGGTCGAGCGTTGGTATTAAAAAGAAACGACTTTTACGAAGATTTTTTTCAAAAACACTTGAAAATTAGAAAAGGTAAAATTTCCCATTAGAATTTATAGATCGATAAAAAATATGAAAGCAATGATTTCTAGAATATATAGAACCAATATCGATGGTTGGCGAACAGAAAGATCGTTTCTAACGCTTGAAATGAAATTTTTATTTTCCCGTAGAGATAGCAGTGGCTCCATAAAGCGATCGTCTCGGTGAATCAAGTCACCATTGGCTCGATATTTTTCCGCGGTAATTCGAGAAAGAATCATCGAAGGTACGTTTCCTTTGTACGATCGTGAAACGTGTTACGCGAAACTCGAGAATGCCACCCTTTTCTCTGTTCCTCCGGTTCTTACGTCACCGATGGAGAATGGAGACTCGCGTAGATCCATGCAAAAGCGTCGGACGTCTCGGTTGTTCATAGGGGTTCTCGCGTATTCACGGCGTCTGTCATCGGTACTCAGAGATTCAAATAGAAAGAGGGACGAGTTGGCGGAAAGTTTTATTTACTTTAAAAACGCGGCGCCAGGGATCCTTGAGCCAATGCGAAGGGAAAATAAAGTTCTGGCGGGATAGTGAGGCGTCCTAAGAAAAAGAAAAGGGGGAAGAAGTAGAATAGCGATAGCGGTGGTACAGGCAGAAGAAGTGAAAGAAGTGGAAGGAGTAGTCGACGGTTAGCGTTCTTCGTTGGCGAGAAGAGAAATGACAAAAAATCGGGACGAGTTGAAAAAGTCAATTATCGTGGCAATCCGAGTTACTGCTTCGTTTGTTAGGAGCTTGCCAGCTTAGTTCGACCCGACTCGCGCTAGACACAGAGACTACAAAAGCGGCGTAGCGTGCTGATTGCACCAAACGCGAAATCATTTCGCTAGAAGTAAATGGGTTATCCAGAAAAAAACGAACCGCGCCGTGCGCGCTCTTTGGCCGGATCCGACCGCAGGCCATCGCGAATTTTCACGAAAATTAAACGTCGCATTTCGATCTTGCTTGTAATTTGCACTCTACAGTCTGAACCTCGACGTGGAACGAAAGAAGGATTTCTGTTCCCTCTCGGCGATAACGCTTATCAATTTTTCCTATATCGTAAACTTTAACCAAATTCTCCGACATTTTCGTAAAAAGCGTAATAATTTCGCTAACAATGTACGAACTCGTAACTGCCAATGTAATTCCAGTATATACCACTATTATCCCGTTGTGTCAATGTTGTCTCTAGTATCCCCTGGTGTCAACTGCGTCGTATGTCAAAGAGGCGTTGACTCGTTGGAGTTTCGGAGAATTTGCACCCGTTGTTGGACCAGCATTCCACAACAAGATTCGATCGATACAATTTCATTAGGAAATCGCTAGAAAATTATAGAGATTTTCCAACGAATGTTTATCATACGTTCTGTATAACATTTATACGTTTCGATAAAATTTTTAGTACGCCGCGCGCGACTGCTCATAATCGAGACGAGGCGGGAATTTTATTAAAATGCGGTAGAACGTATCGAAACCCGGTGAAATCTGGCGGCTACAAAAATGCATCGAATCTCGCGATAAACCATTTTCCAATTTTCTACTCGATTCTACCGACAAGGTTTTCTCTCCCGCGCTAAACGAAAATTCTTTTCCCTAAGTTGGAGTCCACGATATCGGAGGGCTGCACTCGCGATAACACCAGGGACGTAATGTACCAGATGCCGCCCCCTTCAACATCGCTTTCGATTTTCCGCACACCACCGGTGGACAGATGGCTCGCGACTCGTATCTATCGTCACTCGACAATACCGCATCATTTTTCTCCGCTTTCTTTTTTCCCTTCTCTCTCTCTCCGTCGCACTTTCTTCTATAACTCTTCCCCAGAACTCGCGTTATACGTATACCATATACGTTATGCAACCGCCATATAGAAAGCCATATTTTATCAGTACGTGCGTACACTTACCTTAGAACAAGGTGATTACATACACATGTAGATTCGCGGACCTAATAATGGAAATTACGGACCCGTTTACGTACTGCGTAGCATAGCGATCCGCTTGTAGGTTCCCTATAGGCCGATGCTGTCCGAGTCGACTTTCTTCTCGACTACGCTTACGCTCCTCCATGGCGATATTCTATAGAAACGAGCGGAAAATGAAAACACTTTTCTTTGCAGACACGTTCGTCGCTATCGAATATAATACTCTAGTATCTGTTTTAGGTCTATTTTAAGTTACAAAATAAGCGGAATAATTTTTTTATATTATTATTCCATCCTCTACGTTATTTCAACAGCTTAAACTTTAGAAGCTTCTGAGTGCATTTTGTTTGCGTCGATCTTTCATCGAACGCTATACCCTTCCACGTCCATTCACGTCCATCCACGTCCCTAAAATCCATTTACATCTGTATATACATATACATATATATATATATACGAAGACGCATTAACATAGTAACCCATTTATACGAACGCTATGTTATATAAGCATATATGATATAATATACATATATCTATATGAGCACACATACATAAATGCATGTGTAAGACGATGGCCTGCGCATATAAGCATCAATATGTCCAATATTCGAGCCTACGTAAGTAAATACATAGCTATGCACAAACAGGCAACGGTATTACGTGCACCCACCGGCCGATATAGGTCGGTTATAGGTGGAGGGTAATATTCGAGGATGCCGAAAGCACGTTCGAGCGATCGATCTCTCGGTCTGGCCCACCCTCTTAGCGAGTCTTACACCAACACGAGCTCCTTCAGTTCGCGGTGCCGGTTGCATTCGGGGCTCGAGACTTGAACGTCGCAAGGAGAGAAGCGCGACCTGCCTCTGCAAGAGGATAAGGGCAGATGAAATGGAAAGAGAGAGAAGCTGAGAGAGAAAAGCTAAGGCGAAGGGTGGCAAGAAACGGGGTAGAAAGGGGACGGAGAAGTAGAACGAGAGGGAGACGAAGGAAAGGAGAGAAGGGAGACTCTCAGTAGGTATCTCAACTTACGATTGCCCCGGGGGCGTGCACAGAAGTGCAAAGCAATCGTCTCCCAGCTCGACCCCACGGCTATAGGTTCTGGAAATGGTAACGTATCGAAATACATGCGGCAGAAACGCTCGGGTCCCGCGTTACCCTCTACTTTCCCGAAGCTCGCGTTACATCGGGCTGAAATCTACGGCCCATAGAATTCCCGCGAAACTAGAATTCGCCTCGTCTTTCCCTCGATCCTGCCTCTTGTCCCTCCATCCTCGCCCGTTCTCTTCGACAATGCTACGATGGCCCGTGTGTTTTCGCCCTCGATGTTTCCTCTTTGCCCGACGCGATCAACGCTCCGCGCAATTATACGGCGAAAGAAATTATAATTGCGCCCGTTGCTCTCTCGCGATACGCTCTATCCGCCTGCGCAGGGTTTAACCGCTTGTTTTCTTGGCGGAATTTATGGGAAAGTGCAAAACAGTTGTTCTCGGTGGATTTATGGCTGTAGATTTGTTGCGGGGAAAGTCTGCCGATGATATATCGAACATCGGAAAGGCTACTGTCATAAATAAAAAAAAAAAGGGCGGAAAAGAGTACGTAGTTTGTTATGGCAGTAGAAAGGTGCGTTCTTTTTGTAACGTGCGATCGGCGATAAGGCGTATAGCGTATGTTGATCTTAATAGTCGCGATTATTTTATGCAACGTATCGTGAATTATAGTAATCCGTGCTGTTACACGCTAAGTCTGCTTTCCGCGATTAGTTGGACGAACATGTACTTATACTTACCACGGGACTATAACATGCTTTATGTAGCATCTGGATGGTACGATTTTTATCGCTGTTGGGTTGTGTTTCCTTTAGCGTTTGCTAGCTATGCGTGCAAGAACAAAACGGAAACAGATAGTTGATCGAAAATTTTCCCGCTTGGTCATTAGCCCAGTTTTAAGGGTATTTTGGCCGAGAAGCGTCAAAGGAGAGTTGATTAACAACTACACGGATAACGAGATGTTGGCAAAAAAATTGATGACCCGACATAAATCCATAAACCCATTTACTCAGAAGCCATAAATGGAAAATAACGTTTTCCAGCCATGCATGACTTCTTAACCATGTATTTTAAGAGAGTCGAGGATCTGTTAAAAATTCGGAGATCATCGTCGAAATTGTTTGTGGCTTGATGATCGTCTATGCGAATTATCGACTTCGATTTCAAGAGAAAACTTGTCTGAAAATAATAGACCGTATTGATGATGGAACGTACGTACAGTTTCACGTGTTAGAACTTAATTTCCATGGAAAGTTAAAGATGCGCGTAATATCTAGTCAAGATGCATCCCCTTAAAATTAAAGACATCTTCAAAAGAATGTAAATTATTCCACGTAACAGGTGCAAATTCTTACAAACTGAAAAGATTGACAAGCGAGTTGCAACACGCGAGCGATATTCACAGTTCAAAGTGTTCGTCACGGTACATAGTAGTTTCAAAGCCTGTTAGTCAAACAGTATGGGTCGAATTCTGCGGAGAACAGGAAGTTCCATTGAATTTAATCTTATTACGATTACTCGAGTTTGCTCGACACAGACACACATTGGCAAACAAAATAATCGTCTGTCAACGCTATAGGTTTTCGTTGAAACGTATCGAACTACAGAGCGAAGAGTAGTAGCGAAGAGGGTGGATCGAAGCGGCATTATCCTTAGCTTCGGACTCGTGTTACAGCGTCTACGACTCGCGGAATTTCCGGGGAGGGCCGCTGTTACGTTCTTTCGGTCTCCGTTGTTCGCGAGGTACATATTTCGTTGTACCGGTGAGAAGCGATAGTAGAAGGCATGAAATTTACAGCAGTAAACTGGGTTAAGTTCAGTTAAACTAAGTTCAGAGGGAAATGTTGACTAAAAGTTAAATCGCCGCATCGTAACACGTTGTGAACTACGATATTATCGATGGATTTCCCAACAAGGAACACCGTTACTTTGCTGCGATTTCTCTGACCGTAATTCTGCTTCTTTCACTTAACTCGTGGAGACTTTTAATTTAATTTGAAATTGTTATTATGTTGTTATTATTAAGGGTTATTAATTTAACCCTTACCATGTAAATGTATTTATGGCATCTTTAAAATACAGATAATAACAGTTCTTCGCAGATATTTTAGTATTATCCAACTTTATGTTAAATATTTTATATCGAAATGCGACAAGTTATTAAAATGAACGCTGTTACAATGATCGTTTAAGAAACGATCGTCACGCGAGTGAAAACCGAAGAAACTCGCGTTACTATGTAATCCTGCAAACGATAACAGATTATCTTAGAAACCCTAAATGCAGCGACACGTAGAAGAGAAAGAGATTCTCGTTACATTCTGCCCTCTTGCTCAAATTACAACGAGAAAACATACGACTTACGGAATCTCTTGAACTTGAATGTTTTCATTCTCGGCCTTTCATTATCTTCGCGTTCTTTCGGTCTGTTATTTATCGTTCGCAGCTACGCTATGCCATTTCCGTTTGTAACTCATCCGTTTATAATATTTTATGATAATTATATAGAACAGGGTACACCTCACCGATTTCGATGATCTTGAAATATGTCGTCGAAGTGCACGTTCTGCACAACTTTTTCCCCATACAGGTTACCGTGTCTTGGCCTGGCTTCTTCAGGTATTCGTGGAAAGCTTCGATGCAATTTATGTCACGATTACAGTCGATTTCGAAGTAGGCGGACGCATTTAACAAACTTAACTCGTTGATAAGAGAAATAAGCATTTTTAATATGGTATACATAAAAAAGAGAAACGAATGGGTCATGAGTGGAGCTGAAGTATTATAGTATCCGGCCAACAATAAAATTCGCTGGCACGAAATGATTTTCAATGCATCTATCGATGTACGAAACGTTGCAACTGTGTCTTATCTGTTTGTTCGTCGCGTACATACTAATAATTCAAATCAGCAGATACGTGTGTGCATGTGCCCCACTCGTAACTTAACGATAACCGCGCACGATTTCAATTTTTGGGCTTTCGCGACGGACTTTCAATTATAATTTCCGTCTACATTTCGCGTGAAACTCCCGGTCAATTATATCAAAAACAGTTACCATTGATAGTATTATTGGAAACGTCGATTCGAACGTCTATATTATGCAATTTAACAAACGATTAATATGTTTATACGTAGATTACGTTATATTAATATATTATACGTAGATATATGTTCGAAGATATTTCGTGGTACTAAATTTTTACTAAACTTAGCACGTATCGATCGTTATGATTAAAGTGATAACAATTAATGTAAGTTAAATATAATAATAATATAACATAAGCAATAATGTTAATAAACGATAATTAAAATAAATACGTACGTATGATTTATGTTTCCGTTCGAATAAAAGTTGGAATTAATTTTATCAAAAGTAGTTGTTTTCTTTTAACGATAATAATAATAGGAAATCTGTTTTTCTCTGGAATCTGCCATTTTCACAGATTTCGTAGTTCTCGAGTTAATATACTTTAATAGCAATTAACGTCTACGTATATCATATACGTTACGAAAACCAATTTTCATGTAATTTGTAATTTTCGATGAGACATCGATGATAAATTGTTTGAAGTCGTCGCGTGCCTATTTGATATTTTATATTTTGTACGTCATAAATTAATGGATAAGATAATGAGAAAATTAAATGGAAACGCGAAGAATCGATAAATGATTAAAAGCTGATCGAAAATGGTAGCCGAGATTCCGATTTAACGTCGAGAATATATTATTCCGATGAATCATGCGGTGCGTTTCCACGACGGCGAGCACATCGGAAACGAGAGAATTCAGCGGTGAAAACTCTCGCAGACCACACGAGTAATGCATTTTTTGAGAGAAGCATCGACCATCCACCTCTCCTTGCCACTGCTCAATTTTTCAAAGCGATTCGCTGGCAACGAGTAGATACTAATAGTCGAAGAGGTTCGGTAAATTCAGCGCGAATAGAAATCGATCGGATGCCAGTCAGCGACGCTAGCTGCAACAAAAATCCTTAGATCGAGGTCGCCGCTACGCTGATCCTCCTCTATATACCAAATGCTTCGAATGGAATTCCGGAACATTCTTGACGTCCGTGACAGAGCTATCGAATTAACGGTGTGTACAATCCACGGTGAGACGGTGGTTCCCGTTCTCTATTAGCCGTAGTTGTCGGTTTTACTGCGCCAGTTCGCCCTTACATAGCTGCGGCGCACGGTGTCAGTTTTGCAGCTTTCTTCGGCAACTATTCCGAACACTCCGACCGAGAACCAGCTCCGTCGATTAGATCGGTCCTGCTTCCCTTCCTCGCCCCTTTCATTCTCCTTCTCCTGCATCTCGCAACTCCGCTGTACTTTCTTCATCGAATTCCAGCGTAGACACGGAATCTCGGTGCACAATGAGCAATGACTTCGACGGGGATCTGTGATTCTGTAACGTCTTGCGATTCTGCTTGATGGGATAGCAGAGGCAATACGCGCGCAACAATACCGACACGTAGTATCGTTGGAATTGTGTTCGTACGAATGTGTACCGAAGCTAGGCGGTATAATACGATAACAAAAGGTAATATCTCAATAAGATGGAAGAGTACGTAAATGGTAAACGCGAGCAAAAGGCTCTATCAACACAATGCGTTAAATATCGGATCGTAACGCGCACTGGATCGTTCGTTGCATCCAGTGGAAGCTTTTAATTGTATATATATATATATATATTTCTAATGACGGATAGGATAAAGTTGCGGTTGTTTTTAATTAATTTCGTTCAATGCACATCGCAAACCGAGCAACTTTTCATTCTTATTCAGTTCGTATTCGATAGGATTCCTTTGCTTCGCGAGATTCGCGAAGAAGAAACAAGCTTATCGATCACCTCACCGACGAACGCTCTTAATTCTTTCTTTTTCCATCGAGGAAAAAAATTTCCCTTCGATTCGGCCATTGAAACGCGATCTTCGTTCGTTACAGATGTTCCAACGAGTTCGAGCAACTTTTCACCCCTCTGCCCGTTAGCTTCGCAGTTCCAAACAATAAACAAACGAGGCTAGGAACCGAAGTTTTAGACGCTGCTGCATTTTTTCCTTTCTCCTCCTCAGCTCCTTCTCATTTTTCCCCTCTGCAGTTTCGCGAGTTTCCAGCAAATTATTCTCGACTCCGCGGTGGAGGATGACTTCCGGCGATTACAGGAACCGTGGAAATCCGAGCGGCACGAGTAGAAACGGTTTCTTCGCACGGAAATTCGACGATGCAAAGGGGTACTGGGCGAGCAAGAAGCGACAATAACGTCGGAGAGATAGCATGTAATAAGAATAATTGTCAGCGATGTTTTATGCATAGCGGTGATTTCGCATTCAGCTTGCTAAAGTAGTCGCGTTTGCTAAACTTTCTTGCGGCGACAATCTTAAATCGTTAACGATGCAATTTTTCCATCTCACCTGGCCTCTCGTTCTCGATGAACTTTTTGCGACGGTTCGCGTTGTGCAAATTTCTTTTTACGCGCAAAATCATTCTACGCTATTTCGTGCTTCGCCAATACACCGACTCACGTTGCCTTTCCTCGAACAGGGGCGCAAAACGAACATTTCTACGTCTTTGTGTAACGAGCGCTTTCTTACTCTCGGTGGTTTTACGAGAGAATTGCGCTTCGTAAAAGACGAACAATAAGAACTACGCGTATTGCATAAACACCGGTGTTATGTTTTCCAAGAAATAAATACATTTTTCAGCTTGTACATGCGAATTTATGTGAATTTCTTTTCTTAGCTTGAGATATAAGTATAGGACTTGTATTCAAATTTTTGCCCAATTTTTTTTTGAACGCTTTGTATCGTAATGAAAATTCTAATCGCACCGCATAAAAAGCGTAATATCGTTTGTAACGCAAAGTCTGTCTGCTATAAAATCTCGCATATATCATATATGTTCGAGCGCGATTAGCGGATCTTTCGTTAACCGAAATCTGAATTTAAATAGCGGGCTAATTAATTGTACATGTCCAAGTGTGCGAACAGCTTCGCGACGGAAAATGTTATACGTGAACCGTAACGATGATCTTTTAATCGTTACATTAAACGTCGTGTACATCATACGAAAATTAGATCGGCAATTTCTGCCTAGAGAAACTAATCGTCGTTGTAGATTGCTTTTAATTCAGTGTCGCTCTTAATTCATTAGAAGCGATAAAACCGTATCAATTTATAAAACACTAGTTCTGCTAAACGTTTAGTGGTATATGCAAAGTAGAATAACACACGACAATCGATATCCAAGTCTACCGCAAAATTATGCGTTATACGACGTGAAAAATAGGAATTTGCTTAGAATCATAACTTCCTGCGGTGCTTACTGGATTCTGTCTCGAGTGGCACTACTCGGCGTCCCGGTTCCTCGAAATCCCCCAGGCTGCAGACCAATCTAACAAGCACCCGTGGTTTTGTTTCAGATGAATCACCAACGCGAGTCATCGAAGCACCGTTCGTCGGCCGATTCGCAACTACGCTCGTCACGGGTGAGTTTCTATTTCGATCTGCGTACTCTCGAGCCTGATTACTATTTAAGGACGCGTGGAACACGTAGAAAAGTTTGGGAAAGTACGCGTATGAAAGCTGCGCGAAAGAGAACGTGCTGCAACGGCGCAAGAACGACGATAACGACGACGACGTTGATGACGGCGAGGGTTCGAGTTGGTTGACCTCGTGCTTGGCGACCCTCTTGTGGCTCGTGTGTCGGATATCTTGAAAATCTCGTGGGTCAGGGCGTGGTAGCGAGCCGGTCCGCAATCAGGTTAACCTGCCATGTCGCTCGACGAACTTCCCTGCCATTCGCTCATTCACTCGCCAAATGCATTCACCGTCGACGAGACTTTCCCTTGCTTCTCCCCTCGCCCTCTGTCACGTACGCTCGGCCATTCCGATTAGCTGCAAATAATACCCGTAACAATAGCCGCTGCTCGATACAGCTCGTTCCAGCTCGTTCTCGTTGCACTTATGCCCTCTGTCCGTGTCCATAAAGCTGGCCCGCGGTGTGTTCGTGTTCTTAATGCGGATGTACGTGTAGCTACGGCCGGTTTATCGCGTGTGTCCTCACACAGTTGATATATAGGGTCGTGTGCGTGCTTCCCCATGCACATGTGTCTCTATGATCTATGCGCCTCCACTTGGCCGCGTATACGCCTGTGCTCGTGTACGCTTCGTGTTACGCGTCCCGCACAGATTCACGATCATGTGTGAGTAGCGATTCGGTCGGGTGTGCGTAAATCAGCGAGCGTACGCGCGCGCGTTTGCTCGCTCGCTCGCCCGCCCGTCTTCCCTTGCGATATCCATCTCGCGCAAGCGAAACGCCTGTTCACCCGTATGTACGCGTGCTGTGTACTTTTGCGTGTGTCTAGGAGTTGTACGCGTTATATACGTCACTCGGTATACCGTGGGTAGAGTACGCGCACACGCGAATTACGTATATTAGGATGCGCGTGACCTAGGGATATACGCGCGACGCAATGACGCGAAGCGAGCTAACGTGGCTATGTAGGCGATACACGCGTGTTTACCAGCTGTCCGTGGTGTGGCGTGGCGTGGCGTGGCGTCGCGTCGTCGCTATAGTCACGGAGGCTCGGCCTGAGCGAACCAAGTCGCGCGCTAGTCGACGTGTGCGTGATTGCGTGCATGCGTGCATAAGACCCTTTGTGTGCTCGGGATTCGACGAAGCTGCCTTTACACCAGCACCAAAGAGACACGAGCCAATCAATCCCCATCTGCTTTCGGTTTCGCCTACCCTACGTGCGCTCCTCTACCCTCGTGCTTCTACGTCTCCGGAATTTCGATGATCTTCGCCTGGAAACAGATTTATCTCGCCTGCTTTCCTTTCTCTTCGCCCAACAGTAGCTTTCCAGTTTGTTCCCTCCCTTTTCCATAGATTCCACGGGGATGTTGCTCGCCTAACATTTTGGTCCCCTGTGTGTTTCTATCTCGAGGATGTATCCCGTGCCGAGGCAATTTTATTCCGCTTGTACCCCGAGTACGGTCTCTCGCAGTGGCTGCACGTTCGATTACCGTCTATAAGGATCGTGGCAAGGTCCGTTATCGGAGAATGTCCTACCGCGACTCCGTCTCTCTTTTTCTCTTTCTCTCTCTTTCTGCTCGATCAACCGGGTATACGTCTTCGGAGAGCCAACGAAGATCACTCCTTGGGGCTTAGGGTACGCTTCCATCGTAATATCCTCTTCTCCAGTACTGTTTTTAATCTAGTCACCTAGTTTCGAGGGTCCTTATCTCCAGAGAGATTCGTCGTTTGTCATCGTGTCGACGGCCGATAGTCCGTGAAAGCCACCCTCTCGTTCGGTAAAAGTTAAATAGCTTTTTTGCCGTTGGTCTGTATTATCAGACTTATCGTGGCGGAGATTCCGCGTTCAAAGGAACGCGTCGTTAATCTTATGGGAGCCAGATTGGGGTTACGGCCGGATCGAAGGTTAAGGTCGAACTTTCGAATCGTCGGGCGAAGCACAGCGTTAACGGAGAAATCGGCTAATTTCCAGGGTATACCGGCTGCCGAGTGTCTCGACCCTTGCCTCGCTTTATCTTATCTACCCTTCGATTGGACGAGACGGGACGTTGTACGGTTGGAAATTTACTACCTGCGTCGTGGGCTGCGAATCTTCCTCAAAGACGGAGATAATGATTTGAATTACAGACGCGATGCCTAGGTGACATCGCAGGTGTCTAATTACGCGCGATAGCTGGTAATTCGCAGGTTACCGCGCGCCATCGGTTTCGCCAGACTCGTCGTCTGCGGATTCGACCTGGTCGACCGCGATAGCAACGCGAGGATATGAGACCGGAAACGAGTTGCAACGATGCGAATAACCTCGTCAAATTCGACCGATTTACCTCGTATCTTCTCCCTGAGAACTCGTGCCACTGCGGCCCGCCCTTCCCTTGGTTTCGTCGAGCGCGATTTTTCTTCGGCCGATTCACGCCGCGTTCGCAGTAACATCAACGAGCTACTTCGAACCAGGTCGATCTCGAAGCAACGTCTGAATCGTGATACGCAATTCGCAAACAGCCTCCGCAAGCAGCAACGCTGCTTCGATGGGAAGACGCGCGCAAACGTCGCATTCGTCGTCGAAAACGATTTATATCTTGAATCCAGAGCGTTTCTGCTCGAGTAACGGTGAACGCGGGAATAAATTTTGCGAGATGTCTGCCAGCGGTGGAGACTTCATTACGGGCGACAGCGGCTTATTAAAAATGCCCGTTGAACTGGTTCTCTCGTCGAGCGCGATTATGGACGACGGAGCAGAGTGTCGTAATACGAACTGGAAATTGTGGCGCGTTGTTCGTTCCAATCTTTACGGTTTAAAATGATCGATCGCGGTCTTTCTTTTCACAATTTGTGGCTGGCAAAGTGACTTAAACTAAGATGTTTGCACACTAGCAGAGTGTCGACCGATTTTCAAAATTGGTCTTACTCCGTAATAGTTGTTAGTAGGTTTATTATTATGCTTACATAAGTAACGTTGTTTTATTCGTCGTTCAAAGTTATCTTCTAGAAGCGCATAAACAACGTGTTATATATTCAGGAAGGAAAGATACGAACGACTCGACTGAAGAAACGTTAAAGTATGAAGGTTGGCGCGGCAGGAAATGACTAAATGTTTCATTTTATGGTTTCCCTTTGATTAAAAATAATAGCTCTCGATTAATCGTTATGAAGTTCGCAAACCAATCTCGTTCGCGTAAATTATTCCGCAGGTGTATGTATATGTACGTGTATAACCTATTTACCGTTCAACAAACACTTAAAAAGATATACAAGCGTTCAACCGTCGAAATACCGCTTAACGACCGACGTACATGAAAAAAGTCGGATGTTTCTGAGAAACAGGCTCAATCTGTTTTACGCTTGAACTTTTCCCGTGGAAACAACAAAAAAAATGGGACAAAAACGGAATTCACCGAGAGTTCGTTAGAAGTACATACCTATGTAGATACTTCGATATAAATTTACCGTGCATTGGGTTGTGGTGGTAAGGAGGACGGCGACATCCGCGCGAGAAATATGTGGATGCACGTCTTTCAGGTTTCGTGAAAGATTGAACGAGAAGCTTAAGTCCACGGCCTCTGAAAGGATCAATAGCATTTCGCGCTTGACAACGTGATATTCGACGAACGCCAGATTTTCAGCGGAGTTTTCCTCACGGCCCAGATTTCTTCTATCCATTCTTCGCTCTATTATTCGCGGTATGAACGGCTGAACAGCTTCCCAAACTGTGCGTTGACGCCGTCTCGCGAATACGCGTACATCCGGAGGCAATAAGGTGCACGACCTTATTAAACGCGTCAGGTATCGCGTCACGTCCATCTACTCGCTTTACCCTACGACATATCCAATGGATATATGTATCAGTAGCGAGCTGTCGTTATCGACATTCGATCACAATAACTACTTGCGAATTTTCCATCAAAAATAGGAGGCTCGTACGGTATAAGCCAGAGGTTATCGCAGAAAAATCAAGCAACCGTCTCCCGATATCGATTCCCATACACCTATAATTCTCTACGTTCGATTTTGCGTCACCGCATACAGCGGAGAACTTTGCGCAATTAATCTTTCATCTTTTTGTTTGCGGCCTAGAGCAATGAATATTAATACACTCGTGGAAACAATGGATTACACGTGAATAAATTACAGTGCTACCAATAGAGAAAGACGATTTATCATTCGCGTTAAAAGATGTACATTTTTCATGACGAGTCGATGGAAGATCGATCGACACGGCGATAATACGAAGGATTTCCTTTTCTTGATGCGAAACTTTTCTCTCGAAACACATTTCCATTTGCCAATAGCTCGCTGCGCCGGACAAATGGTAGACGTTTTCTTATACGTATCAAAATGATTTAAGGGGAATTATTCCATATAGAAAGTAGTAAAAATACAGAATATGACGTATTACTTCTATTTTAAAATATCCTTACGATCGCTGTCACTTTATTCTTCTGAATACAGCAACGAACGTATGAAACAACGACGGTACTGAATTTAGTGTAAATAACGCCACCGGTGCAATCATATCGCGTTTCCGTAGCTTAAAACTAAATATAGCCGGTTGGATAGAGAAATCGATATACCCACGTTGCCAGTAAATCACATCTATCGACAGAAGAATCTGGTCCCTTTCGATGCGCTGTTCTCTGCCAAAGATAACGTCGTAAGGATGGTTCGTAGGAAGCGTTAATCTTATTAGTCACGTTTTTCCACGAAGAAACCGGTAAAAACCTGTTTTTCGTCGGCATCACCTTGACACCGTTGATAAACTGAATCAAAGAGTTATTACTATAAGACAAAAAGGAGAAGAAGGTGGAAAGTTTCTGAAACGGATTTCGTTAAATACTTTATTCTACGAGAAAAGATTTTACAATCGATATAATTCTTAAGGACAAACCGTTCAATCTTAAAATACGCGAAGCACAATTGTCGTGTATCTTTGCGTCATGATGGAATGTTATATCGATCCTGAAGTGAACAAAATCTTGGAGTATGATTATTTATCACGATGTACTTGTTACGAGAATTATTACAATGTAATAAATCATAACAGGTTTAATGCAGTAACACGATTAATCAGCATACGTGTTATAATGCGATTATGTATTTAACGCACGTGTTTCACGGTATCTCAAAATTACTGCTTTTTTTCTCTCTCTTTTAGAATTACGCTTCGTACGACTAAAATATTATTAATATAAATTATTTTACTTCAGATTATTGCACACTGATGGATTATACTAGTTCAACGTGAAGCATTCTATGTATATGATTAAAGTATCATTACACGTTTGTTCGTAATGGTAATAATAATTATTTAGCTTTAAAAACTCAAGTTTTTCGATATTAGATCCTAATTAAATATAATGATTGTATATGCGCATCGTTATCGAACAGCTAGCAACATGTACATCCCGTAACGAATTTTCGATCACTCATTATCCGTTGTTAATAATTATTCAACGTGGCTGAAAAGCCGAATACTACCCTTCCACCATACGTATTTATATATATTTTGTTAATTTTTTGTTTATCGTAGAATACATACTGTCGTTAAAATATATTTATACGATTAATCTACCCGACTAGTGTCTTTTCAAAGAGGTTAATCAATGCGTGCGAACGTTTGAAGAATGGCATGATTTTGTTTTCGTTGGAATTAAGCTTAAAAGCGACAACATTGTGCTGTATTAACTCACCTAGTTTCCACAACGAGCGTAAATGGTCGATCGACTGAATCGATGATGTCAGGATGTGACAACCAGGTCGAAACGATAACGCTACGTGTTTTCCTCGACGTCACATTTCCTCTATTCGCTGTTACAGGACAACGAAACACGGACCTTGTTCCTTCGGGTTTAAATCGTTTACGATCACGGTCACGATCGCGTGCGATCGATCTGCCACAACGCGATGGACTTTTCCTCTTTGGTTCTCTCCTCTTTCTTCACGGAAGAACACAGCGCGAAGCGAAGAAGCGCGAAAGCTGATTCCGCCACGACGCCGTAAATCACCTCTAGTTGGATATATAAAAGCGATTATCGAAACTTCGTTAATGCAATTTTCTTGCCTTTCGCTCCGTCGCCTGATACATCGTCGTGCGTTAACGAATAACCGGTCAGATATGTAACGAATAGATAGAGAGGCACGCGCATTCGATGGACATTATTTGCGCGCGAAAATCATTATTACCCGGGTTACAGAAATTTGCCACGCCACAAATTGATACCTAGCACCGTCTAAAATTGATACTCAATACCGTATGTTCAACAAGCAATCGATACAAGATAATTTGTTGTACAAGTTTGATTAGAGGTTATCGATCAAAGCTGAACGCATGCGGGAAAGTCGAAGGCGTTTGTCATTTGTCGTTGATTCCTTCGTTGTGAAAGTATTTTTCGTCCGAGCTATTTACAGCATGGACAATTCTGTTAAAGATCATGCGTTCACCGTCAGAATCGATTCCTCGTTATTGATTTTTATTAAAGGTCCTTACGCTGTTCGTATTGGTCCGTATTCCACAACTTTTCAAACGTGATTTTCTCGAAAAGAAAGCCTTAAACGAACAAATTTTAGTGTTTGAAATGTACGGGATTTGCAGATTTACAAAATTCCTGTTGCATCGTAACGATAAGTGGATTAATGAATAACGCGTAAATGTTTATTACTATGGAAACTCACTTGTTCGTTAGATAATTTACTATTCCTCAAATCTTATTATTATTTCGGTATTTAAATAAGATTACACTGGGTAGAAGAAGATCCGGCCTTGGTGAACGTACATATCGTTGGTTTTTAACTTTGGAAAGAAGAAGTTGGCGCAAACAAAAGAATTATAGCGATGATACTGTTACGACTTCATTGTTCGGTGGTCAATTTACCCGAAGCGGTAGAAGAAGAAACGAGAGAATAAATGCGATTATTAACAATGAAATATCCGCCTTAATTGAAAGAAACGCTGTAATACACAAGAGAATAGTTAACTGTATTAAACAGCTTCGTATAAATTAATCTTTTTATGAACAAGAGAATTTTATAATGATCGCAAAGCCATTTCATTATGACTGATTTATCGCAAAGAATTGTAACATGTATCTTTCCTTTAAAACGAAAAAATAATTCTTATAATTATTAATGCTCGAAAATGAGAAAAGAAGGAGAAAGATATAAAAATGCAAAGAATGAAACCAGCGACTAGAATACGAAGAGAACAGTTAAGCGTACGAAAAAAACTTGCTTCGCGATGTCATCTTTTGTTCCAGTCGCATTCCAACAATATGCCTCGTGAATAAAAGAATAGTTTTAAAGTATGTGTAGGACACTTTGTTAAGTCGTCGAATATTGCTCACAATTATCATAGTGAATCGATAACGATCAAATTTATTTCGATCTTTTAAGTTGTACGATGTCCGTTCATTCAGATTGTTGACTTTGCCAATCGAAGAAAGACGACGTATTATAGTTGAACGATGAACATCCATTTTTATAGCAAACTCTCTTCGCGTTTCACGAGGATCGTTTTCCCTCAGTGCTTTTAAAGCATCCTCATCTACCGAAGTATTAGGTATATCGCACAAATCGTTTCACAGAGAAGAATCAGAGAAGAACGGAATTTTGCAAAGAACGGCGGTATTTTTCTTTCTTAACGGTGTTTCCTTTAAATATTTTGTTTGTATTAACAGTAGCTGCACCACCGTTACTTCGTAATTTGCATACGTACAAAAAAAAAAAAAAAAAGAATCGCATGAATTTCAGTAAAAGCGAGAATTTCCGAAAGTATACCGCAAACCTGTGTTTATGGTAGACTGTGTTACGATATTTTACAAAATGTACCGAATTAACTGTTTGCTTCGACTCTCACTCTCTGCCATCTGTTTCGCATTATCAGATCCCAAGAACGATTACTCTCGGCCAAGACTAATTAGTACAATTTGAAATATGTATATTACACGATCTCCGTATCTGTTAAAACGTTCCAGTCACACCCAGCACTCACGCTAATTCGTACACACCTTTAATATTCAGCCGAGTAGGAATTTAATACCGCGTCTTTCTCACGTAAACTCGTCGTTCACGCCAGCTGTACGAATTCGTCTACAGCTTTTCTCTGAAACACTTACTTAACTAATTTCAACAAGAGAATTGCAAAAATAGTAGATTTAACGTCGTATTAATATCGCGTCATCCCATCTACTCGGAGTAATTTTCTACCAAGATTTTTGCCAGTTAAATGTTCCAACTTGCTTTTTTTTTTTTTTTTTTTTTTTTAGAATCTATCGATGATAGTTCTATCGGTTTGCAAGTGCGCATAATATCGTGACAAAGCGCGTATGTAGCTTCTTTGGTAGTTTCGCATAATTCGGTTTTGCCAAAAAACGCATAATTCGATACGTACGTGCAGATTTTCGTGGCCGGCTGTAAATCAAATCGGCTGAAATCGGCCTACAGGAGCACAAGGATTAAGACAAATTTCAAAATACAGCGTCACCGCAATTATTCGAACACGGACGGCGATTTTAGCGCGCGTGACATCGATATTTAACGGAAGCTCGGCGCGAACAGTACTCGAGGTTAATCGCGATCGATTCGATTGATTTGTTATTCGCACTCGAGTTTCCACGCTGTGGCCCAGCGATATCTTGGTCGACGCGAAACGCCACGGAAACTCGATTGCATCGACACCGTCAATCACGGTCTGGAGCTCGGATAAAAATGCGATTGTTGAAACTTGGCTAACGTAATTTCAGCGGCGCGATACCTCGCCGCCCGTCATTTGCACTTCAATTACGCGTCAACGAAAGCACCGCTATAAAGGAGATAATAACGGACGGTTATCGCGTAAAGATACTATAGCTACGCTGGGAAAATGCACCGCTCGGTCCGCTGCAACGAGTTTTGCGTAAGTGTGCGAAAAGTGGAAAGATGAGGAGACATGCATTGAACATACATATTCATGTATTTCTTTTGCTAGCTTTGAAACGATAACGAAGCTCGACGCTGAATTAAACATATTGCCCGTTTCGCCGCGACATGTCCAAGTATCGCGCGAAATGTGATTTCCGGGTTGAAAAATTGATTTTAATTTTCGCGTTGTTCTATCTTTATGGCTAGCGAACGTCGTTGAATCAGGGCCTGCAAGTAAGAACGTAACTGATGAGAAAGTTGCGTGAGAATGAATGGAAAGATTGTAGGGGAGTTAAACGTAATTAAAATTGCGAATTAAATAATTATTAAGAGAATTATTGCAAGAGATCAACTATCCGACCTGATATTGCCGTTACTTCGAAATATCATGCAGATTTACTTCGAAAGCTAGAAAATTTCAATTCCTTTGCGCGTTCCGGCTGTTTCTTCCATCGTACGCGTGATTTTTTTTTTTTTTTAATTTCTGCATCATGACGCATTAATACATGGCGGATACCGCGTACAATGTAATTAAATTTTAATGAGGTTTCTGCATCAGGCAGAGTTTCCGTTTTCCGTTTCAGAAATAGGCCACCTAAATAATTTTCCGCGAAATTGATAGGTAGAGAAACGAGTTAACTCCTCCACGCTAATAATTTCCGTAAGCTCGTGAAGATAGAATTTGCTCTGGAATAAAGTTGTGTTGCCCGGAAATACGGTGCTACGTTAAAATCCACCTATACATATACGTATTCACGTGAAAATTACTTCGAAAACAGAGAAAGGCGAAACGAACTTAATCCGTTGACGAACAATTTCTCCTCCTTTGATTAACCAAGAAATGATACATCTCGCCTTGAATCCGACCACCTTATTTCGACTATCCACGACAAGAACCAGCTGAATTTCCAAAGTATCGAACACAAGTAAAAGCAAAGAAAAAATGTAGACGCGAATGGAAAGCGTATCTCGTAAATGTATAATCGCGGAATCAGTTGCGTGGCTGTAATTCACGAGTAGTCGAACATTTTGAACAAATCGAGGCGCGATATCGCGACGGGTCTGGTCGTCGAGTCGGGAGTTAAAAAGTCGATTTTGCAACGCGTAGCGATATTTCCCTGTACGCGGCGGAAAAACTGATTGTGTCGACGCTGTCAATCACGAGCGGCGGATATAAAAGCGATTACCGAAACATCACTAATGTGATTTTCCCGACGAGCAGAGCAGCCTTTGCGGTGTATCAGCGCGACATCGGTGACTCTTGCTTGCTTTACCCGAACGAGGCTGAAATTCATCGTTTTGGAACTAAACGAACGAAAGCAACGATAAAAAAAAAGAGAGAGAGAAAGAGAAGAGGAAAGGGTGAAGGGAAGAAGGAACGGGCGAAGCAAAGCCGGTTGTCCCTTTGCAGGAGGCAGAGCATCAACAGAAACGTCATCTCGGTGTAACGTGATTAGCGTATCTCGTTCCGTTTCGCCGATTCAGCAGGTATAGACACAAAGGTGTACGACCTGTACCGTGTACGATAATCGAAACCTTTGTTCGGGCTATCATAAGGTTATTTACCTGAATAAACCGTTCGATAAAAGAGTGCGCGGCAGCCAGTGACCACGTGAGACGCGGTTTAATAATTTCACAAGCTCTGTGTACAATTGGAATATCGCCTCGTGTGTAACATCGTGTACATTTTTCACGACGCGCAACCTGATAGGCACGACAAGCCCGTTCTACGGATCGTTACACTCACCTCGGATTAAGTATACGTTGCCTGCACGAGAACGATGTGTTCCGAGCTCGTAAATCATTCGCCATGGGGAAAAACATCATCGAGAGAACATTTGCTAGAGAAAAATGTTAATTTATTTCGAATTTTCTAAGTCGTAAATAGAAAGTTGAAACAGCGAATTACGCGTCTTGGTGGGCTTTTTCACGGATCGTTGAAGCGTTGAAAGTTCGCGGCTGCAGTTTTGCAAGTCGAATCTATACTCGCTGCTCCCTTGCCAGTTATTATTTACAACGAGGCCAAGCGAACCACGAGGAAGCAACGTTCGATGGGATCGAATTTTCCAGCAAAGCGATTCCCGACTTTAGTCGCCGTTCGCAAAACGCATCTTGGTTAAGCGCCCTTTCTTCGTGAATCGACCGACCGCCTTTAACAAGGCGAACAAGGAGCCGCAGGAATTCATCGCTACACGACTATTTCCGCGTTGGTTATGGTTTCCGTTAAACGAAAAGTCAAATTTTGCATGTGGTCCACGTGGCGTAATGAAAATACCGGAGCAACTTGCTAAATTAACGTAATTACCGGTCCTGCCGGCTGGCGTGTATCGTCTCTTACCATTAATTCCAGAGTAATAATTAAATTACGAGACACCGGGTCCGGAAACAGTCTTAATCACACACAATGCGTGCGCTGGTTAGTTAGAAACTCCTTCGCGTAATATTTTAATAGTCGTTCAATTTAGAAAGTTGTTTGTACTTTTAGTTTAAATTTATATTTATTTGAAATTCTAAACGATGTTGCTTATCTTGTCCGAATAATTGTTTTTCTCCCATAATCCGCATAGTCAGAAAGGAAATTTTCGTCTCGCGTACCGCGAATCAAACATTTCGACGCATGTATGACTTCGCTCGGAATATTTGATGTTTCGAAAGTTGTTGTTTATCATTACCAGTTTCGTCACGGTAGCTTATCACGGCAACTACGATCGTAACAACGTCCGCGGTTCCAGTACGAAGAGCTCGCGTGGCACGCTCTCGAGCTTATTACTTCATTGGTGTACTACGTGACGCTTTCACGAGCATAATTATAATTAATGCGTACGAAGGCAAAGCTTGGGGCGTCATTTGGAAGAGTGGCCATTATTAAGGGCGCAACGCGGTCACGCCAGTGTCACTGTCGGTGCGTGCTCGTTGGTAATTCTGTGGCGTTGATAACCGGCGCGCCGTGCCATTAGGTGGTAGATTTTATTGTCCACCCGGACTCACCCCGCTCCCGATAATCATCACGATACCTTAGTCCACACAGCGCTGGCTGAAACGCGCGTACGTGACGGAAATATACGTCAGTAATCAGTGTACGCACCTGTGCGATATACGGGTGCTCTCTCAGTTTATCCTGACCATGTCGAATATCCCCTCGTTTCGTGACACGATCGAACCTTCGACAGAGAAATTGTTTCCTTCGGCCTGATTCATATGCCCGTTAATGGAATACAGAAGTCCTTCGAGCAACTGCTTTTAGAAATCGTGCTTATTAGACCTCCCTGTTTCAATCAAATTAAAGAGCAGCACGAACGTTCTTCCGCCGTTTGGCTATCGCCGTTCTCTGCCAAATCGGAAATCGAACGTTCGAATACTCTAGCCGTAAGGATAATTGTAATTTCTTGTTGGCGCATCGAATGAAAACTGTACAGTTTAATTCCAGTTTTCAAATGGTATGTTTCGATTATACAAGAATCGTACGGTTCGGCTATGCACCGGAAAGATTATGTTCCTATGACGTCGTTTACGTTTCTTCTGGATCTTGTAAGAATTTAAGAGAGGGAGGAGAAAAAGTTAAACGTAGGAGAAAGACGAGTGAGATAAATAAGAATAGGAACGTGTTGTCCAACCTGAATATATGATATTCACGCAGCCATATCGAACGCACGTGACAGAATCATATATGCGGAGATTATTTCTAACGCCTCGATTTGTTAAGAAGGAACGCTTTGATGACTACCTTTCGCTTTGATTATGCGAGCAGTATTTAAAAATAAAATGCTAAGAAATAAACGAAAGGTTGTCCGAGAGAAATAAAAGGTTGCCCCGTGAAGAAGAAAAGCGATAAGCGTAGAATCGCGTACGTGAGTCTCGTGTATCATTGTAGAGAACACATTTTCAGATGTTGGAAGTCTACAGTGTCATTCTCAACGTAGAAATTGTAAGAACAACGAGTTTAATTACGAGAACCTTGTATTTGCAATTTTTTGTCTCATCAAACCAAGTCAGACTGAATAACACTTTCCCTTGTCGGACGAATGCTGCGGTCAATTGAGCTGGTCGGATGGATCCTCTCTCCCTGTGTCTGATATCTGGATGGTTGTCGTCTACGCAAGGTCAGCGACATTGTTCTTTTTAAACGAGGCGATACATCTTTATCAGCGCGATGTCATGGCTAATGTAGGAAACAAGTTCGACAACACACGGCATGCATGGAACGTCGAATGGGACGATGCTCCGAATCACGGTAATAGTTTCCAGTATAGCTGGATGTCACGAATATTAGTACGTTCGGTGAAACATCTGTTTTCTATTAAACCCTAGTGTACTGCTACCTTAAGAGTAGATTACATATGTGCCGAGTCGATGTACTAGGTTGCGAGAAAATGTTAATTTATTATAACCGTTCAACACGGTGCGATGAAACTACTTTTTTTTATCCATTACATTCGAACGCATTTAAATATTAGAAATATACGTTGAATAGAATTTTGAAAGTAGTTTATCACGAACCTGGACAATTTATTTCCCGTTAGCGGGTAACTTTTTTCTTGCGCAACGTGTTATCGAAAGATCACACCTATCGGCTACCATGTATATTTTATAGGAACTATTTATTTCGTGTTTGCAAATTAAATGTTTGGCGCACTGAAAGGGGTAAGGCGTACAAATTTCGGAAAATATAAAGAAACAAGTATCGGTCAATTTACGATAACAAATGCAAACAGGAATAAACGATTGCTCCGTCGAAGCAAGTTCGAATATTTAGCTTTTCAGCGGTGCTGTTTTAAAATAGAAATCTGAAAATCTGAGAGAAAATCCGTGCTTGAATTACCTTGTTATCTGGCAAGGGGAAACGTTGATTACCGAGATTTACGGATATTCGTGGATTATTGTGTGAGTTTCAGTTCCGAGAGTTTCTTCGTAGATGGTTTGCTCGACTTCTTTCAGGAGGTTTAAGATGTTCTAATTTAGAACATTTATAGTTGTGCGTAGGTACGTGCATGGCCGACATTTCGAGTAATTTATTATACTGATTCTGTGAATCGGAGAGAACAGATTGTAGTAGAAGAATCCGTTCGAGATCGTACAGAATATAATATCGTTCTTGGAAAGAAAACAACAAGATATCGTCTTAATACGATCCCAATATGAAATAATAATTCAAGCATAGAGATTATATCGATCGAAGAAAATCGTACGTACGCCATTTTCAGTTGTGAATTCTGTCGAGTGAAGATAATACATTTAGCTTCGAATCGAAATTTGTTTATTTTATTAAAACACAAAGTATCTCCTTTTTATGATTTTGTATCGCATAAATGATTCCATGAACGATTATCACAGTCTAAGCAGTTACCCTCTTAAGGGATATCGCAGACAACGAACATGGACCACGTAACGATCATTCGTGTACCATGTTTACTATAACTTTGGTAACGTATATTACGCGAATATAATTACCAGTCGAGAAAGGCAGCAATCTATTCAAGTTATTGTAAACACCAGCATTACGATCGATGTAACTAATGCAATAAAATGCATATTGTTACGGTAAGGAGCCGTACAACGCGTATTATTATCGTTTCCGCTGATACGATCTAAAACTTGGGCGGTAATAAATAGCAACTGGTCAGCCGGTGGTTGCTACTGACTCGATTCTCGCCCATTTCTTTCCTCCATGTCGACCATTATTTTTGCAAGATAATCCGCGTGTGGTTATTGCGAACACGTAAAGGCTATACATCACGGAACGTTTCGGGGCGTTAAATATAAAGCCGGAATTAGAATCCAATTATGGTAATGTTTCGGTAAATATAAAGAGCGTAATTACGGCTTAGAGGCATTCCACGGAGTGGAAAATACAGTACAGTTCATATTTACCCTTATCGTGTCCTCGGTGGCTATTAATCATGGGGTCAGAGTCGATCATTACCTCTATAGCAGCGAGGGTTATCGCGAATTTGTAATTATAGCCTCCTAATATCTTCCTCATCAGGATAGTAATCATGGTCACCAAATGTCCCTAGTTGATCGAGATTGTCCCCAATTCCGATATTCCCCATCCGTGACAGATGCAGGCGAGCTTTAGGTAGATAGATGACGCGTTTGTTCGTCGGATCATCTCGCGTGCACTCGTCGTCGACCAATGCGTATAATAAATAATTGTTTCAAGCTTTTAACAACGACTAATCGTAACCACGCGTTTGCGAAATCAAATTGATATTCGTGCTTATTTACGCAATGCCGTTCGAGCTACCATACTTTTGATCAACAGTCCCTAGATGCACTAGAAAGTACGAGATTTGATCGTAATTCTACGTGCTTCCCTTCGTATATCTTCTTTCATCTATTTACGTTGTATAGCTTCTCAAATTTAAAGCGTTATCTACACAATGTTATACGTATCATCGTTAAGGAATCGTTTGTTCGACATTTACAAAGGAACTAAAAGTTCTCGAAGCGTTAAATTAGCGTCCGATTTAAGTTCGGCTAATGTTAATATTTGCGAGAGAAAAGTTACATACTTTACTGGAAGGACGGGCATATATATAGCGAATGTATGTAACTAGGTATGGGGGTGTGTTCCCTATACCAGACAGTTCGAGTACTTTAAAAATTTACAACGAGAGTTTGGGAAGTGGAGCGCGTTTAAAAGGGAATGTATAATCGTTATTGATACTTTCCTTACCTAGAAAGATATTCAGCGGGTTTGTCTGAATACGTCTATGTACAATTGAATTAATTCTTAAGACGGTGAATATGCTGTAAAATTGCCAAAAAATGTCACTTTACATGCTCGATTCGCATTTATATTAAATTCCTTATACCTTGTGCCACTATGTCCACTTTTTATCTCTGACTCAACGAATACGCGGGCTACCAAGCGAATCGAAAGTGATTCGACGTCGCAGTATGCCAAAGAATCGATGATTTCACTCGTGAAAAAGAAAGAAGAATCGCGTTTGCTGTTTCTCCGATTTGACACAGTACAGTACAAGATCTCGGTGTAAAAACATCGAGACTGGGAAACGTCCTACACATCGTTAAACAAAATCCTCAACCACTTTTCCCCCAAGCGACAGAGTGCGTGGCCGTGGGTAATTGTGTGCGTGGTCGTGTTCCACGCCCGTTTTCTGAACCGAGCTGAGCCACCGCGACTGATCCCTGACGTCACTTCCGCCGCTCGCGATGGCTCCCTCTTTTAAGATCCGACATAGATTGGGGGAGCAAGAACGAACTGTTCGTGCATGAAGTTTTACGGTTCGCCTTTGTTTGTCGTTCTTACGGTCGCAAAACGCGGTCCCGCAGGAGGAAACGGACAAAGAACGCGGAGAATAGGTACAGAGAGAAGCGAAGAAGACGCGAAACACGGATGAGAAATTTCACGTCCGACGTTTTTATCCGTTTCACGCGGCGTGCTTCGCATCATCGTGCCGAGGGAACGTCGCGCGAGGGGAAAAATTTCATTTGCAAAAACGAATCGTGCTCGTTTCCACTTTCCGAAGGTACGCGGTTCCTCGTCAATTTATTTCGTGCCTACTAACTTGCGTGCGGCCTTTTTTCTCTTTTCCTTCGCTGTCTTTTTTTTTTTAGTGACCCTGGATTAACACACCAGCTTTTATGGGTTTCCCTTCGGCCGAGTTTTATGGTGGCCCGCGACGCAGGGGCGACGCTACGTCGTTGCTGTTTGTATGGAAACTGTGAAATGTGAACGAGCGAATAGGATAGACAGAAACGTTAACAATCGTGGGTATATTCCGCCAAAGATTAACGCGGACTCGTTTGAAAACAATTTCCACGAGTTGTTTGCAACAAAGCTGGGAAAACTAGCGAGATCGCGGATTACACCGATCGCTTAAGCTTAAATTTTCAGTAAATAGTAAATAAGAGCAAGAGCGAGATCTCTGTAATTGCAAACCTCAAACTGCCGCGAAGTAAATTGTAGACCTTGGAATAATGGTTTGCTTTTCTTTAATCCTTTGAAGAATGGGTCTAATTTTAAAGTACGAAACGTTACAGGGCAGAGTAAATTGCTCGCGTTAACTCTCGCGTACTAAGTCCCGAAAAATTTTAAAGCGGTTAAAGAGCAAGTCGTATTCTTAAAAAGGAAATCGTGGTTTCAATAGGATCTCTTCGTCTACGCTAAGATTTAAACTTACATACAAGTAAAACTGATATCCCCGTTTGATTTCGCGAAAGCTGAGCAAGTGAAGGGACGAAATTTATTTAATTGATCGGACTTTGCGAAGAAAATTTCTTACCAATCCTTGGCTAGTGTGCATATGCGTGTATACAACTGTAGTCTGTATACGTAACCAGCAAATAGTAGCATAGTTTCGGTGGAATACACCGAATGCATGCGGCTGGCGATAGAAAATTTCATCCACTTTTATCGCACTGACTGACGCAACAGCGGGTAGATACGCGTCTACAGGATCGAATTAACTCGTAAAGCTTGAAAGTGGATTTTACGAAGGCTTTCGCAGATCAACCTCAAAAAGTAGTAAAGAATAACAATCGAGGTTTATGCGTAGTTGGTACGTTCCAAAAAAGCGCGATATAAAATAGCGGCTTTTGCTGTCCTCGTTGAAACGACTGAAGTACGTCGCGGTTTATCGAGCAAATAGGTCAGCGCTTGGTTGTGTGGTTTAGAATTAACAGAATCTGGCAATATGTCGTAAACGACACTGTTACGATTCCCTGTTTCCTGTGTGTGACATCGACAAAGATGAAACGTTCCTTCGAAGGAAAAGTAGAAAGGACGATAATTCGAACGACGATTCTGCAGAAACAATTGCTGCGTAATAAGCCTTCATCGGCGAAATTAACGACAACGAATAAACAGGAATTAAAGTAAGAACGAAAAATAATCGTGCATATTTACGCAACTGCTTCAGCAGCGATGTCTTTCATCGCGCAAAACGTCGGAAACGATAGGACGTTCGTTTATAATTTATAAATTGAAAATCAACCACAGAAGCCGCAAACGAAAAATCATTCGAGTCCGCATTTTTCGATTGGCCGCGCTTTTAATCCTGCGACAACCACGGCTAATTTTTCAATAGCCAACGCCGCTGGTACGAAACCTGAAACGCCTACGATGAAATTTCGACAGCATTCCCTGCCCCTTTTCCCCGGCTGTTTGATCAAGCGCTTAAATACTTGCGTCTACTTTGCGCGCACATGCACTAATACACGAACGTTGGACCGCTCGGAACGCGGCGTTTGTTGCGGTCCAATGAAAATCACATCGCACGGTAAATTCGAATTCCCTCTAATTTCCCTACTCATCCGGATATGACATTATTGGAATAAAGGCTGGAGCCGCGACAGGAAATCGAAGCAACCGGACAAATATGTGACTGAAGGAAGAAAGAGAAAGAAGAGAAGAAAGACTGAATAAAGTCGAGGAATTGAAAGAAACACAAAGAGACAGAGGAAATATAGGAGAAAGGAAAAAGAAGGAAAAGGTTCGAGTGGAAGACGCGGAGGAATCGGAAGGTGCATTGGAGAGGTTGCAGACGGTCGACGACGCGATGCCCGGTGACTGTACGAGAAACATGGATGCACGAGGGTGGCTAAAAGGGACGAAGAGTGTCGGCTGACTGGGGAGCAAAGGCACGAGGGAACACCGACGAGTGGCACGGAAGAAGAGGCTCGATATATACGTAGTACGTATGCAAGAGGGTGAAAAGAAACAGGGTAGAGAGAAGGGAGAGAAAAGGGAGCCGAGACGGAGGTGGAGAAGACGGCCGGCTTCAAAGGAGATAACGATCTTTGCTTACGTTAATTACCGTCTGACAAGGATGAACGACCGACCAGGGTAGATCCCGATCAAAATTGATTGTCTCGAGAAGAAGGCCGTGACTGAATGTGACCGAATCTGCGGCTACCTGTTCTTCGATAAATCATCCGGCGGTAAAGTAACCGTATTAATCCAAATCCGATTGAGAGGAGAAGCGTAATTGTAGGTGGCGTATATCGAGCAAATAGTAAAATAACCGGGTAAATTATGTCGATCGTGCCGGGGACCAGCAACCATCGTATCGTCAGAGA
The DNA here is from genome assembly GCF_000188095.3 of Bombus impatiens. NCBI lineage: Eukaryota > Metazoa > Arthropoda > Insecta > Hymenoptera > Apidae > Bombus > Bombus impatiens. The sequence continues at coordinate 1,551,243 of NT_176808.1, read as the reverse complement.
TGCTTGATAAATTGTTTCCGATAAGGCGACGCTGCCGGCTGCCGAATGAAACTGTAAGTGGAATATCGTTCGTCCTGGCCGGGCGGACTTGACACTGGAACGATTAAACTATCGATATTACGTGTTTCCGCGATAAATTCGTTGCGCGTGAAATTTTCGCACGATCCCGAATGCCAGTGAAACGCATTGCACCCAGCTGGTAATTCGTATTTACCGTACCCTGCTACCGAGGCAGATAAATAGCTTTCCGTCTAATAAAACGAATCTTTCATTGGCTGCCTGTTAACGCATAAAGAACAGTTCACGAGTGTTTTTGGTTATCGTTGCGTGAAATTGAGATAACAAACTTGCACGATCGACGTACTTAACCAATACAGAATATGAAACATCCTTCTTACGAGCGATGATCAAATTTCGTGCAATGAGATTTTTATATCGCAATTATGTAACTTGTTATCGCTCGAACGTATATATAAGCATATGTAGAAATTGATTTCGATTTCGAATTTCGATTACGTAGTTTTTCCAAGTGGACCACTTCGGTAAACCTTTCTGTAAAGGCGCGTATCGTACACTGAAAATGGATTAAGTAAAAATCACTTGCTTACGAAATTGCTTGCGATTCTAATGAAATTCGTAAATCATCATGGATTTGTTAATTAATTAACGTAGCTTCGCTGAAGCGCGTAATTCAGCATAATTTACTGTAATAGTAACCGTAGGCACTTTTTAGCTATAACGAACAGTATAAATACGTCAGTTTGCGCTTTCCCTTACATTTTGAGTATAAACCTATTCGTAAATATTATGTTACGAATCACTTCGTTTCAATATCTATAATCGCTATATTTTTTTCTTTTTTTGAAATTCCAAAAAATATTTTCACACATACGTTTACATAATATTTAATCGAGAGTTGTTCGTAAAATGTAATAAAAATCTGTTTATAAATATCTACTACATTGTATTTGACAGCTATTGAAGCTATTACCTGGAAAAACGTTGTTTCAAGGCACTTGTGCAATTTCATCATTTTCCGTTACACACCCGTAAACGTGTGTTTAAATAGTACGTCAAATAAATTCCTGGCCGATATTATTACGTGTGCATCAACGAGGCTCGATGTCATCGTTATATGCACCTATACGTAGCTGGTTCTTATTATTGCGCAATGATACGTGAACTTTCCTGAAAAGAAACGTAGCCTGGAAAATGCTACAAGTGTGAATAAGAATTCAAGAGCAACTGGAAATTGATTTGTTGGGGGGTGATAGTTCCCAAACACGGAATACGATCCGGAAATGAAACAGCAACGTTTGCTTCGTCTAATCAAGCATTAACGAGCAATGCGTGGATCGTTTATCAGTTTGTTGACAGCGATTCTATAAAGATAGGAAGGGACTTCCGGAAGCTATCGAAATTTTTACAACGATCCTTTGTCGATAAACAAGCACTCGTCAAAGGGAGAGAAAAATTACACAACGTTGGTTGGAAAGTAACAACAAGGTAATTTCTGGAATCCAGGGGATCGTTAATCGCCCTGAGATGGAACGGAATTCGCGAACCGTTTAAATAATTATTGCACGCCACACTTGATGGGCCATGGCGAGTTCGAAGCAAAAATAACTCTCGCGTAATTACTCGAACTTTCCACGTGAACTTTAAATACAAATTAAAGTGAAAATCGATGCTCCGATGAAACGAGTTATAAAATGACTGTGCATTTTCTTGCACTAGTCTTTTTCAACGAAAAGCTGAACGATCGATGGAAACTAACGAAGAAAGAAATACTAATTAATTTTTAACATTCGGTATCCTATTACAAAAACGTTTAATTTCGCGGAAGGCTATGAAATTTGTTTGAATATTCCAAAACGATCGTATAATTTCTTGTAACGTTGAAATGGATATATCGAAATTTCTGCAAATACTCGAAAAAGATCGATTCCATCGATGCGTATTTATTTAAGAGCGAAATTCCAAGCGGCATTCGTATTACATCGATCTGATTCTGCCGTCAATGGTAGAAGAAATACTCGAGTGTACGGAATTAAAAGCGTATACATAGATTAGGTTGTGCGCGTTCTACGGCATCGCAGGCTCGCGAAGCACCGTTAAAGACCCGGTACGAAAGGTCCACCTCGAACTGATTACCGTTCTCCTCAAACAAATTACATCGATAAGCCACGCTAATCCGTGAATAGAGAGACGCTCTTATACGGATAAAAGCGTGCAGAGGCAAGGCAAATCTCGGAGCCTCGGAAAAACAGGAATTGGGTCGATCGACCGAACTCTTTAGTCTTTACCTCCGGTGAATAATGCCGCCGCCGCTCGAGAGGCCTCTTCATCCCTGCTTTAATGGAAGAACTGGCTACCTAAACCCCATGGAGAATCGTCGTTTAACATACCCTGGGACGATAATCAAATAGTAACGACGCGTAATTGTTGAGAGCCGCTAATACGAGACCCGAGCATTCCGCGTGGCTTTCGATAAATGTTTCACGACTCGACCGTATCGTAAACGCCAGTCAACCAGCCGGAATTTCTCCTAAGAACGCTACTGCGCCATGTAATGTTTGTTCCGACACCGGCTAGTAAAATATTTACCGGCCCGTATTTTCGTAACGACCGACGCGAAAACGGAACCACTGTTACGAGCCCCGCGTCCTTTCAATCCGGACAACTGTCCGTAAGAACATCCGTGACGAATAATACGATGGTCGCGAACAACGCCGATTCCTGTCCTCTGTTACGGATTTTTCGCACACTCGGCCGGTTAGCCAAATATCGAATATTCGCTCGTCAAATTCGCAACCATTCGAAAACCGCAACTTTACAATGGAACGGCAGACTTTCTTGACCCGTGTTCGTACTCGCATCGAACGCGGTTATAAAAGCGTTGCGTTTCCGTGTCGGTGCTATGTGGAACGCGTTTTACCGCCTTCTTTTATTACCGTAATAGAACGTATTGCTGTACGTGTACGTGAAGCTCGCGAGAACACACCGATGCTTCAGCTACGACCGGGCGTCGTTGAGGAACAAACGGCCAGTTTAAGGCAAACATTTAAAAGTTTCCGTTTTAATCGCGGAAACAGCGTGGTTAGTATGTGACTTTGATGGCAGCGATAGCGAAACCAGGAAGACAGGATGGTCGAGGTGAATCGAATATTGCAATCAATGATTAACGGTAGCGTGGTCAAGATTTTGGTGATAGTGACATCACCGATCGAAGCTGAAACGACACGATTAAAATTAATGGCATTTAGAAATCGACAAAATCCATCTATGTAGATGTACGAGTATAGATATCGGATAAAGCAGGTGTGTGTTAACTGAAATTCAGAAGTCGAGATTTTAATCGTACAAGCTGATCGTACGTGAAATAAAACGCAATCCGTATTTATATGTAATTTTTTAAATTGAGTACAAAGCGTTCTTTACGCTTTACAAGTATTTACCATGGCGCGAGTACGTGTCTCGTTAAAATTAGCTCTATAACCGACCCATAGGCGAAAGAAGATAATTAACTCATAAGAATGATTAAATGTTCTTGCACGTATAAATGCGAGGAATGCAGAAATAGCTCAAGCAGCATCGATAACAAAGTACAAATGAAGCGTGGAAATTATTTTACGTTAAAATAAACATATACATACGTAACTTATATAACGCGTTAATAACTAAAGGAAACAGTCGTTGCTTACTTGTATTACTACATATTATCTCGTGCAATTTCCAGCACGTTATAAATGTAAATATCTCGTACGATCGAGTGCGTTAAATTTGTTAAAATTGCGATTAACGATCTACGGGCATCTGTCATCGAAAACGTTGGGTGAAAATCGACGACGTTTTTTTTATTTTTGGGAATAAGAGAAAGATCTTTCAGAAATATTGGACAATCGAATTAAATCGAGAAAGTAAATGGAGAATGAAAAAGGAAGTTACGAGATGCACAGTTACGAAAAATTGCCAGCTTGAAAAAATGAAATTATAAATGATGTTTTTATTTTAAAAACTCGACGATAGTCAATAGTTAAAAGGTAACGTGACACTATCGTGTCATCTATTTTTTTTCTCTATTTGCTAAAAAATTGAAATCTGTTTGCAGGTCGAGTATTTTTTGACCGAACCTCGTATCTACTGTATTCGCGTGAAATTTCAACGATAAAAGTCCGCTATTACTCACAACGAAAACTAAACCTTTTGATCTCGCTAAATGGCTATCATTTGTTCCTAACTTAACCCCTGAAACGAGCAATTATCATTCAAACTGCGTACACGCGCAACGTCGAACACTGATTGAATATATGTTTGCGTAGGGTGGAGGTCCGCACAGGGGTGTAAAGCGTATAAATACAAACAGTCGCGTATCCACGGCCAGGACGAATCGAATGAATCTATAACGGATATGACAGAAGGGTTACCGTTTTTCCCATTACTCTACCCTTGTGTATCAGAATCCGGAAATTACCTGCCGTCGTATTATCATACAAGGGTCAAATCGAGACCTCGGTTGTCCCTCTCGGCTCGATTCAACCCCGCGTTATCCTCGTGTTTTTTCTATCTCCGTCCGGTTCATAGTCTTCTCCGGTGCACACACGCGAGATACGAGCTCGTCGTTCGCCAATCAATAGCCTACGTGCCCTGCAGTCCGAATTTTCAACGCTGTTGCCGGGAATGAAACTGCCCCGGAATGTATCCGCTTGCGGTTAAAATATCTGCCCATGTGCTCGGACCGTTCGGAAGATTTCGTTGCCGCTCGAGCCAACGGCAGACGACCACCGACGTTTTGTCGAACGTTCCACGGGAAATTAGTCGTCGTTCGTTTCTCCGTCGAGAACCGATTTCGAATGCAACGAAACGCGACGGAGATTCTCGAAAATCAGAGAATCAATAAAAACATCTTCTCTTTTTGTCTTGTCTCTCTTTCGTAACATAGAACTCGCTTACAAACTAATCATTCGTGAAGCGTCATCTTTCCGAAAGCTCCGCTTGGGTTGATAATTTATTCGAAAACCGCGATGTATACGAGAGTTGTAAACCCGGCCTTCCGTCACTTTACGTCGCAGCAGAAAGTTTGCCGTTTAGTCACATCCGGCGTGGTTCGTTTGAAACGCGCGCTTAAACTCACGCGAACGTGACTGCTTTTACGAAAGAACCGAGGAAAAATATCTCCTCCGCACGGCTGGAAAACGTTTAATTGTTCCGGCGGATAATTTTTCATGGAGACGGTGGTGCTCGTGCGCGGGATACTTTTGTTGTGCCATTTCGCCGTTGTTTGGTGCGTTCGCAGCCAGAAGGGTTGCGATACGCGACGAGACGCAGCGCACGAGGTATGAATAACGCGGTTAGATATGAAAGGCTATCACGGGGAATTAAAGCGTAATCGTTTTACCAAAGAAAGGAATTAAGCTGTACACTTTTGGCAGGGGGCTGAACTTCTGCTTTGGTCACGAAGCAGCGAATTTCATCGCGCGGTTTTAAACACCGGACTTGTGTGCGATGTTTGTTGCTGCTACGAATCCGGGCAACACGATCCATCAACGTGAGAACATCCATCTGGTCGCGTGCTGGGATATTCTGCTTAAATACTTTGCGACGAAATATCAGTATTGAGGGAAACGTTTATGTTGAAAGCGTCGGGCGAATGTTTTATTTTCAGATCGTTTATGGACTAATCAGGCGGAGCGAGTATTTAGCGCGGACCGGTTAAACGAATATCGATAACAAGGCGAAACTTCTAAACTGGAGACAAGAAAAGGGTCTATGGTACTTTTAAAGAAAATTTCACGACGAAAATATGTAATATTAGGAAACTCCATTCGTCGGAGAATTTTTCCTCGAGAAGTTTCTTTCGTTCGAAAATGAAAGGGAATCAGATCAGTCAGGGATTGGCAGTGAATTTCAGGAACACTGGGAACTTCCCGATACTCTGCAGGAAGGACGTAAAAATCGATAGTTCGCATACTCTATGGAATCAGGGAGATAAAGCTCCTTCGAAACATACCCATTGGCAACTTTAAATATCTCCGCGTGTCTGCTCTTCGTTGATCGTAACATTTAGTGAGTACACACGAACATCGTTATCCTTGAAAATACGATACAGAACTAGAATATGATTAATTGCTATGAAAAATAAATCTACTTTGTTTTCATTATCATCGTTGTTCGTTTTTAAAGAGTCGGCAAGAATATAATAAATTTATCTTGAAGAATAAAAAAATCTTCTTACCGTAGCGTTTGATTACGACGTAAATCGAAATGTTTTCTCGTTCGTTAAGATCCGTATGTGTATGTTGGCCGTAATAATTTACTGATTTCGATTTACTGAAGTCGTTCTAATAGCTGTTCACGATGCGAACCTTTCGAAATTTTTCAAACGTTGTCAATTTAAAAATAAATTTCAGCTGCATTTTCTTAAATGCAGCTGAAATTAGCAGAAGTTTTGTAAGTATAATTTTAGAGGAATTTAGTCGCAACGATACACGGCCGTATTATTATTGGCATCTATCGTTATTCCGCTACGCGGAAAATCATACTTTTACGTTTAGAAAAGGAGCACGAAGGTAAAGCCTCGCGTCAAGAATGTTGTTTCTGAGATCTCATTCCGCAAGATGGAATGCTATGAATAAATATCGATAATTCTTTATTATTTTTGATGACAAGAGGACGTCCTAAGCGTCCTAAACGTATTACTCATAAACGTGAATATTGATAAAGAGATAGGAAGAGAGAGGGAAAGAGAAATTCATGCGAATTTTGTTAAAATAAATAGCGAAATATTCGCCAACGTCGATTTCACGACTATAAAAAGATATCTTCTTCGTAAGCTTGAATCGATATCGAAGCTTCGCAAATTTTAATAATAGCCACCGTTAAATGACTTAAAATTTGTTAACATTCATCTGGGTAACTTGAATACGACCAAATAAGGAAGACGTTTTATATTCCAAACCGCTGTAATTCGTGGTGCAGTAAAAAATTTACGGACGAAGAAAACTCATGAAAGACTTATCTCTAAAAATTCCAGGTATATCTGAATATGCTCTATTTATTTGTAGAGCATTTTTTGCACGGCTAGATCTGCAATTGCGGTTTCGCTATGCTGGTGCATTTTGCGCGTAATTGAGAGTTCCCGATGAATGTGGCGAGCCGATATTTTTGTGAGGCCGATGAAGGAGCACGAGGATCGTAAATATACCTGTCGGCATTCGTCTTCCAACTGTTGGATTGCTTTACAGCTTGCTTGGAAGACCGTGGCACGGTTATGAAAAGAAACTGCTAGCGTGCCAGTTCGCGATCGTCCTGAAAGAACCGAATCCTTCCCGTCTCGATATTTTTTAAATTCATAGCTCTGGCGCGTGCGCTTTCAAGATATTAAACGAACGCAGGATATTCCTAGCATAGTTTAATCTCCTACATTGGTTACACATAATCACCGTATGGTAAATGTAACTGTTTCTTCACATTTTCTACGATCTTTGATAAAAGTATGTACTCGAGCCACGAACGTTCCGTTAACGAACGTTTATGCCAATGAAGCGCTCGACTCGCAGAAATTTTCCTGTTCCCAAAACATTGTCGTTTAAAAACGAAACGTATCAATAACCGCAAAGAGAAGACGACGGTGAGTTTTAAATCGAAACATTTAATTAAATGTCTCGTGTACGCGTATTACGTGTATGCTAAATACAATCGCGTTCGTGTCATAACGTGGTGGTTCTATCGATCTTGAATTTCATGTAAATTACTATTTCTATTCCTAGTCAGCTTTTCCTTACATCCATTTCCCCATCGATTTCCGCAAATCCTCCGTGGCAGCGTTAAGACACGTCGCGGCGGTAAATTCATAAGGTCGGAGATAATCAACGTTTGACGTTTCCACTTGTTCATTCAAATCAAAACGAGGTTGTGAGAAACGTGTAGCCTTCTATCTCGTAGTTTTGTCGGTGCACGCTGTTGGAGCATAGGTGACATTCGCATCGCGTAATGCTCACATTTGCGTGGAACGCGCGCGGATTGATCGTTTCCAGAATCTGTATGATAAGCGAGAACGGTTGTGTGATGGAACAAGCGGGATGTACAGGTAGTCGAGGTTCGACCGTTACGCGTAATACACGTGGAAACGTTGTTAATTATACCGAAGTGCGCATAGCCGGCCACGAAACAAGCCGTTCGAAAATTAGCAAATATCCGTTAATGCCACACGAGCCGTGGCATCGAGTAGCCCAGACCGTACCGCGCGCCGATTAAAAAATCGTAAACGCGCCCACGCGAATAAGCCAGCGAATGTTAACGTTAAGTTCGAACGTAGTAAAGGAAATTTCTGCACACGGCCATCTCGTTCTCGAAAGCGCGAAACGACCGCACGGTCGAGCACAGCGCGATTAAAAGGGCCCAAAGGCCCGCCGGATGGCTGTTTCGGACGAGCAACCGCCGCGTCGTTCTATTTCCCCTAATGCTCCGAATCTCGCCCTATCTCTCTTCCTCCTGCTTCGTCTGATTTCGTTCCTCCCTTAATCTGCCACAATTCCGCGAATTTACCACGCTCTCGTTCCCCTTCGTTTCTCATTTGCACCGTTCGCTCAGTTTCCCTTATCGCTTTTTCTTTTCTGGTCCGTGCTTAGCGCGCGTTGCCTCCCGATCGTCGTGCTCGAATCTATTTCTCCACGATGCGTTCGGTGACGCGAGGGCGGCTGCGTGCCTGCCTCGGAGAGCCGGTTCGAAAGTTACGGGGAATTTTTTGTCTGACGCCGTACCACGGCTTGTTTCTGTTTTGTTCGATATCTTGGCAGAGGAAAGCGGATAGGGGCGGGAAGAAGCATGGGCGGCAGAATCGAGACAGAACGAGAAAAACAGATGCGCGGATAAATAGAACAGAAAATAGGAGCGCGACAAAGACGGAATGACGCGCGATAGGGGAGATGCTCGGCGAGAATTAAGGGAGAAAATTGTGTGCGACTTATGGCACGCTTCCAGAACACTGTGTACGCCGTAACAGCCGGCATTACGGTGGCCGTGTGTTTTCATAAGTATTTGTGTTTATGGTTTATAAAGACAACTGGTGTGTCAACCGGTATTCCTTCCTTTTTAGCTGCACAATTGATTGGCAATGTTCGCGCTGCGGTCCTTGAAATTGGATTAAAGTTGTTTGTCCGCAAGTAGGTAACGCGATAAAACTAGTTTCTATGGGTCCGATAAAAATGTGAGAGCGGGTTTATATTTTCGTAATGGACTTTTACGGGCATTTTTATTGGCTCGATAAAATACGATTTTCGCTGGAAATTGGAGTATTTAGGAGATAAATTAAATCTTATGCCAATATTCTTTAAACATAACGAATCTTTTCGTAACACGCAATTCCTTCTAAAAAAAGTTATGAATCTCGATTCCGTGGCCAAAATTACGTACAGGTCCTAGAACGCTCTTATTAAAAAAAAAGTATTAAAACGTAATTCGAGTTTTCGTTTCATTGCCTTAAATTATTTAAAGAAAATATCATGTATTATTTTTTGATATTAACAGACCATTTCGCAAGTTAATCAAGTTCTAAATAAAACCACCGAGAAACTGTACAGCCGAACTAAATTAATTTCACCTTCGTGGATTTATATTTCAAATTAACTCTTTCAACAAAAAAAGTGCCCATTTTTTTATTCCTACTTATCTGACACAGTAAACGGTACACATTCGTATAGTCTAACCTGTAGATGTTAATCGTTTATGGATCAGCGAATGTTGCGACTGGAAAGCAAAGTAATAACTGTACGTGTAAAAAATAGGGTGGTACGTTTTACTGAGAAAACTTTATTCAGTGTATTATGTCAGTATTCGTGTTCGATCTAAATAACGTAATAAACAAGTCGACGAGTGATATTTGTTTATTACGAGTATTCAGGAAGATACTAAATGAAATCCTCTTCCGAAAATATTGCCGCACACTTGTTACACGCTGCGGCCGATACCGAACAGCCTCGCTTCATTAAGCGTTCCATGGCCTGGGTTCGGTTAAAACAGAAACATCCAGCGGAAACGCTTAATCACCCTTTTCTCCGCCTCTTTTCGTCAAAGCCCCACGGTGTACGCGTTCCTCGCTCATCCCTCTTACTGGATGCGCATCTGTCTCCTGTTCGCGCGTTCCTCCGCGATTCCAATCTTCTGGCGCAAGATTCGTAAAACGAGTTGCGATATATATATTTATATCAGATCGAAGACAAACGTTGTTCCATGGTTGCACGCTGTATCGATTCATGTTCATCTAGGCAAGATGAAAAACAAGCGCAGATCGTTTAATGCGCGACCATTTAAAAGTGTGGAAAACCAATACGGGGTTATCGTTCTACCAGCCGGGCCGAGAGTGCAGTTTTATTGGAATTAGTTTGAAACGAGAGAGCGAGAGTCGAACGACGAAAATAACGGTTGAATAGAGATGCTCGAAGCGCGAAAAGTTTCTCGTTATACAGAGAGCAACCGGCCGATATACGATCGGAAGTAGCGAAATTGATGATTTCGATGCTTACTTTATTAACACGTCGCGGGCGGTCAGAAAATCGGCGGCTAACTAAATAGCACTGTGTCGCTGCGCATCGATTATCCGCCATCGTTCATTTTCAAAGCTCGTCGTCTCCGTTATTATCTCGTGAAATTAGTTTAAACGGAAGGAAGAGTTAGGTGGGCTGCCGTTAGCCGCGGCAGAGGACATTAATTTATAACAAGCTCCCTTGAAATTAACCGTCGATGGAAATTAAATGTCGCGCCGAATTTGCAGTGTTAACGAATAGAAAGGCGTTAATCGCGGGTCACGAGATAGGAAGGTGAAATTGAAGAATATCATCGTTGGGAATTACAACTGGGAAAAACGTTGCCTTTGCGAACCACGCGAACTTTCTGTCTGATTAAACGAAACGGTGTAGGTATTTGTGGAAGAAAATGACGGCTTGCGAAACGTGACGAAATTTTACGCAAGATAAATATAAAACTGATCGTAAGATACGTAACGTTAATACGATTCGCTTAACACCGAAAAGAAAATACACGAATTACGGCTGCTGGTATAATTGCTATTCGAGTTTCGAGGACAAGCGGAAAAGCGAAGACGCTGAAGCGTAAGAAAAAAAAAAGCGAACCGCGACGAAGAGACACGGTGGTCTCGCGATGCTGCAAGAGTCGAGGGGAACGCGTGGTTTTTGTAAATATGGCAACACGTACATCGTCGCTGCTCGGATCGTAAAAGGTAAGGAGAAAGGGAAAGCGAAGCGGAATAAAGAGAAGAGACGTGTTCGAGCGAACAACGAAAGGGTTGGATATCGAAAGGAATATATAGTCGTGTGTTCCGCGCTACATACGAGTTATCGATATCATAACTCGAGGAACTTGGATACATGCTGCCTCGTCCTGTATTCTCTGGGCGGCGCGACGCGACGTGTCCTTCAGATCGTTGTCGTCGCTGTTCCTTCGTCTCTCGCCCTTTCTTCCGCTCCTCTTGGCTATATAATGCTCGAATCTGAGCAACTTTTTTATTTATCGGCTTCCTCGGAAAATGTCTCGCTGCCGTTTCCTCTTTTGCACCCTCGACGATCTCCGTGCACTTCCGCGCTCCCTGAGCCACGTTTCCTGTTCCCGCGCAACCCACCCCTTTCTTCTCTGGCCTTTTTTCAAGCCGAGCGCTACAACCCCTGTCTTTGTTCTCCCCCGGTTCTTCCCTTCTTCCTCTTTTTCTTCTCGTTTCTACGCTCCGTCTTTATTGCCTCTTGTATTTTCCGCTATCCCTACCCTCGGTTCTGTTCAGCTTCGCGTATTTGTAGCGTTTTTTTCCTCGCCCCTTCCTCGGCCGGTTTCTCAGTCTCGTTTTTCCGAGTAATTCTGCGCGCTCGTCTCATCAGAACGCGGCGGTCGGTGTCCTACGGATTCTGACGCTGTCTCGTTTCCCGTGAAGGCTAATTGTACTCGTTGCTTCTTGTCGTCGCGAACGAACTCCACGTCGTTCTTAGTTGCAGAGCTGGAAACTGGGTCTTTCTTAACTGGGTTGGAGTGCATGCCTGTTCGTTGGTTGGTTCGTTGGTGTGAGCTCGGGCGGCTGCATCTCTCTGTGCCGCCGTGCGAGACTATACAGGACGATACACGCTCGTATACTTATCCGAGATTGTATATATGCCGAAGGGTAGAGAAGCGGCAAAGTGAGAGGGAGCCAAAGCGGAAGAAAGGGAGATGGGAGAAGGGAGAAACTCAAAGCGGACTAGTAGACGAGGAGGACGACGCAAGCTTACCGTGAATTTAAGCTAACGTCTTCGACTGGAACGCCACGTGAATTAATCCGGTTAATTGTTGTATACTCTGCTTCCCTCTACGCCGCTTCTTTGCGCTTAATTAGACACGTTCGACTACGCCAGGAGAGCAAGTTAAACGGCGTTTAATACGAGACGAAAAGCGGAGGGATCGGGATCTGGCTGCTAGTGTTTGACTTTCGGCGTCGTTCGGTCACTGATTAAAAATCGTCCGCCGAAATTTTCGGTAATCCTGTCGCGACGGATCGTAATCGCTTTTGTAGAGAATCGACCCGTGCCAGCCGGACGAACGAAAGAGAAAGACGCGCTCGCCTTTAATTTCGTCGAAGACGAAGTGAGCTTTTTACCGAGGCTAATTCGGTCGGGAAGGGTGAAAGCACTTCCGAGGGAGTGCCTCTTTGGATTATTAATTTCACATTTCCCGGCAAGATCGAGCGGTCCCCGAAACCTATTTGAAATTCACCATCGTTCGTCGTAATCAGTTTGTATCTAGCTACTTTATTCGAAGATCGACAGGTCTTTCGACCTGCGACTCGCTTTTAAAATTCGCCCGTTCGCAGCTTGAAAAGCGGAGTGACCGGCGAACCAATCGAACCTATTCAGTTTCATTCGCGCAACGCGAACAAGTTTCCATTTCGTTGAAATCGATGTCGATTTTTACAAATGCGAATCCGGTGGAAATGGTCGGAGATAAAGATAGGACACTCGCGTGTAAGATATCTTTTGCCTTTTTTGTTTCTGATACCCTTAAATTTGAGACGTTGATATCAATCGTACGACCGGTGGTAAAACAGATGTACGAAAGCGAAAAGTTCGACACGATAAATGGAGGAGGATTGGTCAGGGAAATCTTGTTTCGAAGATGAAGCAGGGCGACTGTCGCAGATATTGGGGTGAAAATGGGATAGTACAGGTTCCAGAGAGGGTATAACGGGGTGGCTGATGAATAGATCAAAGATGGTCAAGCAACGTCTGTACGTTTTATAACTGGAGAATCTCCCTTGCTGTTCTGCTACTAGATCCACGCCTTACCGTGCACAGCTTTTAATCTGCTTTCCCGTTTCTTTGCTACCGCAAAACGATATTTAGTTGTACCGATACGTTTATCTCGCTCAACTCTTTCTAATCTTAATTAGTATGCGCCTGGTGAAATTATTTGTTCGCGTTATTTGTTTTCACGTTTAAAATCGCGTAACTTGATAAAAATTTCTGTACAGAGATCAAAGGCATATTTAGGCCACGAACGTGTCTCGTCGATTTAAACGCTCCAACGATGTCGATGTGCGACATAGAAATCAGTCCGCGCAAAAAGCGTTACTCGAATGAGGAGAATGTTCGAAAAAGAATGATTCGCTCGATCGTAAATTGCATCGTTATATTGCGACATCAGCGAGACATTTGTCGTCATCGATAAAAATTGTTCAGGCAAATTTTCTCCTTTTCCTTTTCTTTTGTATTTTTTTCGTCGGTGATAACGATACATCGTTGTTGAATCTTCTCTGACAGCTTTTTGTTTCCCGTGACTGACGTAAAAAGATGGTTTGACACTTGCTGCACTTTATAACGAGACTGTCGCCATATAGATCTGTCATAGCCATACGTGTTGAACCTTTTGTGCAACTAGCAGAAAAGGAGAAAGAATACGGGGTGAGAGAGCACCGTCGAGAGAGAATACAAACAGAGAACGCAGAAAGGAGTAAAGACAGGGACACAGGACTAGCGCTTTAGTCAGCTATTAATTTTGTATTTCGCTTAAACACGCGACGATGGGACTGCACCAGACGGAAATTCATTTCCAGCGCTCTCTCTCTCTTAGTGCAGCGGAGCGACCACGACTCTTATTGGATTCCCTAGCCGAGAGGCCTCGCTCTGCTCTCAGTTACAGAAGCGGTTTATCGAAAGTTTAAATTATTTCACCGCACGACGTCGACCGACCGAGCGAGAGAGACTCGGATCCGCTTGATTTTCTGTCAGCTCGAAAGAGAGAAATAGGCTGGAGGGAAAGGCGGAATATCAACCGGCGAGTGACACGCGTGAAAAAAATGAAAAAACTAACAAACGACGAAAGATGGAAGCTTTTGCCACGCAAGGCCAAAAAGAGATCGATAGAAAATATTCGATCTATAAAGTATAAAGGATTTTCGATAGTATTTCGATGGAAATTATAACAAAAGTGAAAATAAACGAGCGAAAAGAGACTGAGAAACGATCAAGACAAATTGCAGATATAAAGCAACGAATAAATAAATGAGCATGAACAGGGTAATGAAAAGCAGTGCTAGAAAAAGAAAGGGGAATTGAGAATAGCGAAAATTGAGAGAACCCGCGGGAACGGAACGGTCTCGAGGGATTTGCCAGGCGGAAGACACCGCGGAGAGAATCGGAAGAAACAACCGGAGAATACGAAAGGTTGTGGAAAAAGTATAGTTCGTGGGGTTATGGGCGAGAAGCGAGAGAGTCTTTCGTCAAACGGGCGCGGTTGGTTCCTGCCTTATATATGCCTCTCTCTGTCTCCTCATCTGGGAAAATCGATGTTCCGCGACCTGGAACGAAATTCCAGGGAAGATTCCAGACGAAAGACCGTTTTCGCGGAAATTCTCGCGAGTTAATCGCAAATAACGCCCGCGCGTAGCCGAGATGATGCTCGCTTAGCTATTTCGTAGCAGGACGCAATTCGATATCGTGGTATAATAAAAAAAAAAGAAAGAAAAAGCAAAGAAAGAAGGCGAGAGGAACGGAAAGAAAGCAGGAAGAGTTTGAAAAGAGAGAGAAAAATATAAGAGGAAGGTGGGAGAGACATCGAGCGAAACGGTACCATGGGACGCTAAATACGCGCGGGCCAGCTGCGTGTAAACGATAAATCGGGTCCACGGGGCGGGCCAATTATGCCGTTCCATCGGCAGAATTATTGATGTTCGATGTGGTTCCGACAACCAGATTCCGGGCAAACGACGACTTGCTCGCACGGATACGGAAATTGAATTTTCTCGCTCGACGAATTCGTCGCGGTACGGACACGTTGTCCGCGGAAATTCTCCTGGAGGTTTTTCCATGACGGAACAAAGAGGGGCAGCGAGCAGCGTATCAGCCGATGCCGACCTCGCCAGACATTTAATTGATCATTTTCTGGCCGCTGAATGACGTGGAAATTGTTCGCTCGTTCCGACCGGACCCCCTCACCGCGCTCTTTCTCTCTCCCTCCCTCCCACTATTCCCCATTCTGTTCCCCTCTCTTCGTCTAGCTTGCTCTTTCGTTATTGCCACGGGAATATCGTTATACCCTTGGAACGTGGTCGGATAATGCGATCTTGATCGTCATCGCTTTGAACTGGAACGCGTTTGTCCGTTCGTTCGATCGCGGAACGACGCTCCGATACTCATAGGAGCACACGAGCGTGCTTTCGGTCTTTGCGTCCGGACAAATACCCGAACCAGTGTTTGTTTAATCGATTCGACAGACTGCCCTCGATCGATAAAGACACGATGATTACACGTGGAATTACGGCATAGTCATCGAGGGTCGAAAGTGTCGAGTCGCGGTGACGTTAAAGAGCTCGTTGCCAAATATTATAACGTGCGAATCTTCGGAATATCACGTCAGATGAATATGGAAATTTCATCGAGGAAAATTGAAAGACCGCCAGACGGGTTCGTTCCCAGCTGCGTACTCTTCGTTATCGCTGTCGTGTCTTTTCGTTACCTCTCTACCACCAAATTTTTCACGCTTAGGATGCAAGCTATTATACAGGGTGTAACGGTACACGTGGAACCTAAAAAACGACGAAAAAACTTCATGCAATCATATGTTCTATCCGTTTTCGTGTAACGAAATTTTTGTTTCGATTTTGCGTTATCTAATTATCTTTACGGAAGATGCTCGGAACGATCGTGTTGCGTTTCAAGGCGAGCCTGTCGTAAATCCGGTTATACTCTGAATGGGTTCCTGAATTATGCATTTCCCGAATTTGTCGTAAAGCTTGTCCTATTCAGAACCTTGGTATCTCGATATTTTAAATGGGTTTCAATTACGTGTACGAAATTCTTTGTATCCCACAATCGGAGACACACGGAGCGTGTATTTATACGAACTCTCTGAACATATGTTCTGTTACACTCTGTATAAGCTATTTTGATATCATTGTTAAAAACTTCTTTTATATTTTACAATTCCTAATAATCGCCATATGATAAAAGCAAATCGATAAACTCAGCACACTACTAATATCGATAAAGCAAATCGAGAATTTGGCAAGAACGATGATAGCTGAAGTCGCGGTAGGTTTCGGCGATCCACTTATGCGAAACCCATACGTATAACTCAAGGGCCATTTCAAGGCAATGAATATTTCCTAGGTCAGTTGTCTTCCGAACTGCAAATCTCTCTTCCGTTTTTGCTTCCATTCGAGAATCAATCGCTTCCGTAAATTCGTTGTCGTCGATCACACTACCGCCAATTCGCCAGAGCCTTCATTGTCTTCGGGTAAAACATACCCATTTTCGATTTTCGATTTTCGACAACATTCTCTCTCGACAAATTTGCCGGTAGCATTTTCTCGGTATATACATTGGCGATTTTACGCGTTTCTTGCATACATCGTTTTCAACGAATATGATATCTAGCACGATGATATTCTCGTATGATTAATTACAATCGAAATTTCACAAATGTAATAACATTCTTGTTTGCTCAATATGGCATAACGGTTTCCATACAAATTTTGCTATCGTCTTCCAATAAAGCTTTATATACGTCGCCCGCAGCATCTTTTTTTTTTAATTTATTAAAATTTACAATCAATTCTCGCATTGAGAATTTTCAGTAATTTTTTCTGGCGTGGCGCAGTGACATGGCTAATTATTTATAATAAGTTAATACTTATTATAGATAAGTATAATTTATAAGTAAGTATTATAAATAAGTAAATATTACTTAATTTAGATAACTAATTCCATCTAGCGTTTAGATCTAGCTGGTGGTGTCTCTTCAGCCTGCGGATCTGGTCCGATCAAGTACAACCGTAGCATCTTGATCAGAAAGTTGTAATAGGAATATCAAAAGTGAAAAAAGTAATAACAACGCGATTGCTATTTAGGAAGAACGCGCGAATCAAAGTTATCCAAGTTTTTTTTTTTGCAAAAAGATGTAAGCTACGACTGTCCGGAAGGCATGCCATTATTTCGGCAGAATCAATTAACGCGAGGTCCGCGAGCAGTCGGTTCGATGCGTTTGCCAGGTCGTTCAATCGCGGCAGTCCCGTAATCGATATTTACACGTGGTTCGGTCAAACTGTCAGGCAGCTGTACGCGTGTCGCTCGACATTTCAATGAATAAAGTGACCAGCGTCACCCTAAATTTTCATGCCCCACGCTGAGAGGGACCAGTCGACGATCCCCTTCTGCGAATTATCGTCGCTAGGCATTATGGTTTTCGTTCAACCCCTATGAGAGCCCTACGAAAGTACCCCCACATCATGACGAGAATCGGCTCGAGATTGTCCGAACGTATTTTTCCTTGTTTATTTTACTGCACGTCAGATCGTCCTACTACTAATCGCGGAGAGGATCGTTCCGCATGAACCCTACGTGCAAAGTCAACTCTGATATTTTCTCTAATGCCACCACGACGTGCGCTGCTCGGTTCGCGTCGCGTCGCACGATCCACCGGTGACACTGGATACGCAGGGATGTCTATAAATCAGAGGTTAATGACGGTGGCGGGTATGATAATTGTCCCGTAACGATGGCGGCACGACGCGAGCGGCGCCGTGTACCTACGCGAGGTTGGGATTTTGTTCTGCACCGATATACGATAAAATGAGTAGAAGTCGGTCGCGACGATGTTGATATCGTATTGTATAATACGGGGTCAGCATGAATTATGGTAACCGATAGACAGTTATGCACGCATACCGTTCCTTAATAAGCGGTTGATAACGCCGGACGAGTATAAATCATTCTTCGTAATTGGCGCGATCCACTTACACCGTTTACTCGGTTGAATATCGCCGAGATTGAAAAGCTCGTTTCGTTTCGCTGTTGCGGATGTAGATCGAGATGCGATTCTAATTTGGTTCTAATCTCTAACGTCCCGTTTTAACGGGCAATTAAAAGTTGAACGAGAATTTTCGCGATAAGTTATTTTTACGTTTTTCCTTTTTTCTTTTTTTTTTTTTTTTTTGTTGGGACTAAAGTAATCGTTGAAAGTAGTTTCAGGCAAATTTAGATAGTGGATGAACTCGAAAGTTAAAGGAACGAAGAAAGAAACGATGACTTTAAGCGCACAGGCGTAACGCGTTGCTGTCTGTTGGCATAAGATATAAATCAAAAATTATGTGTTGCGCTTCGAAAGTGGTATTTTATTATTTCACCCGCGTAGCAAACCTCGGTATTGAATTAGACGAAGCAGCTGGGCCCGCATGAATCCTTTATGTATCTGGGCGCCGCGCCGAGCGGACGTACTTATTGAATTAAACATACTTATTTTTATTTGTATCTATTACATGGTTCGTAACATCGTATTTAAAGTCGTCTTTCGTAGAAATCATTTCTTCGTTTCAGGAGAAATATGACTCGAGAGAAATGTAAAATAATAATAATAAATTATGTGAAATCGTATCGTCGGTTTACTAGAATGGGGGTAATCTTGCCTACTAAAATTATACTATCTAATAAGAAAAATGTCATAAGCCATAAACTGTATGGATTTATT
This sequence comes from Bombus impatiens, assembly GCF_000188095.3. Lineage (NCBI taxonomy): Eukaryota > Metazoa > Arthropoda > Insecta > Hymenoptera > Apidae > Bombus > Bombus impatiens. The sequence goes on along the minus strand of NT_176808.1, from coordinate 1,532,247 downwards.
TTCTTTTCCTTTTTTAACGGCGAGCAATATTTTATTAGAAATCCCGAACAAATTCGCTACGTTAATATATTATTCTCAGAATTAATATGTTAGAATAAACGTAATGAAATGTGAATAAATTATTTTTCATCGAAAATGACAGATCGAAGCATAAATGTTAAGTACCTATATATGTATTTAATAATCAAAGAGATCAATTATTACGTGAATTAAAATTTCCGAACTCGCCGATCACGTTTCTCTATGTGTACAATATTAATAATAAGAGAAATTCGGAACATATACCGTCGCTTAATCCTAACGAGAGTACAGGTATTTCGAGACTCGTTGATCTGGAGCAGCGGAAACGGAGCAACCACTCTAAATCGTATAATCGAAATTACATTATCAATCGCAACGCAATTCACAATCAAGGCAGTTTCCAAGTTACAGCAAAACTAGATGGCTGAAATAATTGCAACATCAGCTGACGTTTGCTGTAAATTCCAGACTTTGGTCGCCATCTGTCACGCAAACTTGGCGCCATACGCTCCGCTGGTTTCTTACCAATCTACAGCGTACCGTGGAAAGTTTTGTCCCTCAACCACCCTTGTACCATCCCTTTCGTCCTACTCGTGCCTCGTTTTCACTATTGTGCAGTCCGTTGTAGAAAATATCGCCGCTTGCGTATCATCGACAAATAATTACAGGCTTTACCTTCTTTCATTGTCGAGGCGAGAACTTTTTATCTTTCGGGAAACTTTTAGCGCATAAAGATGATACCCGGAGTCTTCTAAATGGCTACAAGAAACTACGCAATAACGATATTTCACGGTCGTATACGACTCTTCCTCGCAGCTTTGCACCTCGAAACGAACACCATCCTTCGAGCTCGACTCGTCGCGCCGCCGAGAACTTTTCAATTTTGTAGATTAAAAATACCTACACCCTTTTGTTCCGTCATGCCGGTTCGAACTTTCTCAACAACGGTCGATCGATATCCGTTGCCATGCCTAAAATAACGGAAAATATAGTTTAAAGTAAAAGTAAAACCGATTTATTTTGATAGCGACATTATCAGATTATTTTGAAATAGAAACGTCCGCGCGTATATCGGATCGATACAATTACGATATCGGAATGAATGCATAACGCATTACATTGTAAATTAGTTTTACTTGTAGCGGTATTGGTTGATAATAAATGGATATGTCCTTCACCTATGATATCGAACGTCATAGCTAATTTATATCTGGTCGTGTGATATTATTCTACACGTTGCAATTCTATACGCTCGTAGGTACGATGTATCGATATTTTACTAAATTAAGCTGTAGATAAGGCCATTTCAAAAGCCTGTCACACGGTTTTCCAATCATCTATCGATAAAACTATTTGCTGTACACTGATTCGCAAAATATTTCATTGACGGACAACAACGCAGTGTGTTTCGATTCACCAAGTCGAAACGAAGCTCGATCAACTGCCCGTAAAAAAGTTCATAAAATAAAATCGAAATAAGTCCTTCAATATTCGAGATATTTATATGCCGACCGCCAGCTTCCGATTGTTCGATCAATCCAAAAAGTTTCCCAGCACGAAATTTCATTTCGCGGAGAATACCGGTGGTAGTCGGGTTTTTCGGATGCTCGTCTCGCCGCTGCAACGACGCCACACCTGTAAGTATATCGACAACGGCGCGACGCGGTCGTAATTCGCTTTTTATGATCTACTCGGACACGGCCATTCTCCGAAGATTCATTACGTAGCAGTCTAATAAAGCCACTCACCACGCCACTTCGTTTCCATTTTCCTCGCTCGTTTTTTTTTTTCTTTTTTCTTTTCGGCGATCGCGACGACAACGCGAACAGTGCCGTAGTGCCATATACTTCCGGCGTGACGTAAATTGAGCAACGTCGTTGAGATTCGCCAGAGGTACGGGCCACGGCAGTCTCACGGAGAAACGAAGCCAGAGAACGAACGAACGAACGAACGAACGACGGGAAGTAAGTGGGACGTTCCATGCCAAATCGATCAGCCATTCTGATCAAAGAGAGGGCTTTGAATGTAAGCCGAGTGCTCGGCCGGGATTGCCAAGGAAAAATCTAATTTGAAACTTAAATGGAGGAATTTGTATCCCATTGCTCTTATGACGACTCTTTACGCGTAGGAAATGAAAATCACCGGAGGAACGTTGCGATCCTTGCGCGATTCCATCGCGATTTCCGTTTTCATAAGACCGTGTACGCCTGTATATGCAACTCCTCTTGCCCTGTGTCGTTGATTATACGTTTACCCTGAAATACCGTGCGTTCTTCTCTTTTTTTCCTCGTTCGTTCATTCCGAACGTTCATTCGTTCTACGAGCAACAAGCGGAAAATTGTTTTAAAACAACGACGCGGTTCTACAAAAGAATTTATAAAAAAGCTTTTTTTTCAGAATTTAAATCTTCGAACGGTGATCTATAATTTGTTTCAGAAACATAAAAAATAATTTTGCTCCCCTAATCCTATTAAATTCGCTTCTGAAAGGATCAAGCTTTTTCTGTTTATTATACTTTACGCGTCCGAATAGCCATAGTATTGTGAAAAATTTTCTATCGCTTTGTAATTGTCAGTAGCTTATAATAACTTATAGGCTCTGCAAACTTTGAATCTTTCATATCTCTAAATTGCGTACCGCGCAAAACAACAAACGCGTATTCAAATTTTTGACGGTTCGAACGAAAACAGTTTTATGCCCGGGATTGCCTTTATGAATGCAAAATATTTTGATTTAACGGCAAAATTAAAACAAAACTTGCTTCTTATTTTTCTACTCTTGAACGTTATACGAGGCAGGAATTGACGATATCACGAATTATATTCGGAAAACTAAAATCACGAATAAGAAACAATTCAAATGTACAATTTGATGAGGATACGAAGAGAGATGGATTTATCGTTTTTAAGTAATTTTTAATAAAAACTTGTATCCGTCCAACTTCGATACAAAGTTAAATGGATTGAATCTAAAGCATTAACATTCCAAATAATCGTATCACGATTTTCAGAATTACTCCACTCCTGGGTGTTGTAATAATTACTCAATACTTTTCCACGATTGAATATTCTACAATCCCAAAAGCAGCTTCAAATTTTAATAATCCACGGTCGATGAAATTAGATGAAGCGTAAAAACGCACTACGAATCATTTTCGTCCGATGAATTTATTCCTTCGTTTTCCATATTTAAACGCAGCTTTCGCGTCGTTCGAATCGTTCGCTTCGCGTTTCGTTAAATTTTTCAAAATTCAATATTCGACACATTACCGAACAGTAATAACATTTAAAAATCGTAAATAAATTGAAAGATTAGCGCGTACGGCTGTGTATAAATTTGTAATTAAAATGCGAGAGTCAGATCGTCGATAAAGGGACACCGAAAGAGAGAATCGGTGTGTCGGTATTTTCAAAATATAAAGCGCATACGATTTGACTATTTAAAAACACGTTAAACGAGGGCGCGTGTCAAATTAGAGCAGAACAGAAGCAATTTCGTATTTGTCTCATCGTATGCTGTACTTGTCAGCGCAATTGTTAACGACTGTTTTATTTGGCACGGCTGAACATTTCGAAATTTTGCCGACTCCAAATCATCTATAACGAACTTGAAGAAAGAATCGAATTAGTATAGAACGCTGCGTGTTATACATTCGCGAGATAAAAGCAGCGCGAACGTCGACGCGTCGTCGAGTTGATTTGCTCCACTTGTGATCTGATTTAACGCGTACTTGATACGAAGCAACTTACACATCGAACGAAAAGCTTCGCGTGTGTGTCTAAAAAATCTCCGTTCTTTTGTAGAAACGATAAAAGAATTTATTACTTGTAAATCAAATCGTAAAAGACTTTACGATTTTGTAGACAATTCTGTCTTGCTACTAGTACGAATAGCAAATGTTCTACTCTGTTAACGTTAGATACCACGAGAACAAATATATCTGTTCTAAATCCAAGAGTCCAAGATCCTTCTTAAAGGCGAACCAAAGTTCGATATCGACGGCGTCGCGTCTCGTCGCGTCTCGTCGTCGCGATCGGAAACCGTCGCCATCCATTTCTTTAAAAAACGCGATATTCCTGCGTACAGAGCTAGACGCATCATTAATATTACGAATGTCGCGAAACGTTCTGTCGACTTTCTGGGTCACCTAAGTATAAGTTGATTTCGCGCTAGCGACACGAACCTGCTTTTGCGGCTTGTCAACCAAACGAATATCTGAATCCTAATCACGGATTATCGTAAGACGTGTGTAGCGCGAGTAAAACTAGATTGCTACCGAGCTCAGCTATAAACTTGTTCGTCTGAACGACAGGTATCCGAATAACGTTCGCTTCGCATCCTTCTATAGGGATATAGTCGAGTCGTTCTTACAGTTATAATCGGCCAGACGCGGCGACTAGTCGCATGTTTCGAAACATTGTCTTCCGAACTCTCCACACTCGTGTCAGACCTCGAATTCCCTGGTCGTCGTCCGCGAACTTGTTGCGTCGACCCGAATCCTGACGAGCAATCCACGCGGCAACCGCCTTGCGCTTTTCACGTTTCGTGTTCGTCCTTGCGCGATCGATGTGCCGCGGACAGCCACGACGAATTGTCCGTCCCTGTCGGATATCGCGGTCGAACCGTGGTTTCCGGAAACGAAAGACGTTTCGCGAGAGCGTTTCGGTGCACGTGGAAATTAGTTTGACTTCTGAGGTGTGAGTAAAGATACTCCTGTTATGGAAACATAGTTTTCAGTTGCTACGCGACTAAACTATATATATGTAAATAGAGTTATGTAAAGCGTAGAGAGAGAATTACACGACTGTGGCAGTTCAAGTTCGATTGTACGTTCGCTCAATGTTTAGTTTCCATTTTCAAGTACGTAACGTACAACATCGATATTTTCCAGCAGGAATATTGAAATTATAAAAACTACGCACGGTTTGTGTTTATGCGATATATTTATTCGTATTGCAATCCGAGACGATCCTTCGTAGATATTAACAATACCGTTGATCAAATTTTTCCATTCGCACTTAATCCAAATATTTATCGAATATCGTTTATCGAATATTCTGCGATTTTAACAATCACGAAGTAAGAAATTTAAGGAGAAGAGTATATCAAATTTCTAAGACTAAATATGTAGCTTTGATATAGTAGAGATATACATATACCTTTTTCAAACTGATCGTATTTAATCGTTAAGAAGATACGTACGGAAAAATTGTATTGCGGAAATTAGAAAACAATTTAGAAAGATACGATACGCTTGCCGAATTGAAAAGAACGAGAAAGTTGAGATACGGCGATCTTAAAATTATACGTTGAGCAATTACAAAGCGAAACGTACTGCGCGAAGGTTGATCGAGTAAAATCTACAAAACGGACAACCAGCTATGATCAAACTCGGAGATTTTCGCTCGGCGAATGAAATTCAAATTTGCTCGCGGTTTTTAATTCGCCGCCCGAGGGTGACGAATAACCGCGTCCGATCTGATCGTGGAAGTTTAATCAAACGATTGCGTGAAATGAAACACTATTAATCGGATTAGAATAAATCTTAATGGATTTTCAACGGTGAAATAGCCAATTAAATTAATCTGCTTTACATTCCTCGATTAACATGGCACGTAATTTCTCCACTGCTTAATATCGATTTATTTTCCGTGAAACACGAGCCATTTCAATTTAAGGGTTCGTAGATGGCACAACGATGTCAAACATTGAATTTACAACGATATCGGTTTATCAAGTATCTACGAGCGCGCGGAAATTAATCGGTTTTATCTCGATTCGCATGCACGCCGGCACATCGCGGAAAATCATTTTCATCGCGACATTATTATAATTCTAAAATTATAACGTAAGACAGGCTGACCGTGCTTTCCAGTATTTTACGGCTGATTGGCATCGCACTTGGATCTTAACGTAACATTCGACAAGCGTTTAATTCTCTAACTACTAACACGAGGCGAATTTCATAAATGTAACAATCTAGCGGGATAATTGAATTAAAACGAATGCTTTGAAGATATTCCCCCGCAACGTTCCTTTCTCCTGTCCCTTTTGTATAATTTTTCTCCCTTTTTTCTTCCTCTCTTTTTACCTCTTTTTTTTATGACGAAGAATGTTCTTGTGGAGTAGATAAGAGAAGTTACATTTTTTTTCTCGCATGTTTGCTAGCGAAAAATTATTTCCGCTTGCTTTTATCTCTAACTGCGATTTTTACATTCGCCCGGTGCGTTTCACTTGCAACGAAAACATACGACCGTGTGTATATACTTATGTATTTGCGTTATATCGCTTCACACGGTGGTAAACATTAAATTAAATTGAAAAAAATTTGTACGTACTTTTTACATAGCGCATGAAATTTGTTTACTATTTATTTACAATTTATTTACAGTTTATTTACAATTTATTTACAGTTTATTTACAATTTATATACAATGCCAAGCATTTAATTTTATTAGTAATACTAGCTCCATATATTATGCTTGTTCGCTATTCCACGTATAACACACGATTTACTAAGCGTATAATTTTTTCTCTGTTTCAGGTAAGTGACAGACATCGACGGTGATTTTTTTCTTTATACGCGTAAAGTAAGTGTTGAAAATGACAACGTGAGTTCGTGCTCGCTATCCCTACGCAGATGCGTTAGTTATAAGAAATAGCAACTAGAAGATAATCCTAATTACAATCGATAGATTTAATCGATAGGCTTAAGATGCTTTTTTGTTTTTATCCCTAGTTTTGTAAGCGCGTGCAATAAAGGTTTTTTTGGCTCACAACAATGTGATAGATTTATCCATTCAATAAAATAATAATTATCGTGATCCTACCTCTGAGTATAGAAATAACAACAGTAAGAAACAACTCACAAATTTCCCATGCCTTTTGATACAAAGAACAATAATAAATGATCTTTAAAATTACTTTACAAAAGAAGAACGAATTTGGAAGTAAATTTGCTACTTCTTAAACACGCTTGTTATTACATATATGCAGTAGAATAACGATACATTAGTAATATATTAATACAGATTCGTATACATAATTTGTTCACTTGCTGAATATTTGATATTTGGACTCTTGCCTCTCAAAACATTTTAATCGGGCAACGGGCGAAAAATTGCGTCGCTACGTAGCGTGACCGAAATAATAATCCAAGTGAAACACGTTACAAAGCGTGATAATAATTAAATATATCCCTTTACCGTAGGAATTGTTACAGGATTGGATTAAGCGAGGCGTTTGTCTCGTGTGTCGCTTGTATTAATTCATTCGATGCTCGATAATGTGCGTGACACATGCCGCGATTGATAACAGTTGTTCGGTGCGCTATCGTCCTGCGATAATATGATTCACTGTTACGCGCCATCGGTGGAGAATAAAACGCTTTTTTGACCAATTCATTCTTGCACTTGCACGTGCGTTCCACTTCGTCCTGTTCAATGTGCATCAAATGTGCCTCGTTAAATTAGACGAGATGGTGTGAAAAAATATCGGACACGAGCTAGCTGCTTCAGTATGATTTTTCACTTTCGCATTTTAATGTGTGTATGAATTTCACCTTCTGATGTAAAGTAATAGAAACGAAAAGTCTCTGTAGAAACGTAACTGTGCGCTTCAGATTCATACCGTTTCGAATTTTAAAATGTACACTGTTCTGTTTGAATTTCCATTCTTTGGAGATAATTGTGTGCAAAAATATTATACTTTCTCTTGCATTTAAACGATGGATTTACGTGTCGTATATTCGCAGGTGTTGCCAGGTATAATCCGAAAATAAAATCTAATTAACAAAGAACATGCGTTTACGCACACCTGGCTACTTTATTACTACGTATGCAGTTGTTTCTTAAAAGGATGTGCTCCAGATTCGTTAATGCATATTCATTTAATAATATCGGATTAATTAGATCAAATTATTTCTCGTTTTTCGGTAAAATTATCCATTATAATGTCATTCCTTTCATTGGGCCAACCACGTTTCTAAAAATTCAGCTAATCCGCTTAATTTAATTTCCTTGCTTTTCATTTAATTTCACGTAAGAGAAAACTTCTCGTTACACTTTTTATACAAATTCGTCATTCTGGTATTTTCCTTTCATTTCGATTAACGAAGATAAAGAGAAACAGCAAACGTTTCCCTACTTTTTCTACGAAAGTACAAAGTATATATCACATGGTCCGTAGACGATAGTCGATGCTTGTCATAACTTTTATTGACTCGGTTGGTCACCGATGGTAATGTTATCTAATGTCGCGACGGGATCGAAGAAATACTATTGTTTCTCGGCTGTGATAAGATTATCGGGGCGAAGCGAAATGGAGGTGTCAGTGACCGGCTGCTTATCGAGGACACGCGCGCAATTTCGCGGTTGCGCTCGCATGAGCAGGGGTAGAAAATTCGAACGTCCGGTCGTATGAAGGGCGTTAATTTTGAAAAGCAGCCGATAACAAGCGCTCGTCGGCTTAGACACGGCGTAAATGCTCCCGTTGCACGCGATCGTAAATTCATCAGCGATATTTACATTCCGATGTGCATAAATTCGTCATTCAAACGGGCCAGACGGTATTGATTTTAAAGGCATCTCGTGCGATGACAAACATTGATTTATCGGACAATTGGTACCGCGAGCCTGTACTTTTGTTCGCCGGTAGAAATATCAGCTCGTTCGTGAAACGAAATTTTCACCGGGCTTTCTATCTCCAATTTCGTTGTTGGAGATCGAAAGTAAGCTCGAAGACTTTTCTCCTTATTTTCTGTCGCATAGTAGTTGATCGTCCAGTACAATGTTCAATTTTTTCTTAATCCTCTGTAACTGGTATTATGCTTATTAATATAAAAACAAAACTATCGTTTATCGTTTTGGAATAATTTGATAGAGTAATTTTTCTACGTCGTCTGCTTGACAGCGCAAACACAATGCGAATAAAACGTAACATTGTAGATAAATGAAATAAGAAATCAAGTAATATAGATACACGTACATAATTAATTTATAAATCACACGGTGTTATGCAGGATTAAATTATAATGGGAATGTCTGACCCTAAGACTCGTAATTATTGGAAAGCTCGTCAAATATATATGTACGATTCTTACCAATTGTTATTTATACAGCGACATAATCAGTAGCATTCTTTATTTAATTTATTTTAACAGGTTAATCGAATTACAAATTGATAAAGATTTCTGTCTCGTACAAATATGGGACTAATACGATTTATTTGAAATATATTATTTCTATTCGAGGTAAACCGATACCATATGAAACAGAGTATCGTCGAATAAACGAACTATTCTGTCCAAAAGAACGAAAAAAGGATTTACTACCTCGTCTTTCGAATTAATAGCTGAAAAAGGTCTCACGATATTAATTTTGCAATTACAACGGAGTAATTCGCTATCCTCCATTTTCAGACTCTCTTGGTTGAAAATTACTGATTTATTAGATTGTTCGAGCGACCAACTCGCGTCGATATCCCGTAACAAACATCGATCGCCATAGAGGACGAGGTTAAACGTACATATCGGAACGACCCGAACTATTTGGAAGTACCACGTTTTCTATTAACCGTTAGAGACGTAAAATAGAGCTCGACCGAATAGCTTTTGTTACCGAATTCTTTCTCCTTTCTCAAATTCAAAAGACAATTAAAATCATTGATAGAACGTGGATAGACTATTAAAAATTGTTAATTTTAATCGTTAAGTCGAATCGATAAATTGAAAGATATTTTTCGTTCAACCGAATTATATTCTCTGGATGGTTTGAAAATTGAATTGGAAATTTGATACAAATAAATACCATTTGCCGTAAGAATTGTGAAAAAATGATAATCCTAGCGTAACGGCGATAATAAAAATGAAACGTGCGTGCTGGCATTAATGAAAAATAAATAACCGTGTTAAAATTCAAATAAAAATGGAATCACCTACGTTTCAATGTTTTCTCGAACGTTGCTGGCTCGATAATAATAGATATAACGATACCTTTCTCTTGTCGATTCTTTCAACCATCTACCGTCTATCTAAGATGGTTTCTGGAAATTACTCTCTGGAGTTGAAGATTTGAAAGAAATTTATTCCGTTTGGTAAACGGAAAAGAACAACGCGAGGTTCCCCGCCGGCAAAGCTCGTAGCATGATCGTAAAGAAGGGCCATTTTTGAGTTGGAATCTTAAGGTATTATAACGAGTACGCGTTCTGACGACAACAAGGAATGCACGCAGAGACGTACAAAGAAACGGAACGTTCCCATTTTCTTACGAAGAATTACGCAAAAAGGGCTTTGAAAAATCGGTGAACCACGAAAGCAGAGTGACGGAAATAAATTCTCGAAGCCCAGGCAACTGACTTGGTCGACGCCTTCGTGCTTGTCGATCGAATTCAATGAAACACCAGCGAGATTCCTCTATCCCAATTTCATGGAAACCACACAAAGAAAGTGCCGTGTGGAAAGACTGGTTTCCTGGGCAATAACCGCGACCGGAAGCGCACGGTCTCGCCTGTTTCCCCTCGACACTACCGGCGCGAAGGTACCTGGGTGTAATGTTTCATACTTGACATTACAACCACTGTAACATCATCCGCTGTCGTTGTGTAACGTGAAAAAGAAAAATATAAAAAAGAGGTAGTGAACGAACGTATGTACAAACACGTACGTCGAACGAACAACGAGAAGATACAGGAGAGCCATGGATGAAGCGAGAGAAAAAGCAGAGAAGAGGGTCGAAGTCCTGGTGTTCGTCTGGAAACGCACGGGCTCGCGTAAACGAAGGACCATTAATCAAAATCCGACCCTCGATGTCGTTCGGTATCGTTGAAATCGGAACAAACGTGGCCCACGTGCACGAGTTCCCATATTAAACGCGGATATATCACGTCACGGACAGAATCGGCCGTGCTACGTTGTTGTAGATTTCTGAACGTGAACGACGACCATCGGGCATGCAGGGAAACGGACCGCGCTGGGACATTTCGAGTATTCTATTCTAACGTAGGCCAGAGATAATTGCGTCGTTCCGTTCCGACTAACGAAGCGTTGCTGTTTCGTTTTGCTGCGAGAAAGTGTAACTCGTGTCGTGTAGTCGATCGTCTCGAACGAATGGAGGACTTTGTTCGCTGCTAGATGACGTGTCCAATTTCATTTCGATAGGATTGCATTTCTATGGAAGGATGTCACAATTGTGTGTTTTACAAATGCTTATAACGCTACATCGTATTAAGATGTCTTTAAGTATCGTAGTACACGGTTCGTCTTGATTCGGAATTTACTTATTTACGAGAATGCTTTGCGCGGATAATTCACTACCTCGATATGGTTGGTCACTTTGAAAAGTTAAAGCTTGTAGCGTACCAAAAATATTTTACTACACGAACAGTACAAATATCTCTGTTCCAAAGTTATTATAATCATGACGAATTGATAAATCCAACAGGGAAACGAATACGTAAATTTTGAATTTCGAAACTACGGCACCGTGCACCATCCACTCTGTCAATTCGGTATACGATGAACAATGCAGACAACCAAGTAACTCACTCTCATTCATTAAAACTTTTAAGCTGGATATTTTGCACACGGTACATCATACCACGTGTCTACCCGCCGTCTATCCCATATTTGCCACAAAATATCTAATCGAAACTAACATCGTAGCGTTAGGGTAGTAGCGATGACACGCAACATCTGGTATATCTTGCGCTTTTTATATCATCCAAGCATACAAGGACGTACCAGAAACGTCATTTGGCATCAAGGAGTTGAATGACGCTTGTCACCAACAAGAAATATTTTAATTTTACTCTTTCTAACTCGTTTTTCGCTGAAATGTTCACTATTCGCGAATATCAAGCAAGAACGAAGGAAATTAAATTATACTTGTATGAAGAATTTCCTTGAATTTGATCGTACATCGGGGTGAATTAACACAGTTATCACGAATGTCACCGTAACTAAATACCGACGCGTAGTCTATATATGGAAGAAAATAAACGGCGAGATATTAATACGCTTACAGTCTGCTAATCGTTTGTCAACGTCAAAATTTGACTTGTACAGTGACAGCCGCGGGATCGTTGAAAGGGTGAACCAATTGTGGAGTGACCAAATAAAAAATGGCATCGAACCAGCGAGATCCGTAGACTAACCCCATGTCCCAGCGCGCCCCTTCGTTCCCTTCGCACGTGTGTTCGGTGGATCGTACACGTACGTGCGCTACGTCTCGTTTATTCGCGTAAATCCGGGGTAACATAAGGTGATAGGTATCGGGATGTATTTGACGAGAGAGAAGAGGGTTTAATGGTCGATAGAAAGCTCGATACCCTTCTTCGAACGATCGAATCCAGCTGGTCGGTAATGTTTGTCGAACAGACAAACGCAGGTGAAAGGTCGACGGAATTGCAAGTAATTTACACGAAGGAGTCAGCAATTCTTTCGTACGTTTCTCGTTACCTCGACGAAAGGAATGTATAACGATGAGAAACGTCCGAGATCGATATTAGATGCAAAACGAAGGAATGCCTTCTTTCCTTAATGAGCAAATACTTCTCGCCAGTAATTATTCCCGCGTTCTGCCGATCTTTCTCGTTTTTTCGTCTTCTAGCGGATAGTTGGAATAGTCGGCGAATCGCCGGCATCTCTCGTTCACGCGAATTTGTACATTTTATTTAAACTACGACGCAGCGAATCGAAGTACGGGAAAACAACGAACGCCGGAACTTGGGAGGAAATGCGCCAGCGAATCCGTCCCATGATTTCATTCGAGTGTAACTGAGCTTGATCTAACTAAGGTATTCGAGGATTTCATGTAGGTATGTACGTTTCGAGTTTCCATTTCCTAGAGTTCTGAAGAAATTTCGCGTTCCCGGCAACACACACGATCGAACATTTCTGCCTGTCCATGCGTGTGGTAAAAAACATTTATATTTTCCGATATCACGTCTCTTTATTTTAACAGAAAAGTGTGCTCGAAGCGTTTTGCGCATTGGCATATATCGTGTATATCGACCACGCCTTGTGTTTAAATTCGATGGAAATTATTAATCTATAGGTTGCACGTGCGGTCTCGATGATAATTATTAATCGCGTATTCGTGAATTTTTGAACTGATATTTGTATAAAAGTATCTTGCGCAATATCGAGAACCGATGTTGACAAACAACATTTTTATGAAACAGGCCACGATTCTTTTGCAAAGGAATATAATATTCTAAAATACATACAAGAAGTTGTACGAGACATATAAATTTCGAAGATTTTTATCTAGCTTACTTTTCTATTTGTCTACCTGTTTGTCTGTCTGTCTCTGGGTGTAATTTTGTAATCGAAGTTTCATTCGCTTCAGGAACAGCTAGAAGACTAAAATTTCAAACGCAAGCTCATTTTCGACGACGATAAAATATAGTTTGGAAAAACTGATAACGTTTTTCAGCTTACTCTTTTGCTTGTTTGTCTGTCCGTGTATAATTTTGTAATCGAAATTTCACCCACTTCCCGACCAGCTAGAAAGCTGAAATTTGGAACGCATGCTTATTTTCCATGACAATGCGACATAATTTCAAAAAATTGACAACTTTTTTATTGGAGATAATTGTCTGGTTAGCCGAAGCGAAATTGAAAAACTCTCTTTATCCCACAATAGGGCCCAATGTATATTATCGGATGACATTTAAGAACTAAAAAGTAAACAATAAAATATATAAATTAAAGAAATGACAAAGAAAATGGTTTTTATTTAAAAATATAGTGAAAAGAAGAAAGTAATTTTCTTAATCCGGTATCGTTAAGTAATTGAATGTGATAGCAGTATACAGGGAAATCTGCACACGTTAAGCACACGCGGTAATCGCATAACAGAGTATCGCTCGATCGTCCAATTCATATGACTAAAAATAAGAAGTTGGCAGGCTCGTTAGTTTAATTCCAAAGTTTTCCGAATTTTTACGCTTTCAAAGACTCTATTTGACGAGATAAATCTCGGATTCGTGATTTAAGCGAAAATTCTTCGAGTTTTCCACTTTCTTTTTTCCCTTGTAATCGTCGAAGAAATTCGTTAGGAATTTTTTCATCCAAAAAGTTCATCCAATAAAACAGCAACAAATTAGGCAGGTTTTTACTTTTAGTAGTAGGAGTTCAACAATCGGGCGATACCTTGTTGTATATATAATTATCGCGTGCATTCGACATAACATACAGTTTTCGCTGCGTATTATCGTCACATTCGATCGTTAATAACATGTGACGGAGAAAATCATCTTCTTTTTAGTACATTTTTGAACAAAAACCATTTCGCTTTTAATTTTTTAAATCTATATATTTCACGTTTTATAAATATTTATGGCAGGGTTACTCTACTTCGGATATTTTATACGTTGGCGCATATTACGTGCAAAAATGTTTAAATCGATAAATGCGAAAATATCCATTGTCGAGTTATAAAACTATACGCGAGCATTATTTCGAATCCAGCCGTAGATGTATCCTTAATGCGCGCGTTCGATTCTAATATCCGTGAAGAGGACCGCGTATTATCATAGCGATGACAAAAAGTAAAACGGGCACGTCGAAAGGTTTTTCTCGGCGACTCGTTGGAAGGCAGCAAAGAAAGTAATGCAGTCGAGCAGCTCTTGGGATTTCAGTCGCTCACCAAAGCTCTTTATAGGTCGTCGTTTTCTTCCAAGACAAATGGAAATGTCCTTCGTTTCTTTGTATAAGAGCGGCCTGTAATTTTATGAACGCCGCAAAGCTGAGAGGCATGCCTTGAAGCAGCTCCATTAACGTGTCTCCGCTGAAAATAAACATCCGTGCAAAGGTTGAACAGGTAGCTGGTTGAACCAGGACCTGCTGGATGATTCGATCGCGAGCCTTTTAACCTCGTCAAATAACCAAGCGAATTAGCTGTGCGTAAAAATCGATCGTTTACCCGGCTCATCGAACGCGCACGTTCCATTTAACGTATTATTTCATGCGATTCGATTATATCTGTTTTCAATTAACCATGCCAGCCTCCCCGCCTAATCCGAAACTTTCACCTAAATTTACACAAGCGCGCATTATTAATCGAATCACACGCGTCCTAATGTGACTTCGCTATCGAGGCTCGTTTAGACGCGTCCGCTAATTTAGTGGAGTAGCGAGTAATTTAGTAACTTATCGTGCGCGCGGACGATAAAATTTAATCGAACATTTTAGTAAAACGATTTAGTCGAGTAGATCCATTTTGCTAGATTTTTCTGGTCGAGAAGGCTTGTTAATCCTTTAATTTGCAGTTTCGTCTTTGCTGAAATCGTACTTCGAACACGTGTTCTATCTCTCAGTTGAATTCGAGCTTCGATTCTGTTCGATAATAAATGAAAAGAGTTTTTCGACGTTCTCAGTGTGTCCAAGTATCATCCCGTAGCATCTTCTAATTCCAATTCTTCGAGCAGACCACTCGAAGCTTCCAACGAATCTCTTCCACTTGTCCATTTTCTAACCCATACACGGTTCGTTCCGTCTAATAAAATCTGAGCAACGCTTCTGATGGCGCTATTTAGTTACGCCGCACGATTACGTCGTCTGTCCATCTCTCGTGATTTCCAGAGTTCAACCGTATTAATTCGGACACTTTCTACGCACTAAACCGTTTCATATTAAGCGGCTACTCGCCACTTGACTAAATTACTGAACGTATCTGAACTAGCCTTTACACGAAGCTTTCAATGGCCGATCGATTCGCGCACATAATCCGTTTATCTGAAAATCACGCGTCAGTTGCGTCATAGCGTACAGTCGTTTGTCCCTGTCCTTTGGTAAAATTCTCCTCATTGATACGCTTCGATTTTATCGACACGATCGCCCCACGGAACATCGTGGTGCACTGGTCGGCCAACGAAATTGGAAGACAAACGATCGTCGTCCCGTCCAGACAAGTGGATTGCGGTGATCAACGGAGACACGCGTCCGCCAGCCGTGCATCCTCGTTCGTCCGCGGTTTTCTCGAGAAAACGGCCAATAATTAAACGATTTATCACCAACCTGGGAAAACACTCTCCTTTACCTATACAATACACGTTCGAGTGGCGGACGAAGGGAAACGGTCGCACGGTTTCGTTCGCCCTTCGCATCTCCCTACACATCCCTCGGTTATCAACTGCGCATAAATGCAATCACGTGCACCGACGCGGTGCATTACCGCTGCATCTGCCCTCTCCTGGCATTCTGTCATGTGCTCTCTCGTCTGCCCATCTGTGTCTCCCTCCATCAATGTTTCACACTAGCTCTGCTCGCTGCCGATCTTACTCTCTCTCTCTGTCTCTGTCTCTCTGTTTCCCTCTTCGAGTGCGATGCATTCGACATTAATGCTCGACACTCGACGACTCGCTGCTGCTGGTGCTACATTCGCAAAATAGGGGGCTGGTTGTACGTTTCTGTTTATACCTCGATAGATACGAATGGCTGGGCAAAGGATGAAAGAGACGCTCCCTAAAACCACCCCCACGAAGCTCGCAGCTACGCTCGTTTCCCGAAGCCTCTCCTGTCCTTGCTTCCGTGGACGCTGAAAGCTCCAGTGACAACGCGAAACGCGCTTTTTTCGCCTGTACTCTGCATCGTGGGGTGCTCCGAGAGGAAAGCGGAAGCGCGGATGCGCGAGGAACATACCGAGGGAAACGGTGGTGCAGAGGAGGAGGACGTGCGGAACCTGGAAAACGGCGAATAAAAGCGAGGAGAAGTACGAGAGATTCGTCACGGAGGAAGAGTTGAACGAATGGATATGAGAGATCGAGGGGAGTTGGCGGAGCTTGATGTGGTGTAAAGAATAAGAGAGAGAGGGAAAGATGGGGGGCGGGGTAGCAAAGCTGCACGAGGATTAGGGTAGAAACAAGGGGTAGAATTTAGGATGGAGACGATAAAATGGTAATAGATCGCGTAACAAATAGAAAAAACGAAAAAGATCGAAAGGGACGAATGTGGATTGGAATAATAGGAGGGGAAATTGTGGAAAAGCATGAAATAAACATGGAGGAACCATTTGGAAGGGACGAATGAAAGGAAAGGAGGTTGAAAAGAGTCGAGTGCGGGAGGAGAGGAGGAAGTGAAGTGGACTTAAAACAGTGCAGAAAGAACGAAGGAAAGACAAGATTTCGAGAGTAGGGGCCAAAAAGACGCATGTTAATGCGCGATGAAGCGAAGAGCGGTTGAAAATACAGTCGGATGTGGCTGTGATGTTTCACTTTGTTTTCTAAACTAGGTGAACAAGACCGTGAACGATGCGAGAAATCACAGTACCGTAAGTCAAACGTCACGTCGGATGGTTCCGTACGTTTGACACGTAAATTTCTGGCTTTCGTAAAGAACCGAAACGTGTAACGATTACGAGAACAACGTTTGTTAATTCACGAACAAACCGTTCGACGATACGAGCACTCGCGTATCGAGTTAGTCTATCGTAATATTTTAAGCTCAGTTAATTGCTTTGACTATGTTTTACAATAGCGTCATTTGCATAGCTTTTTTACTTGCTTCTTGTTCCATTTTTTTTCGCAAACGAACGCTCTCGTCGTTGATGTATTTATTTGGAACGGGCATCGCTTAACCGACTTAACGAAAACGCTTCTGGTTTGCTTTCTCGTTACGTATCTATCCTAAAGAAGGTTTTTATACCAATTCGATTCTTTGACTCGGTTTTTAAATCGAGAGAAAAGAGAAAACACGAGCTCAAGAGAAAATGAATCGAATGGTACCGTCGAAAAAATATTTTCTTTCTCGTGCAAAAATATATTGCTCGCTCGATATGAACGATATTTCAGCGTTTCGTAATTTTCAAAAATAATGAAAAATGGCAAGTTCGTGGCTCAAGAACGTTCACCCGCGCTGATCGATGGCGTAATTACTGATACCGTTCGTTTCATTTGTCTGCCTTCCTTTAGGAAAATAGAAAAAAAAAACGGAGATAATGGAAAAAAACGAAATTGAATTTCTTTACATCTTTCTACGAGGACGGCGAGCCATGATGACCACACTGTAGAACGTCTTAAGAAAAGGAAGAAATATAACAGTGGAATGGATAGAAACGTGGTCGTAGGCGGGGAAAGTGCGTGGGTGGAGAGTGAATCGGAGGCAAGGAAATAGATCAAGGGTGGTTTTTCTGCCTCTTGCTTTCCTCGACCAAGATATATCCTTGCGTGTAATTGCGTGTAACGCGTGGAAAAAGTAAACAAGATCGTTTACGGACCGAATAACGCACCTGTACCATTCTTCTTTTTCCTATACTTCTTAAATCATGACGAAATAAATCGAAGGATTTTCCGCGAAGTTAAACCATTAACGTAGTAATAACCATTGGCGTTTCCCTCTTTTTTAACCGAAACCTTCCTGAAGATCTTAATTGAATTTGACGTTGCTTTATCTTCTCGGACTAAAGCTATTTATTCGAATACAAAAAAAAAGAAAGAGAAAGGACGAATGTATATAGATATATGTAAAATGATAGCGCAGAAATAGCTATCTATTTGGTCATTTTACCTGATAGAAATGCGTTACGATACATCGTAAATTGCCATGATTTATCGTTGCATCGATTACGTTCTGTCTATTTTGCACTAATATTCTGTATGCATAGAATGTTAGCGTAATATTTCACGCGATGGCCCGTAACGATTACAACGGGACTTTCCCCTAATTTTTGAGAAATATTGCTAGCTTTGCAAAATATTCCTCGATAATTCAAGTAGCCGTACCTGTTCGAGAATCGATCGAGAAGCTATCGTATTTCATTTGTACAATTAAAGAACCTACTAATATATTATTATTGCGCATAGCAAGGGCGGAAGATTTAATTTCGTCACGTAGGAAAAAAAGTACACGATAGAAACGTTTAGAACATCTATAAAGGAGAAGGATAATTCTAAAAAAGTGATGGATCAAATCTAGGATTAAAAATTATGTAATTGTTTCCGTAAATATTCAGCTGTTTGTAAAACATTTAAATCATCGTTTGTAAGCTAT
Source organism: Bombus impatiens (assembly GCF_000188095.3). Lineage (NCBI taxonomy): Eukaryota > Metazoa > Arthropoda > Insecta > Hymenoptera > Apidae > Bombus > Bombus impatiens. The sequence goes on along the minus strand of NT_176808.1, from coordinate 1,513,238 downwards.
TGCATGAATTAAAGATACGAGAAAACTGGTAAAATTGTGTTCGAAACGTTTCGTGGCCGCAATGCTTATTATTGCATATGCTAAAATCATCGAATTTCTACGCGAACAAGCAGAAATAAACATTCGTTGAATTTCTACCCATTTGCGAAATTTCCATTGTAATCGGTGCGTAATATCATACATGGCTCCCTCGGTAGTTTGCTTTTTATTAGAAAACATTTTGCTGCTTCGTAATCTATTTAAAGCAATCTAGATAGAGAATACACATCAGATCGAAATTCTTATCCTTCGTTCTAATTAAGATAAGGATGAAATTCTCGGAGCAAAATTTCCTAGCTTCCAGAAGTCGTGCCGAGAAAGAAAGACATTTGAAGCAAGGTTTTCGCGATAAAATGCATCCGACCGAACATCGAATCTTCCAAACTGCGTTATTTGTTTCTAAAACGACTTCGTTAAACCTTATCCGTCTGCCGTGGCACTCTCGTTCGCGTCAATAACGTAACAATAACGATGCTGTTATTTTTCTAACGTATTTCGCGACATACATACATCATATATAACTGGATACAGAACAGCGTGGAACAAAAAGTACTTAGGACCGAGGCGGCTTAGTAATTTTTCACCGCCAAGATCCAGATGAAAGGTCATCAAGAAAGATCGTGCGGTGCAACCGCGAGAGAAACATATTCGTTAGCGCGAAAATGTTCAACCGGTTCTCGCTAAGGTATTGATCTTGCAACGGTTTGGATCGCGAGTTTGCGCTATCCGCGCAGTACGCCCATTGTGCCCCCACTCTTTCACGTGCTGAATGATCTCCGAAAATTCGTTGACACGATATTGCGAGACGGTGTCTAGACACGTTAATTACCTCTTCGTATTTATGCCGTTCCTATGAGCGTGCTCGACGAGGTGATTAATGGCTGAAGCAAGGAATAACGGGGATCATCCGATCGAAGAGTTTTGATCGAAGCTTCGTCGACCGCCAGACCTATCCAGTTAATCCCGATAAGGCTTCTCTGCGATTTAATCGCTAATAACGTAACTTTGTAGCTTGCGATCCCTAATTGTTTATTATATGGCAAATAAATTGAAATAATCGTGATAGAGAGAAAAAATGGAAAAGAAATATGCGCTTATATACCATGGGCAATAATTCGGTGTTACATTACAGAACTAAATCGCATATTCCGATTGTTTGAAATAAAAGTTTATTTTATTACAATCTCGATGCAAGCTTGTGTGGTTGAATTTTAAAATATATCGAAAATCTATTGAAAAATTGTATCTTTCGCGATGTTTCAGCAAAGGTATCTGTACGACATCGAAATTACTCTGTAGTAGGATCGTAATTTCCATTATTTTTTGGTAACATGGAAAATACTCCACGGCAAAAGAGAAGAATACAGAGAAGAATTACGTTATAGTATTCTATACATAGAATATAACATCGAACATCGTGGAAGGATGCCAACCAACAAAATCTTATAAAAATGCTTCGAAGGAGCCATACTTCCAATGCTTTTTTTTTATCTAAAACAATAAAATGCCAACCTTCCTTCTTTTGATCGAAGCGCGACGCCATTATACAGGAGCCGAAGTTTAATATTTTCCTCGTATCGCAACAGAACAAAATTCATTTTTTTCCATTTGCAAGATATACGCTTCAGCTATCAAAAATACGTTTACCAGTAGAAATTAGTTGTTCCTTCTGTTTCAACGTGACGTACGAGTCGAACGAACGATGGAACAAATCATACGAGTAATCGAATATCCGTTTTTCAGACGAGAATCGTCGATCTATCGAATCTGTTTAAAATTTCCTCCCCTTTGATCGAGATTCAGTCAACGGAGCTCGAGTCGAGGCCTGACAAGACAGATGTAAGAAAAAGAAAGAATGCGCGCTATTTCTTTTCGATAAATTTCCTTATTGTCGCGCAAACTCCACACGATTCGAAGCATATTACGGAATCTTGCGGCTTTTTAATCGTGCGAACGCGGTTCGTTCGTCCGGCTTGAGTTAATGAAAAGAACCTTTCGTTAGAAATGGATCGGGAAAGAAGAAAGGGAAGCCGACGACAGAGAAGTGCACGCCGAGGAGAATTGGGATTGGAAGAAGTGCGATGTAATTAGTTGGGAATAATTTCGTTTTTCTCCAACTCCCTCGTTCGCATAATTAGAATTCCATTTTTACTTATTCGCAGCTTATTAGGTTGATGCGAAAGTAATTCTTTCAAAGAAGAGGACTCCCTGATTACTTCTTCTTTCGCTTATTTATCCTTTCGCGGGCAGCTTATTTTCGCTAGGATCGAATTACGATATCTTCGAAATAGTAGCAGGTACCGTTTATCGCATAATTCCCATACGCTTTCGCGTATTTTTTCTTTTTTTTATCGTTTGCGTGAAAATTGTTACATTTCTGCGGTCGTGATATAGTTTTCCTCGATGGAATTACGAAGCGTCCAATATGAATTTTATCTGCACACATTCTTGAGATTCGCGAAAAATAGTTTTGAACTTTGCACTTGGCGAACTTCGAACGAGATTCTCAGCCTTATAAAACAAAGAGGTCGACGTTAATGGAGCAATTCCGAAATTATCCACTTGCGAAGTAAAATATGCAAAAGTATATTTCTGGCGAAAACGTAAAAATATTGTAGTGGTTCGGTTAACTGTCGAATAAAATCACGTTTCATCGGGGCAAGAGCATGCGTTAAGATGGTTATATCAAGTGTAAAATTTCGATTCTATCGCGGGAGAATCTTCGAAATTTGAAAGTTTCGATTTCGTTATTTTCTCAAAACGGAACAGATTGTATTACCTGAAGACGAAGAAATTCGGTAGTCCTAGAACAAAATTCGTTGACCGATTGGCCGTGAATTGGAACGGGCCAAGAGGCGGGCATTGAAAGAAGCAACGCCAACAAACGCGTGCCACCGCTTAAAGCAGCCACTAGGGGCAGCTTAATAAAAACAACGAGTCGGAAATTGACAGGGCTCCGTGTTCGGCGAAGCAACCAGGCGAATTCAATCAATCGCGTCCAAGCGACGGATCGGTGCGGCGCGATGAATTGTGTATGATTTGCTGGTTCTCGGTTTCAAACGTGTTGCCACTTCTGGGGAACAATGTAAGAACCAATCGACACGGCGAAAGCCCTCTTCTCTCCCGGCGCCGGCTGGTAAATGCATTTACAGAGGCCGACTTTTATAGGACGATTATTTCGTTACGAATTCACCGTCGAGCGGTCGTAAAGTCTGGTACACAATTATCTAATTACCGCGGCAATTACGTCGCTGAAATTTCATTAGTCGCATTAAAGGCTAGGTAAGGCTAGGGACACACAATCGTCGATAGGTACACTTCGATCGACGCCGCCAGGTAACTGGATTTTAGCCGGACAGGGGAGGAAATGGATCGAGGGCTAGATGCACGCGGAAAGCAGCTCAAGAGAAACTATATTTTGCCGCTCGTGGCAATTACAGAAAATCAGCCGGTGAATTCGCGGTGAATCTCGCGGATAACAGGCTTCCACTGTGTCGGTTTATGTGTGTGCGAGGGCGCACACGGCACGCGATTAATTTATTGACTCGCGATCGCATGATGGATAACGGCTCGTTACTCTCGAAATATGACCGGAATTGTTAAACCGCCACCAATCCCCGCTTCGCCGCCAATCTGCTCGTAAACGAAGAACAGTTTGCGCGTGGTGAATGAGACCACGTGGAAACGACAGGGATTACATCGAGAGGCTGAATTCACGGAATTTCTGGAAACGGATATTCTCAAAAAATCGTCCGGGGGAGCGAGATAACGGTAAGATAGGCGGTGCTATTTGTCTTACTTTCTCCGGCCCATTTGTGACGATACAGATCAAACGATCAATGGATATACACATAAGTATTGCGGAAATTCATCTGTTTCGAACATTGTAAATGCCCATAATTCGCGTTTCTTATGGAAACCGAAATGGGGATATCGGTATTTCTAAAACGGTATGTAGACAATTATATATTTCACACGGTCAATTTTTTAAATGCCGAGACGGGACGTTGTTCCGATAAACAAAGATTCGTTAGCGAGTCTCGTGGAAAAAACATTTCAGAAACGTCGAAGCAGTTTGCGATTTCCGAAACGCTCAAGCGGTTTCCACGATAATCGACCACCGATCGTTAAAATTCTCAACTCTCGCAATTGCTTTGTTACCATCCCCCCTACTCCCCTTTCGCCCCCAAAAAGATAAATCCATGACTACTCGGGGAACGAACGAATTCAATTCTCCTTGTGCATGTGGATACAACAAGAGGGAAATTCAGGCGAATCATGCTATAAATTAAAGGGAAGTGCTGTTGCAACGATTGCTTACGATTGATCCACTCGCGGGACCACTTTTTCTCCTTTTTTTCTCTTCCGCTTTTCTTTTCTTTTTTCTTCTTCCTTTCGTTGACATTTCCGACGTTACACCTACGTCCCCTTTGTTACTATAATATTCAGAGCACGCGTCGTTATGTTTCTTCTTTATATCACAGGGGAAGTGCAAGTACGAACGCGTATGAAAACAAAATTTGCTCGTTCCCACAGGGATCGTCCGGAAAATTGAAACCGTGTTAACACCATAAAGATCTATATACAACCGTTCCTTGGCGCATTTCATTCGCGTTTCAACGTTAAACGCGTTGGGTATTTCAGATCGTTGATATTTAACGCGCGCTTTTCTTCTTTCTTCCTAGTAAGCATTTCCTGTAACGTTATATGGTTTTTACCACTGAAGACGAAAAATTCTTACTATTTTTATCGTTTTCGAGTGTAGCAGCCGTGTGTTGCTCGTCTTTAATCAAATATCTGAGATTCGAAGATATTTTCTTATCGAAATTGTCAACTTTCTATTATTTTTAATTTCGTTGCTTAGCAAGGACGCATACATATTGTACGATCGTCCTCTTTCACTTGTTATATTTATCCTTTGTTCTCGTTTCCATCGTAATATTGAAACGTGTTTCTCGTACTTGTACATTCTATTATGCAACATTTACTTTATTCTACAAAGGACGTAAAGAACGCATACAGAATGAAAATGTTACAGGGCAGGCGTTAAGTAATTTCGTCGATATAAAAGCGGCTTATAAAATATTTTGTTGTAATTTATAACGAGAGAAGGAGGCAACTTTAAGCCATGTAAAATCCTAATTAAAGTTATTGCCACAGTTTCACACTTTCCGGTCGTTGTATTCGATGTTAATCGTACGCGTACCTGCCCATGCCAAAGGGCGAAAGATCGATCATTTCTTGAGAATAACTCGCTTCCGTTCGTGCCAAAATCCAAGCGCGCCGAAACACGAGGAATTTCGAGACGCAACCACCGTGTGATCGAACCAGTTTTTCTTCTGATCTATTTTACCTGATCGATGTAATCGTTCGGTCCCGGATACGCTTTTCCATAGCGGACAATAAAACGGACAGGGTCGAAATAGTCTGCGCGCAGAGTGCCGAGAGACGGTATGCGAGTTCCCGTGTCGCACGTGTGCACACCCACTACCATGGAAAATACCTTTCTATAAAACGAAGCGTGACAGCGTTTCGAGGTACGAGCGCGCCCGTAATAATAGTCGGCTATAGCGTATATATCGGCTAATCCGATTGATCGAGCGCTAAAGCGCGTTATTATCGCCTTACATTTTCCATGCTGTGCCGTTCGTTGCATCCCTCAGACATGTCGTGTCGCCCACAGTTCATGGCCTACGTGAGCGTATACCACGTACCATACCGTGGACATGGCACTCGATCCTTTCACCTCTGGTCATCTCCTCCACCGTCTCTATGTGTCTGCCCTCGACGCATCCACATGCAATCCCGACGTTGCCCCATGACCGCGTGTCAAGTGGTTAGGGCGATGGTCTCGTTGGAAGGGACGACGATCTGGGAAAGCATTTTTCGACGATCGTCCAGGAAACATTAATTTTGTCGCTGTTGAAACCTCGACTACTACCAACCTCCAAGCAAAATCATTAGTGAAAAGAGCATAAGTAGTTTAGTTTTATGATGTTACTACGTAACTCTAATTTTAAGAAATCTCTTTTTAATTTCGTTTAATTTAGCTTGCGCTTTCGTAGTAATCTTGTATAGAAGTTTCGTGCAACGACTACCAATTCATCCCATACTTATAGAGTAAACTAACAAATTATCGTTAGACATAATCTCTACGTCAAAAATGCTGCTACGAAAATTCTGTGCAGGTAATGCGGCATGTAATCGCGTGTGCCATTTCGGAAGATTTAGAGAGGAACGCTCGTCGGCAGAACTAGTAAACGAACGAAATTAAAAAATCATTCCGGAAACGGGGTTGACAAAGTCACGTTTGTGCAGCTACTAATTAGCTGAGAGGCGTATTTTTTTTATCTACTTTTTTTTAGAAATATAAAGTTCCTCGGCTTGCAACGGAAGCACTTCCGTCGACGAGTAGAACTCATTTTCGAAATATCACCGGTTCTTCGAGAAACAGTCCCCTACAACGAAGCGTTAAATTCTTTGTACAACATTTTTCAAATACCGTTTGCTATTTTGCAAAGATCTGTTTTTAATTCACCACATTTTCGTCGGAATCTTGTAAAATTCTTTTTTTCTTTTTCTTCCTTTTTTTTCTTTTTCTTTTTCTTTTTTTTTTTTTTTTGCTTGGAAAGTTTAGTAGGGTCAAGGAGTGCTTGCGGACTTTCTACTTCCTTTTTGTACTTAGCCTCGTTAAGGATCGACTTTCTCGTAAAAAGCACTACCTTTCCATTGGAAATATTAATTTAGAAACTATGATTTATATTTAGACATTTTCGTACAGTTAAAACTCGAGCAATTTTGGAATTACGACTATTGGAATAAATAATAGATTTATTATTCGACGTAACGTGGTCGAGTAAGTTTGTAACTTTCTCCGTTACGCTCGCTATTAATTGTACCATAGACAACTGCGCCGAACGATGTTGCCTAAGATAAATGTGACAGAGATCCTATGTAAACCTAGTTTACGGTAAATTGCGATGAAATTAACTACTTGAGCATAGAGGGAAAACCTAATTAATTTGTTTACCTCGTAATCTATTGAAATTTTTAATTAAATAACGATACAACGTCATTTCGTTCATTTTATATAGTAGCTTTTACATCTTTTATTACTTTATGTAACACAATTAGTTACTCCGTCATGCTTTTAAAAGCATATAAAACAAATTATGCTTGCGTTAAGCTCTCAGGCATCGATGTATGCATTTAAACGTGAATGCAATAAAAAGTTCAACATCCTCGTTCGTTTTCTAAATATACGGAGGACGAACGTCGATATGGAAAGAGAGAAAGAAAGGACGCCAACGTGCACCTTTTTACATCTAAATACGCAAGTAGCTCCATCCAACTAGGAAATTCAATCATAGAATTCGATGAATCGGTCGCGCCGAAATTAAATCGCGTTCGATTCAACTTCAAACGCGATACGGAACAATATCCATGCTTCAATTAAATTTAGTAAAATGCCGATTGTAGCGTTTTTCTTCTCCCCTTTCATTCGCTGCTTTTTCCTTCTTTCCTTTTTTCTTCTTCTCTGAACCAAACGAGTTTGACTCGACACTCGTGGACACAGAAATGAAAATGTATGACGAAGTAAGCGCGTTCAAAGAATCTTCATCTAGGGCACTCGATACCAAAAATAGAGGAAAAGAGAGATATACGAAGCAGTGATGCTCGTCTTCGTGCAACGACCACATCGTAGCTCGTACGCGACGCGCTACCAGGAACTACATCTGTGGCCATCGAAATGAAGGAAAAATCGTCGGCTCGCGCCACGCCGGGCTAAATATCGATTCGCGTTAAAATACAATCTGCCGCCCTTGGTCCGCTGCTTATGGTTGGTGGTTGCTTAACGCTCGATTCGGCCGCTCTTCCTTTACTCTCCGTTTCGATCGGTCCAATTCCCTCCGTCGTACGAACTATGGTCGTCGGATTTAACCAGCGAAATTTTACGCCTGAAATCCGACGTTCAAACGCGAGATCGAAACATTTTAATCTGTTCTGCTCCAACGAGGTGTCATTATTAACTCGTCGATTGAACGGAAATACGAGATGCGCGTTAAACGTTATGAATATTTCTCGAGGATCGCAACGATATGCGTTCGTTTCTTTTTCCTTTTGCCGCTGCCACGCTTTCCATCGCTCGATATTATACGAATTATTTAAATCGTCCAAATGAGCGCACACGTTTGCCGACCAAGCATATACGTATCAATTTACACGCACATATTTAACATTAATGCGCGCATCCTGAAAGCGTATCGTCGTGCAGTTTTCGTTCGATTCAAATCGTTCCGCGGGGCTGCTACTGCTTGTGGATGAGAAATTTCTATTACATTGGTCGATGTTTATAAAATTTATTGGCGTCGTGGAATACTTGACGAATCGGACATTGAAATGTCCGCGGGAAAAACTAGCGCGAGCGCAAGAATATTCATCAATCAATGTACGCAATCAACGCGTACGTTGTGATTGTGGATCATGCGAAGAAAAATGTTATCGAGAAGTTCGTTGATTCGACGAGACGAAGCTTGCTAACATCAATCCTACAGGGATTTTACGGTTTTCAAATTTCCCTGAAACGTTCTTTGTCTTATTGTTTATAATTTATATATGACTTGTATATAAATGCTTAAAGAATCTCCTCTATTTTATTATAAATTGGCTTTCAAATTTCCAAATAAACACGATCAACGGAGATAAACTACCTCATAAAAACGACGTCTTGTTAATCATCTTAATTCGTCAGATTATCTTTGACAGCGTGAATTTCTTCCGAAATACGAAGTTACGTAGTATGTAAGCTGATAGCCATTACTAGCATTACGTTTAATTCCGATAATCGATATGACCCGGATACTTGCAGAAAGGATCTATAGAAAATACGCACCAGCGATATTGTAACAGCTCATAGAGTTAATACTGGATTAAGTATTCCTCTTTTGATTGAAATTGGTCGAATCTGCCGCAGCCGAATAAATTAGCCGGTGGCGCAATCGTATGCGCAAACGAAAATTATATACGACAGGGTATTATCGTAATATGGATTTAAACACGTTGAATATTAACGGGTGTACCCATCGAAAATTCAGTTTCAGTTAAATATGGCTTAAGCATTGTATTTGTAAACTTGTTAATTATAGACGCAGGATTAATCCGGTGACAAAATAGCAGTGATCGCAGGCGAGCAACTAGATAATTCGTAATTCAAGTTATTTCGCGAATGTTGATAATCGTAGAGTTATCGACGATGAAAAAAGACAAAGAGGAAACAAGGAGAGAAAAAAGTCAGAAAGGAAATGAAATCTAAATCGGTCCACCGCATTGTTTTTTCGCCAAACCTTCGATATTTGATTCTGCAAATTTTATCCGGAGCTGTCGTTTTTATTTGCAAGCGTTTCGAAAGCTCGCAGCACGCACCTCGAAAATCGACGTGAACTGCACCTCAAGTGGAATAAGCGCTCGAAAGGCGGACAAAAGTGCAACTTGATGCGACTCGATGATCGTTTCTAATTAAAAGTGATTTAGGCTCGCTCGTTTTCGAACTGGAAAACTGGTTTCAACGACGAGAGAGGGAAAACTGCTCACGACAGGCGGACGATTCGAGTTAAAATTCAATTTGACGCCGCTGCTCCCAAAACTCACGGTGCATCTGTCAAATTGAACTCACTTCCGAAGAGTCGCCGAATATTCCATATAACATTAATTTAGCGAATTTCTATGTGTTCGTTTTATCTCTTATCGCGGAACCTTTAGTTTGTCGTTTTCAAATATGCGTATTGACATTATTTCTGTTTCAATAGAATTCTAATGGTTCCATTAAAATAATAACACCTCGCGTCCTTTACAATGACTTTCGTTTAGCCAAATTACTCCTTTCTTTCCACGATTACTTCTCAGCTGTCTGGTCTAATGCGATTTAATTCCAGATTAATGCATTCGTCTCTACTTCGCTGTAAACATCTGTTTTCATCACTAGTTTCGCAATGTCGGCTTTTCTTTTTCTTTCGTAATTTAGACTCGGAGTACCGAAATACGGAAAGTTGCGGATTTTTGCTTAAACAAGTTTTAACGGCGGTGGTAATCCTATAAACACGTGGAATATCATCGAAGGCTAATGATTCTACGTGAGAAAATTAGAACAGAGATGTAGAATAACGCTGTTTTCAATCTAAGCTACGGTTTCAAATAAATCAAAGATTCGTTGTATGTTTATCGTACATTTATCGAATATGGGCATTTTCGGGCAACGTTCTATAGACAAACGATAAATATTGCAGAAAATAATAAAACCACGATAAATTTTGCTAACAAATTATCTTTCGCCGGTATAACAATGGCTTGCGTATTTTTCTTCGGTAAAAACATTGTTAAGGATTCTGTTTTTCGCTTTTGTAAATAATTTCCCGTTTCGAGTATTCTTTTCTCTCTTTCAATTTTACGCCGTAAATTTTATACTTCGAACAAAATGAACTGCGTGATAGATATTTCTTATTTTTTTACGTAGAATCGGTTTCTTGCACAGTGTGCCACTAGTTGAGCGACACGTCATGTACATACATAAATATACAAGGTGGTTGGTAACTGGTGGTACAAGCGGAAAGGGGGTGATTCTACTCGAAAAAAGAAGTTGAAAATATAGAATAAAAATTTTTCGTTTGAAGCTTTGTTTTCGAGAAAATCGACTTTGAATTTTCGCTCGGTACGCGTGCACTTTATCACGTCCCGTTATAGCGGATCTCGCTGTAGATCGTTGTCTCGATGGAAAAAATTAAAAAAAAAATTTTTATTCTATATTTTCGACTTCTTTTTTCGCGTAGAATCACCCCCTTTCCGCTTTTACCACCAGTTACCAACCACCCTGTATAAAATCGATATAACTTAGATGTGTCGTTCGTCATAGTCGAGCGCAAATCAGAAACTTCGTTGGAACGTTTAATTCAAATAGGCCGGTAATTATACGGTCAGTGCTCTTCGTAATACCGCCACTACGCTCTTTCTTTCCTCCCCGTCCACTTAGTAGGGGTTTTCATCAGCATTCCGTAGACTGTACATTTCCGGCGAATCCCCATTGTCCTCCGTTTATCGTGTACAAAGCAACGAGTACGAGTTCCGACTATTCTTCTTCGTCTGAAATCGGCTTCTAAACGTTACTCTAATGCCGGGGGGATCTGCTTTTGGTCGTATTACACATTGTTCTACTTTGACCGTCAACCGCCCTCCATTATCTAGTGGAATCGTTGGGTCGACCGAACACCGACTACGAGGATCCGCTTGAAGGGGTGTTGGTGAACACTGGCGAGACGAAAAATTAGTTTTCCGTTAAATTACGACATTGACGTGATTCATGCATGAGAACGGACGAAGTGGCTGGTCGGTGGGGTGGAGGGGGGTTCGAAATGTAAACGGATCTTATCTCGGTCGATGAAACACGTCGTTCGATATTCCGATACTAGGCAACCATCGCCATCACCGTTGGCTCCAAGGGTATCGAGGCCTGGCATAATGGAATTCCTCGTTATATAAATTTCGGTGCACATTTTTCTGGCACCCATCGATCTCGCCGGTCTTCCATTTTCCTGGCTTTTCTCTTTTAAAGTCGACGTATGTACTAACCTGCTCGTACACTCATCCGCTTTCGCTCTCTCTATACACGTATGTACTTATTGTATATATGTATATATATCTCTGTCTCTCTTGTTCTTTTTCGCTTCACGGCCTCGCGCTTTGTTTCATTCCGTTTCTGCGAATAGCCGCTCGATTCCTCGAACGTTTTTCCAGAGAAACGGGGAGAAAACGGAATTCCATCGATAACTGTGAATCCAGCGTCGTTCTTTAAATGATTTTATCTCGCCGAGCAAAACGCTGGCAGCGGATAAAAAGGGATTCCCGTCGATTAACTTCCGCTACGCTTTTGTCTGTGGATCGCGAGCCAGAGGAATAGTAGCGGATCATCTGGAACGGTACTTTGGTAAGGCTTTGAGTACTCGGATATCCGCGAAGTCGAATATCTGCGATATGGTTGTTTCGATACGATCGAACGGAAAGATTCGCGAAACGGTCAGCATTCGATGTATTTAAGCGATCTTCGACCGTAGAATTTAACGAACGATCAAGGATAGCGACGAGCATATCGATATGGCATTCGTTTGATTGTTTGCGCGGCGTTCGACACGACGACGACCGAGATGCGTCGATCATAGTCGATCTTTCGCATCGATAGATGGCTCTGCCGTCTAACGATCGCATTGCATCGTACGCTGCCATGGACCGTTACTCGGAATGCGATTGCAGAAGTCTACGCTTGTTTACCTCTAATAAACCGTTCGTTTTAGTGCACTTTAGTCGTGATTTTCTATTTTACGTTGGCGATTGGCGTCCGTCGCTTGTAGTTTCTTGCTCGTGTACGTTACAGAACGAACCTTTTATCTAAGGAGTCGTTAATTCAAGCAGAAATTAGGACGCAGCCAGACGATGACAGCAGTATTCGGCCCCTGTGTTTTCCAGCGCGAGCGATGTTTCGAGCGATATTTTCATACGAGGTTAAGTTCCTTTTCAAAGTGAGTGCGGACAATGAATATAGCGAAATTGTGGAATACGTGCCTCGTGCGACAACTGATATTCGTCGATTCCTCGGTGATTCGCGGTGAGTGTGCATTCTGTCTATTTCATTAAAAACGCAAATATATACATTACGATTTACATATTTACGCAACGAATTAGCTCGTTTTTAACGTACACGACACTAAGAACTCTAAGAAAATTTTCGACTAAGTTGATTCGTTCTCGCACGTGTATCTCACCAAATGTCCAATTTTTGTCAGTCTATAAAAATTGCCAGCGTGGATTTCGCGAAATTCAATTTCCATGTCAAGGGTTGCTTGATTTTTCAATTTCTTTTTATTGCTAACCGAATCAAACTTCGTTCGCCGTAAAGTGGCGTGACGAGAAGAGTTCTCGTCGAGACTCTTACCTGCGACGTTCCGTCGTCCCGTGCATCGGTCCTTTAAAAAGCACGAAACAGGGTAAAGAAGTTATGGCGATGGAACAACGGACGGGTATCATCGTCGCGGCAGAATTTCCCGACAGCCGGCTGTTTCCAAATTTATCAGATAAGCGTGCAAGAAAAAAATACACAGGCGTAAAGGAATACATAATCAACGAGAACAGAATAGGATCTCGCAGTATAGTTATTCCAGTCTTGTCGTTTATCTCGTCGTTCTTTGCCTGTCATTCGAGCGCGTAGATCAGTGTACTCCACAAACGGAGACAGATGTCACTTTGTAACATTACGTTCGCTTATCGGTGAATTTATTGACTTTTTATCGAGAACGCATTGAACTCGTTTCTTTCTTCTTTGTAAAGTTTTACAATCATAGGGAAATATACTGGATGTAGCCAATGTATATTCGAAGAATGAAAAATTAGCAGAGGCACGAGAGTTTAAGAAATCACGAATATTTAAAATGTATGGAACATGTGTTAAAAATGATTAATAAACGTTTCATACTTTCGATATTTGTTCACAAAAAAACTGTTATTTTCTCAGCAGGACACGCTTTTTCTCTCAGAGACAAGTACATGCATTTTGAAATGTTTCGAACGAGTTAGAGTTGTAATGGTAGTGAATAGAATATTTTATTCGAAAGTGAAAGTCACTTCTCTATTCCCAAACTCCTAGGCGAAGATGTGACAAAAACTTGATACCCACTGTGAAGTTACTTTGTGAAAGAAAAAAAAAAGAGATAAATTGGTCGATGGGTCTGTTGGTGTGAGACTCGAACGATGCTTCTCTGGTTTGTCTGGCGAAAGATGGCCTGACTCTATTACGAAATTCAAAATCTTGAAGCAAAAGTGATATAAATGACTAAATTATGATCAAATTTTTTCCTCTTTAACTTGTTTATTTATACCGTTATTCTGAATGATGTGGAATTTATTATAAATCGAGACACGACAAATGTAAAAATACTACATGATTACGTACAGGATACGAAAACTGTACAAGTTCTACGAATGTGTCTACTTCGCGATAAAGGAAATAAAGGTGCACGCGCGTGTGTGTACTTTTTTAATCTAATTTCGTCCAGTTTCCAAATGGCTTTTTATAAATCACTGTAAATCGTCAATGTTTGGTACCACCTGTTCAAACCATTTTTAGGGCTTATCCGGACCGTAAATACAGCTTACCATAGGTATTTTCCAACTACCTGAGAAGATGCAGGTAGTGTGACGCTACTTTGAATGCATCGTCAGGTAAAGCAAGCGGAACGTTTATCGAACATTGCCGTGCGGAGTTCCCTTGCCTTTCACTTTGTTCGATGTTTCAAGTTCGATATCTCCGGTACGTTCACTCAGAAACTCGGAATTTAACTTTCGGAAATAAAGCGATTTACAAACACGCTCGGAAAAATATGGGTTTTTGAGCGATGCACGCACGGATCGGATCAATTTAATGTCGTGAACGTGAGACTCCGGCTAACATTCCGAAATGCCTTTACGGAAGTTCATCTCTCTACGAACTTCCAAACTTTATTTCCAGTTGTAAAATCTGATGGTTCAAGTTGATTTTGACCATTCGATACACGGAGGGACACCGTGCGATACGTCTTATTGCAATAATTTTAAATATCGATAAAGAGTCGTATCGTGCCGCTACTCTCGCGTGTGATATTAAGGAAGGTTCAAACCGGTCAAATGTACCAAAAACGAAAGAAGGAAATGACACGATATTTTATATCAAAGCGAATGGGCCGGAGCTCGGTCTGGTTTTTCAAGACGCATAACGATCGTCGACCATATTTTTCACTTTCCGTACCCTCGATTAATTTTTTTGTTCGCGAATACTCACCTGGCGCAAGAGTATCTAACATCGGGTCGCTCTCTCCTTTTTCTTTTTTTCTAACGAAGCTTTTTACCTGAAGCGACCAACCGTTTCCGCGGCGCCAGATTTCCTCGATATCTCGATAAATTTTCCTGGTAAAGGTTTGCTATTTCGTGGTCGGATCCTCGAATGTTTCTACTTTGGGCGAAAAAGCGCGCTTAAGAACGAACGAGGGAGAAAAAAGGGAAGAGCAGGAGAAGAAAAAAGAAAGGAACAACGATTCTCGTCGATTAATCTTCGTTTCTTTTACTGTTGTACGCGAACTGCACCTTTTGCATCCTTCCGAGCCGTATTATATCCTCGATCGCATCATTTCCCTTTATTCAACCGCTGTTCCATCTTTCTCCTGCCTCCTGTATTATGCATTATGAGTTATTAATTATTTATAAGTGCATCACCTACTTGAAACTTGCTCACCATTTCATGCATCTTGCGACGTAATATGATTTATCTATCTACGTGATCTTTTCCTTCACCTTGTGAACTTTTATCTCGTGACCGCGAGCAATTCGCGGATAATAGTCTTGCTGGGCTATACAGTAATGGAAAGCAGTTCTAAAGTTACGCCGCACGTGTATTTACATTTATATTATATCGTGGTACGTCTTCAAAGGTATTCGATGATGAAAAATTTACGAAAGCTGATTTTCTGGAATAGTGTATCGTTTTTTCTTTTTATGATAAGTAACTGCGTGTTTCATTGCAGAGGTCGAGTATATCCGAATTCCATATTTTTATCTTTAAAACCGTTCCCTAAGTGTTAAGCCGCTTTTAAGACGATATTGTAAATACATATGTAATTGGAGTTTTGTTTCTTTTCTTTTCTTTTTTC
The DNA here is from genome assembly GCF_000188095.3 of Bombus impatiens. Lineage (NCBI taxonomy): Eukaryota > Metazoa > Arthropoda > Insecta > Hymenoptera > Apidae > Bombus > Bombus impatiens. Next base: position 1,497,480 of record NT_176808.1, on the reverse strand, counting down.
TTTTTTTTTGCTACACATAGATCGAATATTATGAAATAAGCACCGGTATGATTTCAGTGGCTATTAATTACTTAGTTTGTAACAGGTATTTTATAACCTACACTTAGAGAAAATATTACATACGTGCAATTTAATTTCTGCTGTTATTACTGAAACCGATTATTATAAAACGATTTAACCTTCATCGATTAAAACGTTATGTACATTAGCGATTTTATTACTTGCATTTTCTGGCTTTGTAGAAGATTAAATTAAACTACGAATTTTTGATAATACATATTTTAAATTCATTATTAATGTATTCTCATAATTGTCACATATTCCATAGCTTCGAAGCATGTTACACCGTAATTTGTAGTATCTAATTTGATAAACTTTAATGTATTCTATGTTAATCTTGATTTTTGTACAATTGTAGCAAGAGTTGCAATTTTTTATACATATTTAAATAGCTTAACACGTTTGCTATCAACTTAGGACTAATTTAGACTCAATTTTAATTCTACGCTGCTTGTCGTCGATTATGCATTTCGGAAGTGACTAATCTATTCTTCGTACTTTTCATCGGAAAGCTTCGTTATCTCTTATTGTATGGCTTTCATCACTTGGTGGAAAATGTCGAAGCTCGATAGAACGGAGTTCCTCTGGGATTAATTTTCGCTGCTCTATCGTCTACTATTCGCGTTAAATTCGCCTCCATTTTCGCGTCCGTTGTCGCACAGCGTTCTCTTGAACGCTCATAATTGCGTTGGATTGCTCTTTTGTACGCCTTAAATTGTTACATTGGCGCTAATGTTTTAAACGTAGGGGTTCACGTTGAATTTATTATTGCAACAGTCGAAAAGATCATGGTTCGTTAAATAACAGTTAGACATTAACTTTTATTCGTGATGTTACGTTTCTTAAATTTAAGAAGTACAAAAGTTGCCATGTTTTGAATAAAATGCTTAGGTATTTTATTGCCGTTTTTAAACAAATTTTCAAATTATTTTCCATTGATTAGTTGGAAATGTAGCTACGTAGTATTCGAGCGATCGGCTGAAATAGAATATCCAGATGGAATCTTGGATTGACCAAATATCTTCTCGTTTCTCCTCTATTCGATTCTATGCATTCGTAGCGCAAAATCGTCAGAAACGGATCAGACAGCGAACTGGGTATAATAAAGGACAAATACGATTGTACTGAAATTATAATACGAATAGCGCGGGAATTGTTCGTTTAATGTTCGAATTAAATCCCCCATCGTCGAGCCGATCGCTAATTGAATAACCAGATGGAATCATTCGATGAATGATTGGATGAAAAATTTATCATGGATCGTAAAATTCGGCCAAGCGTGGAATAATCGTTGTTACAAGTTAAACGTGACCTGTCGTCCCTTTCCGTCTGCCAACGTTTCGACCGCGTTCCCAGCCTCTATCTGAATTACAAAAGTCGCGGGATTAGGCGATCCGCTTAATTTCAGAATGTAATATATTATTCATACCCTGATCTGCATATCCCTTGGCGCGGTTATCCCCAGATAGAAAATACGGTACAAGATGCAAATGTAATTTATGCTTGCTAGCACCGCGACCGTAGCTTAGCACTTGGTCATCGGGCAGTTACGTAGCCGCGTGTGTGCACACGTATTACACCTGTCTCGTTAGTCTGGCCATCGATACCATTCTTCGATGATTTTTATCCCTCGGCGGACTTAAACGCGAAAATAAAAAAAGTGATTCTCGTCCATTATTTCCGGTTCTCTCTTGTGCACGGTCGTTCGTGTAAAACGTCTATTTTCGAGTCCACAGAACTGTACTCGGGATTCATTATTGCCTTTCTCTCTATTCCCTCATCCGACGTGTGTTTCTTGATTACTTTAACATTCGGCCGTGTCGTTGCCTGTTTATAAATGCGCGTCTGCAACGAGCTCGTAATTTTCTACTATACTCCTACTATTTGTCGGGTCCAACCAATTCCAACTCTTTGATTTAACTTTCCCATGTATAACGATATATGGTACCACGTAATGAAAATCATAGAACAATAAAGTTATGAAAAAACAAAAAAAACGTGAAAACTATAGATCGTGTCACAAAAGTTATGGAATCTATAAACCTACTAAAGATATAGCGGATAATAATAATTACGATAATTACTACGTGGAATGTTCAAAATGCATTCTCCTGTTGCGTTTAGGGCTCGAAAAGTTGAATTATGAAATTAATTAATTATCGTAACAAGTTGCCACTTGTATATTATTTATTACCGGCACAAAAAGAGAATTTGTCTTTATATGCTGCAATAATACCTTCCGATATACGATATCGTAATACTATAAGGAAACACATTAAGAAATATGCTGCTCGTATTGATTGGCAATCGATATATTCACGTTAACAGTTTTGTAATTCTCTTCTTCACATGATATGTATTCAACAAACACTCGCAGCATCGTTACACTAACAGCTGAGATTTCCACGCGAATTCCACGGGTCTTTTACGGACAGATATGTGCGCTAATATCAATGTATAATTTATCTCTCGTCCATGCGAATTCTTTCTTTCTTATTCAGGAATATTCCTCGAATGAACTTTCTCGGAACGAAATCTCGGAGTTTGGATTATCGTTGATTAAGTTACATTCGCCCTTTTCGCCATAGAGTGCGCCGCAGATACGTACATTATTAATTTTGACACTCATTTCCGTCTCTTAGAACGAATCGGATGCATGCAGATATAAAAATGTGGATTCTGAATACTTCGTTATAAAAATACGTATTAATGGCGATGGAAGTTGCCCCGCGCTCTGGCAAATCGACTCACCGTGGTAAAATTTCACTCCTCGTATTTTTCACTCTCTTGTTTTCTCGTTCGTTCGATCGAACGTGTTTTTCTCTACGTTCGAACGGTTTCGAATTCGACTATCGTCGAAGGGCGGAAAGTTTCGCGTTAATTGATTCGTAATTAAGCCGAGCTGCGTTTCGAATATCGCGCGTACCGTGTAATCTCCCTGACGGGTGAGAGTTTCGAGAGACGCGTCATTTCCTCGGGTTGGAAAATCGAACGTCGCCTCACCTCGATGGTAAGCGATTTCACGTTCCCGTTCCCCTTTGGGAACAAAATCGCAGATTTCTCGTACGATTTTCCTACCATATGGATACATTTTCTAGTCATCGTGGTCGTCCTTCGAACGATCTCTATCTACCCGGACAAAATGCTGCGAGTTGTCGTGTCCGGGGAGGTGGAGGGAGAGAGAGAGAGAGAGAAAGAAAGAAAGAAAGAAAGAAAGGTTGCCGCCGATTAATTTCCGTTTCTCTTTCGCCCGCCGTTCGTGCGAATCGTGCTCGACTGTTTTCGGGCCCGCTCAGGCGTATTATATCCTAGGCACACTATTGCGTTTTGTCTCGACCTACCGCTCTGATATTAAATCATTCGAGGCTCTTTATTAACGGGCACCCTGCTGATCGGATATTTAAAGCTGTTTCCGCCTGACAGTAGACGATGTCGTAATTTTCGTGATTCAGCTCGGACATAGTTTATAAATTACATTTTTCTCGAGATTAATTATTTATACCTGGGAAAGGGAAGTGGTTCGATGGTTCCGTTGAATTATCGATTTCAAGGAGTTTCAAATGCGACACTTTTATGGATTATTTTATCACTCGTGTTGTTTCATTTGTCCTGTTAATCGTATTATTCTTGAATTCATGCTGTTCACCGCGCGTTTTTGGATATTTTGCAATATGTTGAATTCGAAATCATTTCCATCCTTTGAGCTTTATTCGCACCAATTTCACTTCGATGCTTCTATAAGAATTGATCAACAAATATATCTTTGCACCTCTAATCGAAAAAATATTATGCAGTTTACATTCCTTTTAACTGTGTAGCTAAAATCAATAGCTCTTTATATAAATATTGGCGCATGCGGTTTTTAATGTAGCTTCATATGTTTTCGGCCGACGTAAAATAAAGCAAAGAGTTTCCTCTTTTATGATACCTCGCAGAGAAAGGTTTAGTATTTGATCTGGTGAACGCGTAAACCATCAAATGTCTGCACTTCGTTCGATCCAGCATCCAGGAAACTGTCTGTTTAGCTCTTCGTAAGTTATTAACGTACAGCGAGTTGGCCTCTGTTTGATGTACGACGACCCTGAAACGTTTTTGAGTAGGTGGATGTTACGTTCATATAAATAGTACATTTCTTGATGTTTGAGAAATTCGCAGTTCGAAAATACGAAACTGGAGCAATAGAAGAGGAAAGGTGATCGAATATCCTACCTGTGATCCTACCTGTGACTATAGTCTTTTCTATTAAAATATCGTTGTTTCCCTTATCGATATTATCAATAGCATTTCCTGATCTTTCTCTGGATCTTCGCAGTAAGAGATGATCAGCGTTGAATTCTACAAACGAACATTAAACTATCCTAACATTTACATAAGCTTCTTCAAATGCTAAATTCATACTCTCTGTAGCTATTACGATGCCTTTTCAACGTTTAAACTCATAAAAAGGTTACGCGAATATTCCTGCGCGATGATTCATGAAAATAATGGAATTGAAATTCAGGAAATAATATACTGTTAAATAATGGAATTTCCACGATGTTGTTATAATATTCAAGAAGTACATTATGGGAACATGTATTCCTCTCTAACGTTATTTCTAGCGACATAAATTTGAAAATATATTTCGTATGTACTACTTTCCGGCATAACTTAATAGATATTCGTTTAATATGTAAATGAATATTATAAAAACCATTAAAAAGAAATACGAAGAAAAAAGAAAAAAAGAGAGCTGTCAGTTCCATACGAATACCTACTATGGAGGAATTAGCTAAAAGGTAGTCACATCGTTAATAAAATACGACGAGCAGATAGCACAGTCTAAAACGTACGTTGCATGCTTACCCAGGAAAAAAGTCCATAACGTTTTATTGCTTGAAATCGCTTTCGTCGAATACCGCATGCATTATGTACGTTACTCAAAGCCGCAGCAGGTCAATACATCTTCGAAGTCGGTCACATTCCCTCAGTTTCTTGCTATTCGAATATTGAAATGGCGCATCCAGCCCGTCCTCCCACCCTCTTTCCTCCCCTTTTTTCTCTGTTTCTTCTATCAAAGCCCCCAAACTATCTTGGAGAATAAAATACCGAGGGTCGCCAGGGAAAAAGAAGAGATTTCCGCCGATTAATTTCCGTTCCCCGTTCCTCCGTCGTTCGTGCGAATCGCGCGAATCGTTTTCAAGTCCGTCGAGGCATATTATATCCTCGAATCATCGTCCCGCTCCGCCTATCGGTCTCTTGCTCTCTTCTCTCTCGTTCCCCTTCTCTCTTTCTCTTTCCGCAGCCCAATCTACCCTTTCGTACACTCCCTCGTCCGGCGATCCCCGAATTCGTTATAACCGAGAGCCGGGAACCACGCAACCGTAACTTTGCAGGATACGATATACGGCCGAGGAGCAAAGAGATGAGACGGAAAGGAACGCTTTACCCCCTTCGACGGACGGAGAAAGATGGCTTGAATCAAATTTACAGACTTCCTGCACCTCCAGACAGAAAGCCCCGAGCGACGCCTAGGAGAAGAGAGACTGGGTTGGCGGTTTCCTCTTACGGTTGCGAGCGATACAATACCGCGCGCTCTCTTGTCACCGATCGTTTCGAAATGTTTTCCGGTGTTTGCTTGACGACAAGCTACAGAAGTAGATTTCGCGTTATTTATTTAGCTGGAAACACGGACTGGCGCGCCGTGTACGCACCCCGGCAATACCGATTAACCGAAAGCTTCCCTTCCTTGCTCGCTAGCTCGCTCACGCGCGCACGCGAACGAGCAGCGGAGGGTAATTGGTTTCGGCCAATCAGCGTGCATTCGTCGGAACGTGCCGCTTATAACGCTTCTGTGTTTGTTGTAATTAGGATGTCAACGAATAATGCGTGTCCGGTAATTATCGATGATATCTGACTTTACCGACCGGGACATTCGGATTAATTTCGATACTGAATTCGACGGGGCCATGCGGTAATTAGTTTATTATGTTTGCTGTCGCGCTTGCTTCCCTTTGGGCCCTCCCGTATCTCTAGCTGTGTAAGATATTTAGCGTTCATCGAGGTTCACCGGTTAACGAATATTTGATGTCGTTTGAAAGTTCGGCACGGCAATGAAACCTCTAATAGGGTAAATATCGTTGGAAAACGGCTGTAATCAGTGACTATTCGATTATTCTTTCGGCGATATAACGAAAGGGCAACTGGCTGAGAAATTGCAGACCGTTCTGGTGTTTATCGCAATCTGTTACGATGCCATGAATTTTAAAGATTTCGCTCTAGATACGTATATAATAGAAAATGATATTTCAGTGTGATTAAGAAGAAGTGGAGAGGCGGATAATTGTTGTAGCATCTACAATAGCATTAGTAGTTGCCTTATCTATTCAAAATTCCATCGTGCTAATTACCACATCGGATAAAGTTGCAAATTTCCTAAATCAGTTATGAGCTTATTATCGGACGTTTGTTATTTGTTTTATTCGTAACATTGGAACTTTGAGAAAATAACCTTGTTTTCTTGCGTATTAAAAGTTTCTTTAACATTTTTTTAATGAGATATGTAAAAGACAGCGGATTATAATTAAGCATAAAATAGAAAAGAAGAACATTTTTTCTCTGTCACTTTTACGCGTTGTTTGAGAAATTGCAGTAAGAACAAACACATTTTCTCATAAAACTTAGCTTTCTAAGTTTGTCATAGTAAAAGTAGATTGTATGATGGTAGTTCTAACTTACACTAACAGTTTCGTAATGAGAGCAGAAGAGGTAAACGTAGAAGATAAATATTCTTTTTGCAACGTAATTGCGTGTATCGACTTGTATCTACGTTGCCTGTTCCGTTAACTGCAAAATTACGAATTCCTCTAGATCCTCTGAATTTCCGAACACTTTGTCCTAGTGTAAGTTGCATCTCGTATATCTAATTAAATTTCTAGCAATTATCAAGCGGCATCGGTCGTAAAATTTCATTTTCCATTTGCAAATGGGTGTTAAATTTTTGCACCTGGTCGAATCGGGAACTCGCAAGGAATCTTATGGAAAAAGCTTCGAGCGGAAATTAATTCCAGGACTTAATAAAAGCGGTAATGAGCCACGAAGATTAGGGATGCAAAGCAATCGTCGCACGGCCTTATCGACGCGCGATTTTCATTATTTATAGCGTTTGCTTCGCCGTTCTATCCAAGCGGGACGGAAAAAGCAGAAACGAATCGTACGGTCGTTTCAGTAAAATTCTTTTATTCGCATACCCTGTGTTTCGAAACGTACAATTAACGCGTATACCGATCACGAGTAAATCCAGTCTACGTTGCGTTTCACGTTCGTCAGTCGCGGCTTACGTGCCGATCGATATTCTCGGTTTTCAAAACTCATTATCCGTAAAATTAGACTTCGAATCTAATTTCAGGCAAAAGATTTTATTACTTTTCTAGAAAAATTGCAATTCCCCGATGTTATTCTAATACCACCTGCAGCTATCCGCATCGTTGCTGCCGGTGGAAAAAAAATTTGCGAGTAAATTGGCCGATTCTTCGCAGTTTCGTTTGTCGCTCGTTCGCTACGCGGGTGTAAAGAATCAAACGTCGCAAGTATCAAGTCTGAGAATGCTCAGAGGCCGGTTCCCGCAGCGTTTCAAGCGTTGGAAATAGAGATTGTTTCGCACGGGTTACGAAGGCTCGGGGATTGCTTTACAAGTCTTTTGAGGTTGAAATTGCAGACAGAGAGATGAACGTCAGTGTCGGTGTTTGAGGTACGTGAGGAACGTGACTCTTCTAGATATACACGTCTGGTTACGCGCGGTTTATCGAGTTTCGTTTTTCTTACCGCGTTTCTTTCGTCCTTCGAAAATCTTACTTTCCTCGGACGCTCGTCACCAAGGCGTCCAGGTTTAGCCTTTTATTTCGTCTTGTTATCCTATCGTTTGTCAATGTGTGCTGATTCAAATCGCGTCCAGAGGATATTATAGAAAGTTGCTTTATTTCGTTGTATTTATGGTTAATAAATTAACGTCGTTAAACGAAGCAGGGAAATGATCGTGCCGCGGCACTCGAAATCTGGGTTTACTCCGACCAAGATGATTAACAGTCACTGGCGATTAAGCAAATTATCGCGGCGCGATGCGACGCGACATCGCGAAAAACAGTCGGCAGACGTCAAGTCGGATAAACGAAGGCTCTGCCACAGATACGGATTTCAATAGCTTCTTGCGATCGTTATGTTACGTACTGATCGTTCTGAAATAGAAATGGCGCGTCGAGCGACAATTACGGTTTCTCTGAGAGCAATAATAACACGGTTCATTAACATAAAAGATAGGTGCGCGTGCTGTAAAAACAGTAAAAAAACGTCGATGAATTTACTAGCCTAGTTTAATGCCTTAGGTGAATGTATTCGAGCAGGCGTAAACTGAATTTTTCAAATAACGAGTTGAAAAAGTTGAACGACTGCTTGCATTTGAACGAGGTTGAGTCGTGAATAGCTCCACAGATGGAAGCAGTAAGTTTAATTAGAGTCTGAAGGCAGAGATTAACGAATAGATAGAAAGTTAAGTAGTATGAAATAGGTTTGAAGAAAAATAAGAAGCTTACTCGCGAAGTCATAAAAACTTTTTCATTTTTGCAGAATAGAAAGATCGAGCTGCGCGCGGACAGGCATTTATTCGCGAGACGTTAAATAAAATAGTAAAAGATACGATCGCGCAAAACTCTTACTCTCCACTCTCTCAAACTAACGCTGTATTCTTAACTCGGATTCCACCTCTAATTTTTCGGTAACTTTTCTAACTAACTCTCTCTGCGTTATCTGTCTATCTTTCTCCACTCTACATGTACCAGGTACTCGATTATCCGGAAAGTTCGTGCCACTTTCTTATAGGCGATGTTCCAATAATTTGCTACAAGCGAATCTCTATAAACGCACACGAACGATATACGGCTTCTTACTTACTTAAAAGCTTACAGCAACTGCAAGATCCGATACGTACTTATCGCTCGCACATCCGTTGTTCTCTTCCCAGCATCTGCACTTCTCAAAATTTTATCATTTTCACGATATCGTCGTAAACGTGCATTGGCAGGTATAAACAGTCATTACTATCCAAACTACAACGATAAACATATTGTTTTTAGACTCGTCAGAGAAGTGGCAGCACAAATTGTATAAAAATTGTACGTTGTAACTTTAACCCGGAACGAACCGATCCGTAGGAAGTTGCAAACACCTTGATACCATGCGATCGCAACGCAACCCATTTTACGATTATCGTTCGGCGTTAAAAATATCCGACGATAAGGATAGAGAAAAAAGTCGAGTCACGAACTGTTGGCCGGCAACGTGTCTGTTTCCCGGCTAATAAGAGTGTATCGCGGAGGAAAGAAATTGGAAGGCAGCGAGGTAAATGGAAAGTCGTCGCGATATGGATGCGAATACGAGTGCTTTCGGAGAATCAAGATGAGGGTGCGGCACGAAAGACGTCGTTGTCACGTAGTCTCCTGATGGCCCCGAGAATTCACGGACCTCGACGGAGGCTTTAAAAGGAAGAAATATTAATCCAAGTTAAGCTTACATAACGATGAAACACGGCTGTTTCCACCGCCGAAGTGAAGTTCTCATGGAGCCTGCAAGGAGAGAGTGCGCCCTAACTAGACAAAGGCAAACGAAGCGCGGCGAGGTCACTCTTGTTTCATCGTGTATACATATTCGCGACTGTGCCGCGCGTGTGTCTCTCTGTACGGTCGTGTATGTATGGGATACAGAAAGAAATTTATTATGCCGCCAGTAAAAAATATCAGTCTCTGCTATACGTATGAGAGTTAATTAAACTCAGGTATACGATACGTAGATATCAACGAGTCGATGATATCTTTTTCAACGACGAGAGGCACGGATGCTTGTCGAATGTGTGTAAAAATGGTGGAAAAATTCAGCTCGTCGATATCGTTCTTCGGTGGATCTTAATTTGTTTGTATTTTAGATGATCTTGGATAAGATATTTTAGACAGGGTTTGCTTACTACTAAATAGGACAATATTTGATCTGATTTGCTTTATAGACTACTGATGATTTAAACGAGTTTTTTTTTATTAATAATGTACAATTTAATAAGTGGAAATATTTTATGTTAAAGAGAAAGTGAGATTTGCCATTTGATAGATAGTTTACCGCTTAATAATACACGCATGAAAGTTATGGGATGTGTAAATAAGTTAAAACGTTGCACACGATTTATTTACATACGTATTATCATGTCATCGGGCTATGCTCGTAACCAAAGCGAGCTTTTAAAGTGCGAAAATTGTGTCGTTCCGGTGGCACGTGTGCACATTGAATGTAGTTAATTACCCGATGAAGCGAAATAAAGCAAAATAGAATAAGAGAATTTTATAGCGATATGGATGTCACAACGGTTTTAACGTGGATGAGCGAATGGAAACTTTGACGTAATACGAATACCTCATTGTTTATTTTGCTCTAACTAAAATGAAGGAACGTGAGATATTCTCTTTCTCGACTGCGATAAGATGACCATTTCGAATCTCGAGTACAGCGAGATTCTTTAACGTAGAAAGGGAAATATGGCGTAAATTCGTATGGAATGAAAATTTCGATTTTTCTATATTTACGATCAAAACGAAAACAAACGAAGACAGGCGAATTCGAAATTCTACAGGAATGCGTCCCGTGACTCGAGGTTGACGCGACTTGGCTCGAACCGGGAGATACCGGCAAGATAACGCAAGATTTGCGCGGCACTACGTCACACCGGTCGATTTGCATAAATAAGGCGTACACTGGTGTCCCATCAGGTATTATGCTCTCAAAATGCATCGAATACGAAGAGCAGCCATGCATCGGGGATGAACGCGTCAGGTGCCCCTCTGCATAGAGTTGCGCGTATGCGTGGCGGTAATCCCGGTTCGGTGAAGGGACGAAAGAGAGAAAGAGAGCGGTTGGAAACGTGGAATACCTGACCATGATAAATGCCCGACGCACATCACTCTCGCGACGCGCGTCGCTCGAAAC
>NT_176808.1:1473315-1485615 GCF_000188095.3 Bombus impatiens | reverse complement strand
CTCGTACCTATTATGCTAAAATGCAATCTCCTGATAACCGCAGCGGCGTCATTGTGGAGCTTAATCTCACCTATCTGTACAGTCATGGGGGAATGGGAAACAAAATGGGAATGAGAGACCGACCGGGCTCTCGGTGATTCGGGATAAAGAGCGGGATCGGTGATAGTGGCTGGATGAGAGGTCGTTCCGGAGAGAAACGGAGCATTTGAGAAGGAGAAAACGAGAGAGGGAAGAACGACGACGGTGGTGCGGATGCTGGGGTTAAAGCAAGAGAAACGGAATAACCTGCGAGTGATAGAGGCGGACAATAGCGGTAGACTCGAGAGATACGAAAAGAAATAAATTCCACGATCGATAAGCGTTCGGCCGAACGTCAAAGCGCGGCTGTGTAGGTGAACACCAGTGTGCTACGGATCTTTGATAAAAAGAAGAAGAAAAAAAAAAGGAGAAGGGGACGGGTAGGGGAAACGGCAATCGACGTGTCGTTTCGGATGGGACGGAGCGTAGAACCGGCTCTGAATCTTTCTTGCTTACAAGTTGCCGCTTTGGTATCCCGATCATTGGCGAATGGTGGACGCGTGTAACGATTAGATCAGAGTAACCAAGTTTTGGGGATGTTGATTGTTTCATCTTAATTAGCGTGATAAGATTTGATAGGAGTTGGAGAGTTTCGGGGGATGATCGAGCTACGGGTTAGAGATAACGATAATTCCGTTTTGTTCGAACGAATTCGACGAAGATTCTATTTGATCGCTACAATTTAAAAAACGTCAAAAAAATATGTTTATTTTTATTTGTTTATATTTGCTTTCATTTATCGATATATATTAATTGAGTAAACATAGAGGTAGATAATCGAAAGTTGCGATGTTTACAGTATAAATGCTGTCTCGTATTATCTATCATTTTTTAACACGACATTATTCGACGGTATAAGAATGCTACAGTTTTGAGGAAAAATTGTATTATTATTTCGTTCGATCATAATTTTTGTGTCGCGTAATGATCAAAAAAATATCCCTTTCGTTCGACGGAGTTGTTGATACAGGAGATGCAATTTAATCAAAATACTCGTTGCGACGCAAAACAGTTTTCCGTTGTTTGGTAGAAATATTCTAATTCCAATGATATTTTTGCGATGCGAAAAAAAATTCATCCAGCAAGAAGCATTTTCATTAGCAGTACTACTGCAATCTTGTTCGTTTCTTTTTTTAAATGCCCTATTCCCACTTGCGTTCCCATTATTCAACAACGTCCAACGTTGACCTCCGACAAAAGAGACGATCCCAGTTTCGAGTTTTATCGGAAAAAAACACGTAGCGGAAAATACTCGAGAAATTTTTTTCAATGTATAACACCATTTAACGTTCTAAGTCGTCGCATTATCGTGGCGCTAGATAAACTCGAAACAAATATGCCGTCGTGTTATTATCGTGTGAGCGTTGTATATTATTGGACGTTTCTACCGTTTGTCTTTGTAGTAGTGAAAAATGTGCCAGTTTTGCGGCGTGCTACTGCAGTCGGTAAAAAACTAGGTAAAAGCAGTTATACTATGTCAACGGAATAGTAAATTATAGAGAAAATAAACGTTCTTTTTGCGGACGTAATCGGCTTACTTGTCCATTATTTTGACATTTATACCGGATCGTAGTCTCATATTTGATCTATCGTGATATAATGACTAACAAATAAAAGAAACCAGCGTTGTTCGAGGATGAGAAGCGGAATTCTCGTTCCAGCTTCGATGCATATCGTTTCGCGTACGTTGTTTTCGTGAAAATCGCAGTTGGACACGCAAGTTAGCGCGCGTTTTCTACGAATAATCCTCGTTCGACAAACACATCGGCGCGTATCAATACGATAAACTCGTTGGAAATCTTTCCAAGTTGCTTTTCCCAGTTCCTAAAATTCGGCCAAACAAGGTCAAAAATCTACTTTACTTACGTTTTTAGTTCGGTGAACGCATCAAACAGAAACGCCAGTATACCAAGTCCTCGGAAGCCCTGGGAAAAATGTACCGTCGACTCGGACGATTGCCGTGACTTAGTCAATGGATCAAAAGAAGTATTTCCTCCGCCTTCGCAGCTACAAAATCGTTCGCCGTTTAGCTCTCTTCGGAGGAACATTCGAAAAGTTTAGATACCTCTTCGGGATCCTCTTCCAGGCGAGCGAATAAGCAGGTATTAAGGGCTTAGACCACAGATCGAATTCGGAGAGAAGAGTACCTATACCTAACACATTTTGCCTCGTCTCACACACACACACACACACACGCACACACAATTTTTCTTCTTCTTGCCTTTATTTGTTTTCCTCATTTCTTTTTCACGGATTTTCTGTTATCTCTCCTCTTTTTCATCCCGCCTCTGTTTTACTCGTCCGCCACGCCCTAGGCTGCACAAGCACTGTGAATGTAGGATGCCAGTTGGACTAAGCGAGTTCAAACATCGAGGATCGTCGAACTGCTCGACCAGCTTCGTCGCAAAAGCGGAAGAGGGTTTAACGGAGGATGATCGTCTGATTTCGCGTAAGTTTCATCGGCGAGGGCGTCTGCCATCGTGTGGCGCTTCTAATTACGTGCACGCGGGACCTACGCTTTCTTTCTCTTCCGATTGTCGTTTTGATTACGCGTGTCATTAGATATTCCCTTGTTTCCTCCTTTCGCAATTTGTCTGTCGAAAGTGCACGTCCAATTATAAGAACGATTATCGTTTGAAAAAGATATTATATCACGAAGAATCGTCTCTTCTTCCCGTTAGAACGATCCGAATCGTGTAATTTTTTAAATATAACGCAAAATATTCGACATCATCGAGTTATGCGTAGTACGATATGTTTTAATAAGATTAAATTTTGACAAACTGAGGTTGTTGCTAAAAAGATTCGGATATTGGATTTGGTATCATGTCATTAACAAAGTGAATGTATACACGTGTAATTTCATCATTTTATGAAAATATTGAAGATATTTTGGACAGCAGGATTTCGCCAATAAAATTAAATTTTTTGTTTTCCTTGTTAGCGATTAAACACTACTGTTTAATTTTTCTGTTTTTAAATGGATACGTATTATTTTTAAATTTTTTAACGATTGTTCGTTGAAACTGCGACGTGCTACGTTTTTTCGGTATTTTCATTTCGATGTCGCGAAAACGGTGCATTTACCTCGCCCAAACATCGAACTCGAAGCGTGTGTTGTGCTGACCGAATCTCACTTCACGATCGATGCTTCATGGGGACAATACTACGGGATGCAGGATGCTTGAAATGACTGAGGTTAAGCATCGGAGATGTTCAAACTACTCGACTAGCTTCGTATCCGAGCAGAAAGTACGTTTAATCAAGTGCCATTGGTTGGAGATTCACTGCAGAGAAAAGAGAATTTCACTAATATCCGATGCGGAAATTGATTGCACTTTCCAGTAAAATGTCCAAAATCGGTTAATTAATCGATTAAACATACGAGTGTATATCTCTATGTGAATAAGGTTATTCCTATATTTTACTTCGTATTAATTCCATCGTTTCTCAGTTACATTTTAGACTTAAACACTTTATAGAATTTCTGTGAATGAGAAGAGCTTTGTTTACAATTAAACATATTTCGATTTATTCCCAAGTAAATTGCCTAGATAAAGGGAAAGAAAGAGAATTTCAGCCTCGCGGCCTAAAGCCTTACTTCGAATTAGACAACCGCTTCAGGATAGCCATCGTCTTGGCTTGATCTCCGAATTTATCATCTTCGTTCCATCTCCCTCTCTCTCTTTTTCCCTCTTCCTTCCTCACTTCCTCCCGCTATCACTTTTACTTAAGCATCGCATCAATACCTTTCGAATATGCTTAGCGAGAAGTCGTGGCGAGCGTTAAGAGATGATAGAACTGGAAGGATATGGAATAGCTTATAAGTAGGGAGTAAGGGAGAGGTTAGACGGTAGGAGTGCCGCTCGTTGAAGGGTGAAGAAGAAGCCGTGGAACGGAGATAGGTTACGAAGACGAGGTTAGAGTAATCCGCAAAGCTCGTCGTGTAATTTCCCATAAGACCGATCGAGAGCTTGTACTTCGCTTTTGTCAAGCGTATTTGTATCTGTGTGTTTCGTACGAGCGCAGCGTCTACGTCGTTACATCTCTTAAACTAGCATCGAGTTGTCCGTTAGCGTGGATCTCGACGCGGCAATCGAAAATGCATTTTTCTCCGCCTCTCCTCCCTTCCCTTTTCGACGGTCATTCACTCTTTCTATCGCTTCTGTTCGCTTTGACCGAATCGCTCTACACGGGTGTCACGGAGCTTAATTAAGCTAATGGATATCCGTAATTGATGCAACGAGACTGTCCACCGGCGATCCACCGTTTTCTGCTGTTCGTGACATTCGTTCGTCGATAGGTGGATAGGTGGGCCATGATAAATATCGGTTTGAGTTGCTGGCCCTTCGATAGGCTACCATGTAATTGCGGCTAATCGATTGGAATGGAATTTGAAAGCGGCGTTTCAAAACCCCGGAAAGATTTCTTTGTTCCCTACCGCCTGGGCTTTAGGGGATACTCGTTGGATTTCGATGCTTTTTCGTCTTATACATCGCTTCAAAGACATTGTTATTCTCTCATACTGCATGGCTAAAGATCATATACACTCGAAGAACAGCGCTGCACGAAATTGGAAAGTTGAAGGGTGCTTTAAATCTTCTTCGTAATAATATTACTCCTGAATTTAGGTGGAACATTTGCGGAAGATTAGGTTTTCCAACCGTAGAATATTCATTTATTCACGAAAAGTCTGTACTTCCGTAAGGATAGTCGATTTCCGTAAGAAAGAAGATTATTTTTGCCTCATCGAATCGTATTAACGTCTTAACCATGTCGATTGTTCGTTCAGGTGGAACATATTTTCCATCCACTGTGCGAACCACAGTTAAACCGCGCGAACCGCATCTAATTTTAGCACGCGGTATGATTCAACGCGACATAGAAACCGCTTCGTGCACAACAGTTTCCCTCGTAAAGGAAATAGAAACGTTCGGACGATTCTGATGGTTTTCGTTCAATCAACGACAGGAACACAAGTTATCGGCAAATTTCAACATGATCGGTCGTTAATTATTCTCTATTTTCTTTCCTACCGTTTTCACGAAACAATATTCGTTTTAACAAATATTTTGATTTCATTTCTGACAGTATTTCGAAACGTTCGCGGAAATGCCAAAACGCAGATTTTAGAATTGTTTGCATTTTTATGCAGTTACAGGATGCAAGCAACGGTACTACGAACCTAACGATACGGCAGTAGGTACATTTTTAATGAAATTTTAAAGCGTTCGCAGCGCGTTAAATTAATAAAAATTCTGCACGTTAAATTAGGTCATTCGGACTTCGGTTTCCCTCTAGCCGAGCCTATAAGCATGTCATTTAAACATTATACTCGAATACCATAGACTGTCGCTTTCAGCTTGCCAAGCAGCAAAGGATTAATCCCCGCGTCTCAAGAACGCTGCTGCAAGAACGGCAAAAAGCTCTGCTCATGGAACTATTTTCCAGCTGCTGCGCGAGATTGAATTTCCATTGAAAAGCCTCGACGGCGTAGTTTCTTCCGATGCTTGCTGGATCCCTGCGTTAAATCGGAGGAATCTTCTCTGGTGGAAGAAGCGTGTCACGTCGTCCACTTAAATACCCGTCAAGGAACGCCTTTAAAAAGTTGCGGTTCCTTCTTGAAGCAAGATCCTCCAATATGTCGGTACGTACGTTTGTTGTACGTTCGCGTATCCACCTGCCCGACCAGACCAAGAGAACCCTGCGTTTACGAGATGAGACGTTCTGCGCGACAAGACGGGGCAAGGAACTTTAATGCAACGTACTTAAGGGGAACATAATGGAATCCACGACGCGTAAACATATCTGGGCTGGTATAATACGAGCGAGAGATAAGCTTGGTCGTAGTTCGATGTCTCTACGTTGCGCAACGAACGAGTTAAGTCAGCAGTCGCTAAATCGATAACCAACTTTGTTTCTATCGTCGTCGGCAACAACTTGAACACTCGTGCATAGCTGTACGTTCATGTAAGTACGTACGTGCATTGGCTGAGAAATTATCGCGTTTCGGCTACGTGTAAAAAGGGACGTCGAAAAGGAGGGAGGAAGGGTAGCAACGTAGAAGCTGTTGTATTCAGGTTACCCGAGTCGTGGACAGGATTAATCGCTTTCCACGATTGTTTCGAACGACACAGACCCTCGATGTTCCATTATCCGTGTCTTGATTGTCGCGAATTCGTTTAGGAAGTCGTCGAGTACGTCGATGCTTCCTTTCGTTTCTTCGCGTCCCATACCCCTTTACGAGGAACAGACGGCGAAGAGAATAATTAGTATTTAATAAGGTACGATGGGATCTTTTCACGTGCTTCGCCAATCATCACCGATAGAACAACGTCGCAGCCTCCGAGGCAAGTACCTAATTGGAGGTATTTTCACGTCCTCGGTAATAATCGATGGCAAAATACGAGGCGACTACTGTACGGCCAAGAAGAGATCAAACAGTTATCAGCCGAATGCGAATACGGCGCTCCAAGATCACCGACGCCTAGACGCCTAGCAAACTCCACTCCCTAGCAAAAGAATACGGTACACGAATCACGATAAAACGCTTAATCTTGAACTGTCGCAAACATAACACACTCTGCGAGAAACATTTGTGGAAGTTTTGCCTCAAGGAAAACTTAGAGGATGAAACAATCTACGACTTAACTAAAATTCTTGAAGGAAACAGGGTTGGTCAATAAATTAGTTTAATGTAAAACGCTATTCCGCACCGCGCTCCCTAAGGTGTCGCTACTAACCACGTTGTTCAAGCGATATTGATTAATTAAAAACAAAAAAAAAAAAAAAGAAAAAATATCGATACATTATTATGCTTTTACACCTTTCTTCTGCAACAGACAGTACACATATACTTCTACCGCTTCAAATATTACACGTTATAATCAACATTTTGCGAGGGAAACATGGGAAAAAATTATTCTCTTCGTATAATTCGATGCTAATATTTTTATTTGTAGTTGTGTTGTTCTTTCAAGTTGTAATTTAAGAAGAATAATTTATTATCAAATAATTGCAATATTTCTTTTATACGCCGTTCCACAATATTGTTAATTTACGCGTAAAATCTACTGGAAAGAAGATATTCATCGAACTCCGGTTTCGAAATAAAAATTCACGGATACAGGGACAATTAAAAGCTCTCCAATATCACTCATAAAGCTTAATAAAGCTCGAAGGTTTTAATTTTTTCTTTGCGGAAATGCTGTCTTTTACTAGCGTCGAGTTATTAGTAGATGCCCACTTTTTAGAATTATTATTAAGGACAGAGGGCTCTCTAATGCATCCGTTATATTCAGCGTTCTTTTCAAAGGGATTATGTCGCGGCCGATATTGCGAAAAGAACGTCGTTTAGGCGTGAAATAATTCAATCAAACCAATGTTATTCAACGTAAAGGAAAATGATTGTTACTCCTCCAGCGCGAGGGATGTGAATAATCGTTGGAAGACAAATATAATTTTTATAATTGGCAGTCGGTTACACTTGCCTGTTTCCAACGATCTACGATAGAACGCAAGCGATAAAGGAAGAAAGTTCGTTACGAAATTCTCTGACTGCCGTTTCAAGACGAGAATCGATAGAACGATATACGCGTAGGTGAAATTGACAAATTTACAAATTTGCAAGAATTTGCCTTTACCTGAAAAAAAAGATATGATTTAAAGAGAAAATAATATTCTAGTAATACTACACACGATTGCAGGGAACTTAACGTTCTATCGACGAGACACTTTTGACTAAATACCGGACAGTTCATAGACAGCAATTATTTGTCATACGCTTTTACAATTTTGCCAGGGCCAAGGCGATTTGAACGTTTATACGATACGTACGTATATCGCGATATGATTGTTTCGTTGTAACACGCTAAGTGGCGTTTCCGACGTGGATAAGTAAGGATTAGTTGAGATAAGCCAAGTGGTTTGTTTCGTACGCGATGCGTGGAAACTCGAAACTTCTCGGCCGGGGCAGGAAAACACCGAAAATAAAAGTCGGCGACCGATGCGAGACAATCGGGAAGGCGCGAGTATGTGGTTGGCGTGAAATTACTGGTTTTGCTTGGCTCGCATCTCGATCGAAGCTGACAGCACTTCGCAGCTAACGCGAACTCAACTACTTAATAATGTAACAGTCAGCCAACCACTATGCGCCCATTATGCTTCTATGCACGTTGCGCAAGAAGTAGAGGCAACAGCCTGGTGGTCGTAATATAGGATTCGCATCCTGTATCGCGCTGTTCACTTTCGTTGTGTCTGTGGCCTGCGTGAAAACACAACGTATTCTCCAGTATGCCCTGTTAGCTTCTTCGGCCGGTTCTTGCGCATGTTTCGCCTGTTTTCGCTCAAGTTGACGACGGAGGGCCAAAAGGGAGAGAGAGAGGCTGTCGATGTCTTTGCTCCCCTTTCGCGAGTTACTTTTAATCCTCCGAGTAAATAGAAGAAATCCTGTCGTTGCCGCGCGCCCGTATAGCTACCTATTAGCAGTAACAGTCAGCAGTAGGAACGTTCGAAGCGTTTCTATTTTCTCCACGGAGTAGTTTGTTTCGCCTTGCTTGCCCAATTTTCCCTTCTCTCGCCATCTTTCGCTTCTCTTCCACCTTGTCCGTCGCGGAGATACGAGACTGTACGGGATTGTCTTTCGAAAGCTCGAGCGATTCCTTCCAACGGAGCTTCCAATTCTGTCACGGGACTGTTCATTTTCCGTCACCGAAACGCGATCAACAGAGGTCGATGGATGATCGATGCGCTGCCGCGATTAATACGATCGCGATAAGTCCATAATCGCTGTTATTCTTTCGATTGTGTATTCCAACGATATTCGTTGCTTTTCAAAACTCGCGCTTCGCTCGGACTTTTACGCAAATGCCATTTTTTACGAAATGCCACTGATTACGAAAAGAGATTTAAAGGACTAATCGCGCTGTAGTCGTCGAATCGTTTCTACAAGTTCTCAATACGCGAGCTTCTTTTTGCTTCAGTTTTGTATTAAAAATTCTTAGATTTTATTCTCAC
Source organism: Bombus impatiens (assembly GCF_000188095.3). Lineage (NCBI taxonomy): Eukaryota > Metazoa > Arthropoda > Insecta > Hymenoptera > Apidae > Bombus > Bombus impatiens. The sequence continues at coordinate 1,476,522 of NT_176808.1, read as the reverse complement.
GAATTTGTTCAACGAAACAAGTATAGAATTCTGTAGTCAAATTAGTACTGTATTTATTTATTTATTTACATTTAGTCAAGTATGCAGTGGGTGCTTTAAAAGTAGACGTAATTCCTAGTTAAATAGTAGAACTTCATGCGCGAATAACTTGCAAGAATGTATGTAATGTACGAAGGGATGACTTTTTGCTCTGCTATGGCAACGTAACAACAATTGATCTTTGAAATTTTAGAAAATTTATCCTTTATCCTACTTTGTAAGCAAATTGGTCTCTTTCGAGCACGCGTTGACTCCAGTTACATTTTAATTTTCAACAAGTTATTTGCATCTTATCCTTTAAATTAACGCAGTTATACCTCAAATAAGTTTGTACGAAAGAAGTAACTTCTCGCGTGCGTTACTCTCGTTTGAAACACGAACGTGTCCTCCTACCTACCATTAAAGTACTCCCATAATATTAATTTGGCGTGTGACGAAAGAAAGAACGTAAGCTTCTTTCTAGCGTGCGTTTGCACGATTGTTCTTCGCCTGCTTTTCTTCTCGTATGTTTCCAGATTGCCGTACAGGTCATTGTATTCAGTCTTTGTATTCTATAATTCGTTTTATAACTTTGTATAATATCGTTTTTTAACATTTATAGTAGCATAATTAAAGAAATTACTGCATATATAAATATATTTCTTAAAATTGGTTCTTTTAAATACAAATAGAAAAGAAGGTTACTCGTGTTTGCCGGAGAAAGAATCGATACTAGTGTACATTGAATCGCGATGTTCCATATAGCCACGACTACGCGAAACAATTGTGACTCGTTTAGATTTCTGTATCCGGCACGATTAAATGGAATTTACACATTAAAAAGCTGTTTGTGCTCTGCAAATGCTATTTTCTCTCTGTTTTAATTTACTGGCATTCTTATTCTCCTTTCCCGCGTTATGGTCGTTCTTTCGATTAAATTTTCGAATTGTCTGAAACGAATGTATTTTTATTGCTTAGTCCGTCCCTTTCGGCTTTGGACGAACTTTCGGTTTTTCCCCTCTTTTCCACTCTATTCTATCGCACTACCTTACTTATTCTACCTCTAAAAACTAAAAATTAGGAACTATAAATTAGCAACTAATGACTAAAAGCTATTGCAACTTTGGTCTTTAGCCTTCTTCATGTCGTATGCCCTTCTCTTCTCTATTGTTGCTTTCAGTTCTGCTAAACCTTCTTCAGTCTCGTTTAGCGTTTTCCCCATGTCCTTTGCTCCTCCCGTTATTTCACATTCTTCTATTACGTGTCTTAGGTCTTCTTCTTTCCTTCTGCATAGTCTGCATCCTTTTCCGGTATTCCCTTGCTTTGGTCTCGTTTCCGTATCCGAACCTTGCCAGTATTCTTCTGTCCTTCCACTTCATCCTCCCTTCTAAGTACTTTGGTAATTTTTCTTTGGCTTTGTGAAACGAATGTACTCGATAATACAAAGGAAACTAGAAAGAGACGGTATCGCTTTATCCACGGGGAAACCAATAACAAAGATGCGTGCGAACATTCTGTCTTCTATCCAGAGATACGGATAAGGTTGACATCGTATCGATGGCAGTAAAATTTTGATAATAAATTTTACAAGTATAGGACGCAATTTTGACACGGTTCCGCAGTGACCATTCTAACGACGATATTCCTGACGGCGGATAGACCTGGCTCACCTAGTCACTACGTGTCTCAAACGGTAAACTTTATGGCAGAAATAATAAAATTTCTTGCACGGATATCGGTTATATCGAGGCCATGAATGTATCAAAGGATGGATGTATTCTTAAGGAAGTGGATCGTCTAAGAATGGTCCGTTGGAAATAATTGAAAGAAAATAAAGGGATGATCGTTACTTATGATTTATGATTCTGCAATGGAAAAAATTCCTTGTACCTAGCTGCGAGCAGAATGAATCGACGCTTGAATTTATACGCTTCGAGCGTGATTCTTGTAGCCGAGTTTCTTAGAACGCCAGCTTTTGTACGTTACGTGAATATGGGGATATTTTTAATTATCTACCGTTACTTCGGTATGTTGGACGATACGTTATGCTAGAAATTGAATTTTTTGCACCATAGATACATTAAAGCGATGAATTTGAAGCAACAAAGTATAAAATTGAAAGCGAAAAGTTTCATACCACATTTATCTATGATCGAGGTAAAGCTTATCCGAAACTTTGAACGAATTTTGCTCGTAATAGAATTTAACGTAGCTTAGATATAGAATCTATCGTTCTTATTTCATAACGCGAGTTCTAAATAGAAATTCTAAATAATAATAATCGTAATATCTCTATTTCCGTCTAGTTTCTGTAGATGGAAGCTGTAACGTTGAAAAAAGCATTCTCTGCTGCAAAATTATCAACTCGATTCGATTCTCTCTTATTTCGGCATCGTTAACCGTTTAATCATGTATTTTACTCAAATTAGTCTCTCGACGGAATTAATAGTTTATTCGATTACAACGCCGGTTTGTCTAATATTCGACGATGAATAAACACGGGGTACCCGCGTGTTCAATTTTCCAACGTTTCCAGCTACCTTTTTCCCTTGATAGTCGTACACCGGCCAGGAAATTATAAAGCCCGCTTGAAATTTTCATTCGGCACACCTGCGCCATTTTTTATTACGGTCGAAATTTAAATGCGTTTATGTTGAGTCAACAAAACGCGAGGCAAACATTTTCCACCGTCGTTCTACGGAAATCTCGCCGTAAAAGCTTGACGGCTCGTGTTTTTTCCTGAATTAACATATCACCCAATCGATATCCATTCCATGCTTTACCGCCACCTCCTCGCGACTCGTGCGTACGTGTACACGACCGGGAAAATAATGAAAGAAAAACAAAAATATATCGAGAACGCTTTATATCTAACGCACACGTGTTAGAAGAGCATCGACAGACAGCAGGTCGATTTAATTGCGATCCATTAAGCGTATACCGTTCACGCGATTCTCGCGCTCTTAAAAAGAGTAATAAACGTCATTGTTGATGGACGCAAACGAATCGTCGACGACACTTTCGTGTCACGTTGGACGTTGTTTCGTCGCGTGTGTATCGGTATCGCGAATTGTTTCCCTCCGATTCGAAACCTATTTTTCTTCTTTTTTTTTTTTTTTTTTTTTTTGTGCAATGCACGCACGTGTATGTGTTATCCGTTTGGGTAGCAGGACGTAGTGCGAACAAGGC
>NT_176808.1:1428800-1472446 GCF_000188095.3 Bombus impatiens | reverse complement strand
GGGGGGGGGGGGGGAAATGCGTTGAACCTGGCCAGAAGCAGGGAAAATAAAGCACGTGTGAACGGTACGCGTAGCATAAAATTCGCAACCGCGTATGGCGAATGTAAATCGTGGAGGATTGGACGCGCATGAATTTAACCGGGCAGCATGTAAATTTTGAGAGGCGCACAGGCCATGGTGGACCAAGGGAAGGGCAAAGTGGACGGGTGCATGTAAATTTTATTGCAATCAGCTATTGTAAACAGGATTACCGGCGGTGCAACGCGAAAACTATTTGTCCCCTGTCTGGTTAGTCGCGGCTCTACGAAACTTGCCGATCCTCGCGTCCGTCGCATTACTTTGACCGAGCTACCAATCTGGATTGCTTCGTTCGAGCTTCCCCTAGATTCGGCCGTAATCTTGTTCCCGTTACAACGTTTGACAAATCGCAAAACATAATACTTTTAAAGCGACGGCTGGAACTCGTGAATAAAACACCGGGCTTCCTGCGCGTGATTAATAGCAGATACGGCATCGTCCTGAAAAGGGATATAAGATGTTTAGACAATAAAAACCTAAAGCTTTAAGCGCTTCTAATACGTAGGAGGAGAAGCACGATAAAGATTGGTCACGCAACTCGCAGCTTAGGATTTAGAATTTTATACTTAAAACCAATTTACGCGAATAAAGAGACTAAGTTTGCAAATATTATACGTTGAAGGAATCTAAGGTATCTTAAAATCTACCTAAGGAATCTAAGGTAAGATACCAGAGCAAAACTAGTTTTCGTTTTTTAAATCTCTTTTATAAACGGATTCGATCGATATCGAAAAATTAATACACATACATGTTAATAAATTCCGCGAACTCTTTCGCTAAAGTTCATGGTGCGATTTTTGTTTTCAATTTAAATACATCGGAGGAAATACGCACAGAATGGTTCAATTTCCGTGATACTTTAATTATCAATTTTTGGCCGATTCCCGCATGGACGAACGGTTGGATTTCGTTAAAAGCCGGATAAGATCAGCCGCATCGATACAGCGTGTGATTTTAAACCGGCGATTCTGAAAATCTGACCATCTACCGGCCAGACGGCCGATAAATTCGCAATACTTGCACGTAAATCGTTAGAGCTGCCAGACGCACGCCAACTTTATTACAATCGCCACCAATTCGATGCGTCCCCTTTTTTCTATCCGACGGATAGCAAACGGAGAGAGGAAGTACACTGCTGGCCAAAGGCAATCGATGCAATCCTATTACGTTCAAATTCACGAACGTTTAACCACCCCTGTAGCGAGCAATTTGCATATCTTCCTGAACGGCCATCTTTCCGTCCCTCGGAATTGCAATAAGTGCACGATGTTGCACCGCAGTGGCCGCCTCTAAAGTTACTGTAGTAACCTAAGGATAAAGGATTAAACGGCGTCTCTCTGTTTCTTTTTTTCTTTCTTCGGTTAGAGAATTTTTATGGTCGACTTTTAAAGTGGATTTCTGGTTGCTAAGAGTACTGATTTCGCTCGGCTCGAGGGACACTTTTAACTCGTCCCTTCTTGCAAATGAAATCGGCTTCAGCCATACTCTCTATTTCGTCGTCTTTGAATTTGCCTGGCATAACGCGATAGAGACAGTGTCGAGAAATGTTAGAAGAAAAATTAACGAATTCCATGCTTTAAAATGGTCGATCGAAAACCGAATCGAGGATATTTACGAGCGAAAAGAAGCGTTTGATCGATTTTACTTTGAATCACGTTCTCAACATTTATGTACGACCAACTAGAACGGTGATACCTTTCTCGTTTCGTATCGCAGATTATACAGGCCTCTTTTCAGCAGGTTTATCCACGTAATTAAAATTTACTTTGAACGCAAGAGTTTTTCGCTCGCTGTGAAAGCTGTCCGATGCAAAGCCAAGCGCATATGCTTTTGTTTCTTTCGGTGGAACGCTCGCGAGTACTGCATTAGCTCGTTAACCTGTCCTTAATTCGCAACTTCAAGCGGATGGCGGTGAATCAAAGAAAGACCAAACGAACGAATTTTCGACGCGGGAACGCGGAATAACGAGGTACCACGATGGACGCGTTTAACGGAATTTCGACGGTCCTGAAACTAGATTCACTCTAGGTTGACAATCTTGATTGATCTTCGATCGATTAAACGTTTGTCCCAGCCACGTGTCATTCGGCGTTCGAAAATGAAAGGGACGATCCTCGACTTCGATACGTCCGTTGCGTCTGTCCGTGCATTCTCGTGAAAACTAGACAGCAGAGAAAAGAAAAGAAGATAAAAAGAGGAAGAAAAAGTACATAGAAACGAAGAAAAAGCGGCAGGAAATTAAGGACAAAAGAAAAATTCAAGTTTTCTTCTTGCTGTGGAGGGAATCACGGGATGAAAAGGAGCAGGAAACACAATGGGGAACGTAGACACGGTAGCGGGGCGGAGGAGGCGTATCGCAGCGTCGAAATTCGTGCACAGTCGCGTTTTTTATCTTCCCTTTTCGGAAAAGTCGCGGAATCTTTTAGTTCTGCCAACATCAAGGGGGCGGAGACAGCATTTATACGCGTAGACGGCAAGGTTCGCCCGTTCAAAGCGCAATAAGCAAGCGAACCATGTAATCGACTATCTGGCAGTAAATCCTGTGTGGCGAATGTACATGGTCGGTGTCTGTGCCCGTATCGAGCCTCGGTTACCACCGAATTCCGACTCTGTTATACTTCTCTCTCTCTCTCTCTCTCTCTCTCTCTGTTATGCTCGACGATTACCGGTCGCGTTGTCATCGCGTATGCTGTCGGGTTGATTCACGCTCGAAACCTTTTCGAGCTGCAATTCTTAAGCGGCTGCGGATAAAACGTCGGAAATCATGGAAAAATGTGTCCCCATCTTCTCAAAGAGCTTCTTTGTTACACGAATTGAACGTATGTATGCACGCGACGTGATCGATCCTCTTTGGGTCGATGAAAAGGGAATTTTATAACTTGGACGATAAGGTTTCGCCGATCGAACAAGGTGGTATATTGAATACTTGGTTAGGATTGTTGCATCGTAAGAAATAAAAGTTTTTAGAGTAAAATACAGTATCGATTCATCGACGGTATATTATGTCCTTCGCATTTACGATTTTACCTAATGTCCTGGATTAAACAAACCCGATACCGGATTACTGCGTCTGACATTCTTCTCCGACATACGTAGTTGATGTTGGAAAACAAGGAGATTTTGTTGGTGTAACAACAGCACCAACCGGTGCTGAACGTGTTTTAACATTTGGTAGTCGTTTGAAACTCGATTCGCTGTTGCAAACCGTTGTGCTTCGTGCGTTCGTTGCTACTACGTGTTTGATTACAAGGAATTTCGAATCAGGTGTCTGGAACGCGTAGAAAGATGATTCCAGAAGAGAAAGTAATTGACACGGTGAATTTTATTCTCGACGTGTTTTCGGTATCGAACGATGACATCCAAAACACTGTCTCGTTATTTTCTTAATGCACATATTATAACATATTCACATCCTATCTAAAGTAAACTATCACCCAATTTCATGGAAAATTATCAAATGCAAAGTAGGAAAATATTTTGATAATTATCGTCTGATAAAGAAAATTAAGCAATTTTCAAGCAGCCGTGTATTCCTTGTAACAAATCTCGTTCGCGGAAGAAAATTGTTACGTTCAAGGGCAGAAAGCCCTTTTCTTCGAACACTCGCAAATAAACAGAAATATTTAACGAGACTTCGTAATCTCGATGAGACGAGTTTAACACTCGAACAAATCTATCTGAATAAATTCTGCTATCAAAATCGAATTCTCTGTTGTGGTTTTACATTTTACAGACGACGTTAATCCCATTTTATACCGAACTATATATTACTACATTTTATACGCATTAAATAACTACACACCGAGATAGACGAGTTTTTAATTGCCTTGCATCCACGAACGAAATACGTCGCAACGATGTCGTTAACGCGATGCTTTGAACGAACGAGGGATATTTCGATGAGATATACTTGAATTTTTACATTTCGGTCTTGCTCTTATTTCAGCGAACAAAAAGGTATTTGTAATGTTTTGAGAAAAAGTTTCAACAATTATATTAAATATAAATTACGATATTACATATTGTGGAAGCTTTTACCTATAGATACGCTAACCTTTACGTTCACCCGTTACATATACATATATTTCTACCGTATGTTTCTACGTTGGCATAAAATTACTTGAAACATTGATTGTACGCTGTGTACAAAGCTCACAAAAAGAAAAAAGGATCGGTAGATTTGCTGGGAAACTCTGTAGGTTTCTGCAAAATTTAGTCTGTAAAATCATTTTTTCAGGAAAAAGCTAGATGCCTATGCGAAATATTTTATCCCTAGTCTCGCATGAATGACATTTCATCGTGAGGTTGTTTCGTTCATACATGCGAAAAGGTTAAATATTAAAACTTCGCACTCCTGCTTTGACGTCTATAGACATCATAAAGGCGTCGTCGTGCTGAGAAGCAAATTTGGTATTTCGGGTCGTAGAAAGAGATTCGGTTGTTGCACAGGCAAAGCTCGTTAACTCGCAATTTCGAGGAAAATTAGTTGAGTAGTTTGCCTGGTTTTGGTACAGGATTTTCATACTGCACGCATCTCGTTTAACGCGATTCGTTTGCAGCAGTGGTAAAAATCCGCCGTTAGTACCTGACTGTCGTAGTTCGATACAAATATTTTATTCGCAACAGCTGTATGAAGCGACACGAATGTTTTCGAATCGATCATCAAGTTTATCGTGCGTTAAGTCAAATAGTAATTAAAAGTTTCACGCTTAAAATAGTTTTTCATACAGCGATTAAGAATATTTACGACGGAAGATTAACAAACAAATTAACTACGTGATTTGTTTCCGTTCATTCGGAGCTAATTTTGTCACGTCGTTACGTATTTCGTTACGTACAAGTTAGTATGAACGACACCTTAACAATCGGAATAATATATTGGCTATCCGTGCGTAATCGTAATTTAAACAATTGAAGTTTTTTATTTTCAATATCTTGGAAACTGAAGCTGTGCGACGATTATACGTATAGGAAGAAATACTCAGAACGTTCATCTTGACAACGTGTTTCAAGATCATCGAAATCGGTGAGATATCCTCCAACGATGTTACCGATCGTAGCAGTTTGTTATTAAAAATTAACTTGCTTAGGTACCGACTTTCGTTACATTAAACGGTATAGTTCAACAAGGGACACGTTTCTTAACGCAAGGAAGCGTCTGCCTCTAACGATCACAAATTCTGCCAAGTGTCTGATTGACACTGTGCAGAGGAGAGTTGTAACAGTAATTAGCCAATTGCCTAGTCCGATATAGCTTCCCTGGAAGGCTGTAATTTATTTGATCTCGGCACAGACTACTAGATATTGCCAAGGCGTGCGTGTATGCACATCTCCAGCGCATAAAACTCGACATCAGAATTGATGGAGCCAATACGAGGAAGGAGCGTGGGCGGAGTAGACTAATTTATTAAGTCCGGTTGTAGAAGGTAACTACGCGTGATAACATGGGTACGAAGACGAGGAATCGTTCGTTCACGCGAATTCCAAGGAAGAACGAAATCTCGTCGCGTGGACAAAGTTAAAAATAAAAGTGATAAAAGTAGAGGAACCGATACAGTTCCAATTTGTTAATCCGTGTCGTTTCTTAATCAGAAGCTTTTATAATCGGAGAATTAAAAATTGACAAAGACAAGTAAATTTCAGTTTGGTCGGTTTTATTCCTTGCAGATATAAACGCGATATACGCGTTTCATTTTTAATAACGACTAAATCATATGCCAAAAGATATGAGATTCCTGATTTTTCAAGAATATTTAATATCGCCTAATGAATGGTCCAAGGAACGTGTATTATTCTCGGAAGCGTGGTTCGATACGCGACCGATTCAATCCGATTACTCGATAGGATGGTGGATCTGTTACGTATTCGAGCAGAAAAACCTACTGAGTTTCGATGACAGAACGAAAATATCGAGCGTGTTTTTAAAAGAAAGTCTGATAAAGCTTAATCGGCGAAATTCTATCGATCGAACGGCTCAACACGACGGGAAGATCTCGAATAGACGAAACAGCGATGGAAGCGAGTCAGTTGATTATGAAAATAATAGAAACGCGCTTATATCCATTCGGCCTGGCAATTTATAGCTGCATTCCGCGTAATTAGCTACGAGACCGAGGTGTTTTTAATTAAACGAATCACTGGAAAACAAGTTTCTCGCGACAGGAAATTCGATTTCGAAATTGTCGCAAGTTGCTATGCAAATTCATTCGTGCAGCGGGCATGAGACTTCAATAAGCTTTGAAAACGTAGACGAGAGCAGAGCTGCGTTTTTTTGTCAGAAACATTAGGCATTCCGCTGTATTTTACTTTTTATTTTATCTTCTGCGAAATTAGAATATCCTGAGATAAAAATAATAAAGTCTGGCAATATCGTCGATTCTATTTATTCTTTGAACAATAAGATAGATGTAAGTTGCAATTTTCTCTCGTGCGACGATAAAGAGCAAAAAGATAGGTATATCGTATCTACATGTATGGATGATATTTGAAATATTAGCCTTCGTCCGTTATCGAGGAAACGATTCACGACTTCTGCTGAAATTGGCTCGCAATGTTCGAATAACCACTGACGCACTGCGTTCGATCGAAATGGATTCTCATTTAGCGATCCGATATTTTTGAAAAAGAGAAAGGAAAAAACAGGCGTTCGCGTGTGAGTATCCGTCGCGAAATATTCGCATGATTTTGCTGGCAAATGTATTTGTGGTGCACGACGATAAATCGATATTTTTGTCAGGCGGTAATCGCGTTTTATATGCATCGCAGCACACGCGCAAATATTATCAGACCTTCACCGGAGTGAAATAAAACGAAGCGTCTAGATACGGTAGAAAATTATAAGATACATCATATGCGGGGCTGTTCAAACTCGACCGTATATTGTTTGCTCTGTAACGTGTAACTCTCTCGTGACATTGTCAGCCTTCAAGATGCTTGACGCGTCGATCGTGATCCTCGACGCTTACAACGCGACACGCGATGTTAGACACGATTGGCATCTACTTCGACACCTTACATCATGCCCGATTGTCCTGATTCCATCATCCAGTTACCAAACTGTCGATCGATATAATACTTATTTTCGATATTACAGCGTTCATCGCACTGCGTTTCGGTTCAGTTCGTTCATCCTCCAGCACCTTCTATCGTAATTGTTTAAATATCCACGTGGTTGGCCTATTTCCCTTTATCTCTTTCGACCGCGTTACTTTTATTTTAATTCTGTTACGCGAGGTTAGTTCACGAGGTTAGTTTCGTTTGATCGTGAAACACGGTTTAACCGCGAGAGAGGTACAACAACAATGTAAGCAAACGGTTTCTGGTGATATTTGCGTCAAACAACGTGGACAATACAGTCTCTAGCTCAAGCTTATTTGCATTGGGAAAAGGCCCGAACTGAATACATAGGTGAAATAACAGGGATGCCCGTAAGTCGGCTCGATCCGTACAGTATATTTTTATCGGAACTCGACGTACGAAGTCGATAATTGCTCGAAGCGTGTCTTTGATAATTCGATTAAAACGAATGCTTTTAGAATATACGTAGACGTTTATATTCGCGCTTAATACAAACCTTCGAGTAAAAATCACGGTAGTAAAGAGCGTCGTTTAGCAATCAGTGGCAAAACCGATAGAATCGATAGAAAAAGAAAATGAAAGAAGAAAAGAAGAGAAAAAAGACGATACGTGGATTGATCGATTAATGGAAGCGAGAGGCTCCCAGAGCAACGATTCCAAAGTGGTACGGTATCGTCCCGTGAATGGCAAGCAATCGCAACGACGAGACGTTGTCTTTAAGAACGATTAATCGATCGTATTGTTCGGTGCCCTACACGCTCGCGATACGTACGAAGCTCGGCTCTCTATCGGCAAATCTATCACATTATCGGTGTTCAAGGTACGGGACGTGTCGATAGCGGTGCTCGAAATTTCGAGCGTGACGCGAGACGCGCGGATACATTTCACGTGGATCGATTCACCCTCGACCCGTGTTTGTGGTTGTTTCCGTGTATAGTGTTGGTGGTTCCGGCTTAAGAGGGCAAGGGTGTGATCACATTACACGTGAAAACGCATTGGCCCGATATAAGGAGACAAACAGGTATCGTAAGATGAGAACGTATCTGGTATGCGGCTGCTATTTCATAATTAAACTGATCTACACGGATCGAATCCAATTTTATCCAAAATGCTCTCGTTTTGTCCTCCTCTTGTCAAACGACCTCGGGGTTTGACGAGTTGACAAACTGTCTTTGAAAAGTTCGATTAGTTTGCCAACGAAAGCCAACGCAGATACTAGTGTAATTTGGAGGAAAGCAAGTATCTTGGTGTTGCGAAGCCTAAACTCGTACCTAATTCAGTTCCGTATTTTGATGCGATGTGTACCGGTACTGTAGATTGTTTCGTGATGATTTTACTGGCTGAAGGAACGGGGAATGTGTACTAGACGAGAATGTGGCAGACGCCAAGGTTACGAGGACCGCAACGAGGCAAATGGATGCGTGTTGCGAGTAATATAGGGAAATACGAAGTATTAGACGAAATATCGATATCAATTTACGAATGAACACGTTGCAAATCTTGCAGCGAATCTCTAGTCCCTGCGTTTCACCGTGTTTCTGCTTGATAAGCGTAATTCAAACGCAATTGCCCTAGTCATTTTTAATTAGTTGATCTTTAATTAGCTCCGGTCAATTGTAAAAAAAAAGTCTCGTTAAATTTCATCTAAAAGTTATTTATTTACGACGCGTTGTTGACGATATTGTTCCGGGATAAAATTTTAAGTGGCGCTTAATGATAACATTTTTTAGCTGCTATAAAGGAAATGAAAAAATAGGCAATATTTATAGGACGCGATTGTAGATATCAAGACACTCTGTTTCACTTACGCTTTATATCTCTTATTCCGAGGTAAACGTACAAAATTGAATATAACGAGCCAAGTTCAACTATTATTTGTTTGCTCGTAGTGAGAGACCAACTCGAAGATAGTTTCAAGAGAGGATACTTCTTCGTAAGTATAAATTTTGGAGTATATTTTCACTTTTACAAACAAATTGGCAACTGTAAACATCTGTTACTGGATAGCAGAGTATGGGATTTCAGATGAAACGCGAAAATCACTGAAGTAAACCTCTCATACATTGAAATATCAACTTGTTATAACTGTGGCGGATAACGCCTGGATATCCCCGTACAAATGTGAAAGCTCTCCAAAGTTGGTATCACGTTGTCTAACTTGAAAACAGACTGTGATCGAGATCGATCGAATTATCGCTCCGAATTGCCCAATCGTTCCAGCGATTTAACCTACTTTGTGCTGAAAATTTAGATGGCGAGAGACAGTTTTAGAACGCTTGTATAAATTCAATCACTTTTTCGTTATGCTGCGAGCGGACAATCAACGCAAATGGATGCGTTGGACGACGATCGATCGGCAAGGAAATTGAATTATAAGAACGTTTGCGTTGCATTCCTTAAATTCCCGCAGCTTGACAGACGCAACGGAGGAATCGTTGCGCACGTTGCAGCAGCCCTTTTAATAAAAGATCGAAGGACGCAATCGGCGTTAAATTTACAGGTCGAGTAGCAGGCGACGATATAGGCAATCCTGGAACCGTAGAAAATTCGTCCGTGATCGGCCGCTGACTCCTTCGGCGATAAAGAAGATTTAGATCGATTTAAGATTCCAATTTCCGGGGCTTCTCATGGGAGCTAGGGTACTTGGAAATACGACGACGTCGACGAGGACGGAGATGTGCCAGTGGCATATCGTGATGAAAGGACGAAGGAGCACAAGAATGGTTCCCCGTAGATAGTAGCCCGGTTTCGGTAGTAGCCTGGATTCAAAGTAGATGGTCGCTTCAGTCCGAATTACTAGGCTCCACTTTCTACCTTTTCTCCATTCTCATCCTTTCCTCTATTTCTTCTCGAGTCTTATCGTTGCTCGTCTTCGTCTTTTTTTTTCCAGAAGCTCTTTCCTTTTGACGCTCTTTCTCTATTCAGGGCTATTTGTATTTCTTGCTCGATAATTACGCTCCTTCTTCTTAGAACGTTTCTATAATTTTTATAATTGAACGTACGGTTATATAGCCCCTGGTCTCGCCGGATATCTCTATCTCCGCGTATAATCCTGTCAGACAGCTTTACGAAATATTCGTCTTTTTCCTAGGGAATACTAATTCCTCGACTAATTTTATCGTATGGTTTTGCTTTACAAGGTAATTTGGCCGGACGTAGTATCTATCTCTTTAGTTATTTTCATTAGGCCTTTCTTACCGTTGCTTACCACGATCCCTTACTCTCTTTGAGTTACCATATACCCGTCGTTTTGTTCCTCTTTTGCTCGTTCGGATTTCATTTCATCCGGTACGCGCCACTCCACTCCGCACTTACCAACTTTTACCTTTTTCCCGTACTTTTTGAATACGTTCCGTCTTATCGACTGGCGCCGTTCGACTACGTTACCGAAAGAAAGAAGACATTGTACCCGAGACACATCTATACGTGACGCTGCGATACATACATACGCGCGGATACAGGTGCTCAGATTATACTCGTGTCACTTCCTTCGAAGTGTCTGCTTACACAGATTAGTATACAGGCTTTAGTCGCAGTACTACGGTCACGTTAAATTCCACCGGCAACTTGAATTAAACCGGTCGACTTGGCCAGTATTACCGGTCTCCATTTTCTCTTCTTCGTTCTTCCCTCTCGCCGCCTGCGTTTTTTCTTTTAACCCTGTCCTTCTTTTTACCAGATTTCTTCTTTACTTTCTCTCGACCATCGTATCGCCTTTCCTCCAGTCTGCTACAGCCCGCCCACCTCCTTTTGTCTAACTTCTCGTCCCTCTTGCGCGCTACCTGGGAATACCGCCTCGCCGTTAGTATTCTTTATTTGAATTTCACTTCACTGGCCCTTTGGAAATTTACTTACGTACATACGCGTCGTATAACGGTGTTACACGTTTTCATGCGTTTAATGTTACACGACATGAGCATCGATGATCGTGGATTGGCATATCCGAGGAAGATTTCTGTATCTGGCCAGCACAGGAACTGTCAGCATTTTTCACCGAGAAACAACGATTTATCGATCGACGACATTTACGCGCTGCTCTAATATGCCAGTTTACGCTGCTTATCGCTTTTCACGCAGATCCACTCGCGAATAAGAAATCGATTATCGTCGTTACCTTTATTGTATTTAGTCATCGCGAAGTATTTTAAAAATACTTTTTAAATATTTTTACGTAAGTTCCAGTGCCCGATGATATTTATTTATCTTTCTCTTATTCTTATCTTGTCTTATCTAGGATCGATAAGTAAATGCAGCAATTTGAAGCAATTTAATAATTGCAATTTAACAATTTACCTTCCTCTTACGTATGTCTCACTCTTTATAGAGGTATAAACTTTTATACAGCATAGTATATACGAATTTTGATAACATACTAAACGTGAAATATTAAAATAAATTTATAAAAATTTATAGCGTAATATATAAATTTGTCTAGTACACTATAGTATAGTATTTTACGATACGATATAAAGATTTTATTGCTTTTCGGAACATTCTCTTACATAAAATTTCATTGCTCGAACTTGGGTTTCTTAAATACTATGATCAATCTACTATTCTTTAACTAAAATAGGATAGAGACTCGTTCGAGTATCAAGAATGTAATACGTTATATTAGATATCAATGTTATATTCTTTGTGATAGTTTTTAACAATATATTTTACGTTTCCATCTTTCATATTACTTCGTGTGTCCATTGTCATGTAAAAGATACAGCGAAACGTGCCTTGCACAAAGAAACGCAATGGAATCACGAAACTTTTGATACGATATCTTGGATTATTAACGTAGACTTTGATAAAAAACGAATGTATGCGGGTTGCCGTTAATATCGTCTTGGATTCGAGCGAATAGACGACTAAATCCGGATTACCCACCACGGGGTTTCTCCTTTCTCTTTTTCCCTTTCACCGGCATTCTTCGATTCTTCTACGTTTCTCTTGCTTTCAGTGAAATACGTTCTCATCTTCCCTGGTATAAGTTTTAATCCTTCTCGATGATTTTTACCCCACTTCCATTTTAGTATAACACGATGTTTATACAGATACAGTTTCGTTTCCCTGAAAGTTTCGACGAGATTGACCAGCGAATGGCATAACGTCGAGAGACCTTCGATCGAAACGTACGATCGTTTCCCTTCAGATTTTATATCTCTTATTTTGTTTTCTTTTTGAGTCAACACCCGTATACATACATATATATGTACTTTCATTATCTTTGACAGTGTCGTATTTTTGTTAAACTTCGGCATATCTGCCGTTTTCCTTTCATAACGACTATTCTCTATCGACCCTCGATCAACTCGTTATCATTTCTCTTCGTTTCTTGTCTGACTTTTGTTATTCCCTGTAGGTACACATAAAAAAAATTCCCCGTGTGTCCATTCATCCAATCTTATCTTCTCGCCTTTTTCCGTGTTTCTTTCTTTGGACTTTTTAATTCCATTGCTGGTTTATATCTATCGCCCAACTTCGTCTCACGGTGATGCATATTTTGTATTCTCTCTGGCTTCACCAGCTCTCTCGTCACCCCTGCCCCCGCCCCTTCTTTATTTAATCTCCGAACAAACGTAAGGGGACTGAACGGAGAATATTTCGTGTTTCAATCCGCCTGTTTAAATTTTATGCGCTCGTTCACCGCTTTAATCTTTCTTCCACTTTTCATCCCGACCATGCAGGCGTGTTATGTCAACGCGTTTCATTCTACGAAATGCTATTTATCTTATAAGGAAATGCTTTCGCGCGCCAGCGTAACCGCGTTTCTTTAAACGACGCTATGGTGGTCGCGGTACCGAGAGTAACGATACAGCTTCTCTGCGCGTAATTAATGGTTCAACTTTGAATCGGAAATCTGTTAAAGGAAACCGTTATTTCGCGTAACTTAAACGAAATAAATAAATTAAATAGCACGAACGAATAAGTAGTTAAACAGAGAAATATTTCGTCGAAGAAGAACGACTCGTTCCACTTGTCATTAGTAGCACCAACGCGTTCTTACGGCAAGCAAACACGTTCACTGGATAATACGTATTTCTTCTATAAAACGGCGCAGCGTTCCTATATCGCGATAACGAAGATAGAGAACGGGCGAAGCTTCCTAAGCCGAAGCTTAACTCGGACAGCGTGAGTCTCAGACCACGGATTTCAGTAGCAACAACGTCCTCTCGTCGTACCTTTGCCCGACCTTCGACTACTCGAATCGACCGTCCCCTCGCAATTGTACTCCACTTTCGTTGGTTCTTGGCAAAGCGGGGAGCTCCATCTTTGCGAATCTTGCCACCGTCTCATCTTCCGACCTTTCCTCTCCTTTGGTCCTTTTTTCTCGCTCCCCATCGCGCTCTTCCGCCCTCGACATTGCCACGTTCTATCGCAAGGAACCTCGTAATTGGCCCTTGGACCGCGACCGGCCTTCAGGGCAAGTCCAAAAGGGAGCGGCGAATGGGTAAGGGTCGAACGAGCCGAGGGTAACAGTCGAAGAAGCTGCCCGTGTTTAGAGGGTAGACGAACGGAGAAGTAAGAAGCCGAAAGGACAGATACGAGGAGAAAAGCATCGGTATAGAGCGAGAAAGAAAGTGTATAAATCGGAGAAAGGGGACGGGCTGTGAATGGAAGGTGGAGGATGGGAGACAAGGGAGGAAGAAAAGCAAGAAACGAGTAGGCGAGGACGGGAACTGAAACAGGGAATGGTGGCACAGACAGAAAGATTTGCATCAACGGAGAAAGAACACGGAGGCGTAATACGACGGTGGAAGTAGGAAAACTGCGGTTCGAGACGGAGAGGAAGAGGGAGAAAGTGAAGAGAAAAATAGGGCAACAACAAACTGTAATTAGGAAAGGAAAAGAGTAAAAGGAAAAGCAGGGAATGGAGAACTATGTGGACAAATGGGAGCGGGTAAAGAAAGGGGTGCAAAAAGAAGTTCGTGTTGGCGGGGAAAAAAGTAGGGAAAAATAAGGAGAGTTTGAAATAGAGAAATGGTGAAACGGAACGAGAGCAGGGTGCGGGTGAGGGGGGAGGGGTGGGAATGGAGAAACAGGGAGCTAAAAGCCGGACCAAGAGGGGGACAGGGGAATGGAAAAAGAAGAAACCAGAGCGAGTGGGAGAGAGGGAGAAGCAAGGGACGAAGAAATGGCCAACTTCGAGAGGGTGAAGAGAGAAATATGGGACAAGAGAAATTATGTGCGAAAAAGAGGAAAAGCCGGCGGTGGGGGAAAGTAAAAAATCGAGAAAGTACGTGAGCAGCGACGAGAATGAAGAATTAAAGAAAGTGGAAACTGCGTCTATAAAAGAGTAACGGAAGAGAACCAAAGAGCTGTCGGAGAAAGAGACGTAAAAACGCAAACTGTATCGGCAAGAAAGGCGTACGGGTAGAAGGACGGGTTAAAAATAAGGAAAAGAAACTGCGCGAAAGACAAGCACAGCGAGCTAGAGGAAGTGGTTAAAAAATGTAAACTAGGAGAAAAACCAGGGTGGTCGTGCAAAGAACAAAGAAAGCAAGATAAGTAAACACGCGATAAAGAAAAATAGGCAGTGCACGGGTCTCCTAAACTGAAACGAAGGAGCACACGATTTCCGCAAGGACTTTACCCTATATCACGAGATGGGGTTGCGCCACGGGTACAAGGGATACGTAGCTTCCTTTCACCCCCTTGGGAGAGACGGCTGCTTCGTCGTGCTAAACTTTAGTCGGGGTGAGATATGCAGAAATTAAATATTCATTTGGGCTACCAACCCTAGTCTCCTGCATTTTCCTCTCTCTCTCCCTCTCTCTCTCTCTCTCTCTCTCTCTCTCTCTCTCGCGCCTGTCACGCGCCCTGCTTTGTACCTTCATCGTTCTCCTTCCTTTTCTCTCTGCCGTTCACTCGAAAAATAATGCCTTGGCCTGGGGCCAGTTCCGCTGAAGGCTCTCGATGTTCAACCCCTCTTGTTTCGTTCCAGTATCGTTGAAGAAAAAGATGGCGAATAAGGACCAGCGAGTGTGCGCGCACATTGCTACTAAGTAACCTCTTCTTCCCTCTTTCGTTTCTTCTCGCCTTTCTTTTAATTCTCGTTACTTGCTTCTCGCCGCTTCCTCCAGTTTCGAAACGCGCGTATCGTTCCGAGGAACGTACCTGTTGAACCATCCAGTGACCGTTCGATGAAACAACGACGAGTACTTTGTTTATGCGTGATTTATCAGCGTGCCGCAGGTGAATGGTAACCTTCGACTTACGTATCGTCTGGCTTTCACGCCATTTCGCTCTGCCTGCCTGCTCGTGGTCGCGAACGGAACGGATCGGATCGCGATGGAACACGCTGCTGCTTGGATGTATCTACCGTGTTGTTGCGCAACATACGTACGTACGCTTCCTCCCGGCGGTTGACGAAGTGTTCTCTCGGCACGGAAATGCAACAGCGCTTCCTTTTGCTCCAACACATCCTACAGAATGGTTAGACGCAGCGTCGAGGGAACGCGAAGGATAAAAGGATTTGTTTTGGAGCTTTCTAGAGACCGAGGGTAGAAGGAGCGGGAGGGTGGGAGCTGGATGAAATTTGAATATCGTCGTTGTTGCCTTGACAGAGTTCGGTAGGACGAGGGCGTCGTGATAGCGGTTAGGTTAGAGGATACTTTGTACCTTAATCGTTGTATAAATAGTCATTAGACGCCGAGCTAAATATTGCCTGGAAGTATGCACGCGCGTTTGTTGCTCGCAGAACGGATATTTTCCTCTATGCGTTGCTGCTCGCGTGGCTGTAATTATTTTTGACTAGTTTCCGACCATGTTGAAAATTAGCGAGTAAATAATTTTGAACGGCGGACGTTTAACGCGCGGCAATTTTTTTTTTTTTTTTTTGTCTCGCCGGTTTGTTACAAACTTTGTCAACGAAAATAAGCTGTAGAAATTTGAACGCGGCGGTCCTAATAATAATTACCGAAATAAGTATGTTGCGTCGATAAAAGTTTCATACGAGAACTAGTGTTTTTAATCGTTGCGAGCGCGTGCTCACGAAAACGTTCGTATCCTCGTATTTGCCGTATTGTGTTTAATTTTTCCTGCGAACTTAGAATCACGCCGTGTCGAACGTAATAGAATTAAAGGGCAAGCGAGAGTTGCGAGCGAACAGTGGCGTTTCCAGCAATTTTCATGCGAGATTTAATACGCTACGTCTGGCGTTCTCTACAGGTTTCAATCGTTTTAAAAGCAAATTCTAAGGATAGCTTAAAACAACGTTTGTAAATTGCCAAAGTACCGGGCTGGCCTATTTCTTCAACGAAAGTGACAAATCGTCTCGTTCCGTTATCGGGAAAGGAACGGGGAAGAAGAACTCGCAACTTTGATCGTTCGGATTCCTCCAACTGTACAGAGAAAAGGACGCAGGAACGGGACAGCTTAAAGCGTATATGTTATTTTGTGTTTCTCGAGAGGGGGATCGAATAAAAATAAAAGATCGCTGTGACAAGCGTTCGATAACAAATATCGCGGATATACGGCCCGTTTGTGATTTGAACGAAATAAAGCTTAGTGTCGCCTTTGCTGTTTAACGGAAACGTTTCAGAGAACGAATATAAGAACAGCGGGAAGGGCAGGGAACGGCGAGGAAAATAAAGAGATTTGCTTCGCCGTTTTCAGCTGAAAAATAGCTAGAGTGGGATGGATAAAAATAACATAAAATTTGAATATCATCGTCTTTGTTGTTCGCTCTTTACGAACCTGTAAACGATAGGGAATTGCGTTATTTATCGTCTCGTTGTTGCACAATACGGCCTCATATGGGATAGAAGCTAACAGTTTCTTCTCTTTTTGTTTTAGATGCCCGCATTCTGCGGAATAAACACAGAGAGTCGAACCGAGGTAACAGGGATGAAAGGATTTCTTCGACTGTGTCGAGAAAGGGTAAGACGAGCTCGGAATGTTGTATCGCGCTTTCAAAGAGTCTTTTACAACGTTTTATCGCGTTTACGGAGGATTGTCTCTCTACTCGCGTGAATAGAAAACGCCGCAATATTATAAATATTTCAGTTAACCGTTACAACGTGAGAGTATGCTTTCCCAGTAGCGTATTCTTAAAAAGAAGAAACAATGTCAGCAATTTCAAGTCGAGGATATCGTTAAATGTCACAATTCTTTTTTTTTTTTTTTTTAAACATCGACTTATCGCTTATCAAGGATTCGATACATTACGCCACGAGATAGTCGATAAAGATTTCCATCTGTGTTTTGATCGTTGAATCCAATAGTCGATATTTCGTCCCTATTTTTAATCGCTCTGTTTATCGAAATAGTTCAAGGATCGAGTAAATTTACTAACGTTACAAAATTTCAATATAGATCGCGATTTATACGTTATGGTCGCATTGAAAAAGAAAAAAAAATGATTGGGAAGATGTATTCAAAATTGATTTAAAATAATCTTTTAATCTAAGCTAATTACGTATATGTACGGATGATTTTCTTATTCTTACGGTTATTCTTTCGACACTTGGCTCAGCTTTTATTAGAACGAACTCGTAACAGATCTATAAATTTGCAAATTTTTTAAATAATTCTCCTTTCTTTCCGAGTTGGGCGATTAATCCAAGAACAATAGTTACGCGGTATCTCCATTGTACGATATCTTGCGAAACTTGGTGCGCTCTTCGTACTCGTTAATACAAAGGTAATACAGGATTTCATCTTTACATGCGACTTGACTTGTGTCTTCCATAATTGTATTCATGATATTCATAGTGTACTGAAATTTATCGAACCGCGAGTTTATGCTTTTATGAGAATATCTCGCGGATTTAAATCATACATAGGAAACCATAATGGCACACGACTAGATGGCGTCGTTGGAAATTCTGTATATTTACCACCATAAGCTGCAGCAGTGATCGCAAAAGGAAATTTATAAGGGGTTGAAAGGATTTCGCGGAAAGTCGAAACGTTATCGTAAATCTGTCCGAGTTAGCTCAGTGGGGTCGCCATTTCCGTAAGCGACTTGCCGACGGTATAAACAGAAGATGCGTGGAACAATAGAAGACTCGAGGAAATCGTCGGCAGTTCAGTTTGTCGCTGTGGCTCGTTTAAACGTTGAATATCGCCTTCATCGTCCTCGACGGCGTTGTGGAATTATTATTCTATCGATGATAGAAGGCTAAGAGGTAGGGGAGGGAGCTGATTTAATTGGAAATTAACGAAAGCCTCCGTCGAAGTTGTATCTTCAGGAGTCGATCTCATTTACGTGGCGGCGCGATTCGCAATAAACGGAGACGCGAGGATAAAATGGCTTGGCCGGGGCCGTCCAATTAACTTAATTAACGTTACAGAACGTTAAAATTTTGACGAAAATAATGCTTTATCGACGAAGTGGCTTTTAATTAATTTTCGCAATTGTTTTCCAGATAATTGTATTTTCCGCGTTGGGTTTAATCAACGAAGACGACCTTTTGCAGGATCGCGAGAAGACGTTTCGAAAGAAATGACTAAATTTGCTAAATCAACAACCGTTGCATCTTTCATCGCGTCTTTCGTTTCACGAATCTATCGTTAATCGCATTCTCTTATTAATTAATGTTAATCTTCTCTATCTGCGGATTGCGATATTAATTCTTTTCACAACGCACGATTATTCCTCCTAGTGTGGTAATAAAATGTTCGTCGTCAGGCGTACAGGTTGATAATTTCTTCGTATTTGTCTAGAAGTCGCTTTCGACTTCGCCGAACGAACAGCGACGAAAATACACGCGAGTAAGTTAATCATGTCGTCGAATGATCTCGCGTGCCATGTTCCCGGGCATATTGTTTCGAGTCCTGACTTGAACGCTGGCCAATTTCTGGTATACGTGTAACTGCATGTCAGCTGCTAGTTTCTCCTTGATGAGGTAAACGAGCCATGTCGATTAGACCGCAATAGTGCCATATTTACCAATAACGTAACACCAGTGAATCCTGAGAAAATCTTATCTAACGATAGGGGGAAAGGCGTTGATTGACATCGATATCGTACGATTAACTTGAATTAAGAGAAAAGGAAAAAGTTTTCCGATTGTCTGGAGGGTAAAATATGCATACAGCGTGTCGCAACAACTTCGTTCACCTGAAATATCTTCGTTGTTTCAAGCAATACGCGAAAATGTGTCGAATAAAAGTTAGAAATTTGAACGGAATACATAATAATAATAAGCGATAGCGGTTTCTTGAAAGTGGATACGTACAGGAGATACGATTTTGCTTATCTTAACTTTAAAGACTCTCGCGTACGTTCTCGCGTATTCTTTGCAATAACGGAAATACTTCAGCTGGATAGAGCTACACGACGCAAATGCACATCGCGGGGTACATTGAATTCGAACAAAACTGTAAATCGGCAATTTTACGAACGTTAATAATCCTGTCGGATCCATTGGATTACGTTATCGTCGTCGGGGAAAAAACGATACGATGCGTGATCGAGTGAATAATACATCAAAAATCGTCGTAGGTTACTATCGCATTCGGTTCGATTAACTACGCGCCAGGTTGTCGTCGTATTAACACGCTGACTGTCACGACACCCGCATTCGGGTGTCAGTAAAGTTTCTGGTCAGGCCGCGTAACTCATATTCGGGTCTCGCTTATTTGACTACTTGCGAAGGATCGTCGTAGGTATTTGAACAGATATTCCATAATAATAAAACTGTTGAATTGTTATAACATAAAAATACGGAAATGGTTTATTAAAAAAATTATTTAGAATGTAGAACTTTAAAGCATTCTATGCATAGCTGAAGTTGGTCGGGACAATTTGGACAATAAGTTGTTGTTTTCTTCAAATTCTTTTGTACCTTTGTTCGGTTCATTCGACGTCTTTTATTTGCATAACATAGTTTGCATGCGTGTCTAATGCTTCTTCCGGAATCGTTTTTCCGAACGGCGATATTGCGCTGACTCCGTCGAAGATAAGGATTTTTTGTATTTTCAAACAACTCTAATAATTTTGCAACTAATAATTGTCTAAATATTCTAATATTTATATTTTTCCTTGTTGCAATTTCGTAAACCGTCAAAGCGTTTACAACAGAAATTCCCAGAAGGAATTGAACGCCAAGTTTTCTGTACCATTTCACTCCTTTTCTAATTATGGTGGCATAAGAAATCATTTGGTTGCAATAATCTATACCACACTGTCCTTCATTATATTCAACAACAGCTAGTGGTTTCAATGTTGCGAACAAACGAAACGAAAGATCATTCTTGAGACCACCACTTGAGCGACTCGCATTACTAAAATATCGATGGGAGCACCTAGCAGAGAACGCTTGGTACTGCTGTACGCGTAGCCTGACGGAGATTCCTTTGAAAATACGCGTGGCAGTCAACGTGTTAAATTAGTCGATAATGTCCGCGATACGAGGTGAAAAAGAGAGGAAAGAAAAACGAAGAAAGAAATTTATAAATAGGAGAAATTTGCGTTCGAGAATGCTTGGGGGAAAGCACGCCAATCGCAACGAAAGCGTAGTGTTCTCGATGACTCGAGTACTCGTTTCGCAGAGTCCTTAGAGTTTTATGCTGAACGCATGCCAATTTCGGCGGTACGTAACTGCTTATTAACCTCTGGTTTCGTTTTTGCGAAGAAACGAACCGTGTCAACGCGGTGGGGACTGCCAATTAATTTGGCTAATGTCCTGTCTCGACAGAATCTCATTTCTGTGCTTTATTGTGATCTTTTTTTATAGAAAGAGAAACAGGAGGAATCATGGTAAATCCATAAAATATTAAAAAGATGGTTTTTAAAGTTTTATCCATGAAGGTTTGAGAGTATGGGAATCTTGCGAAATTAGCTAAGAAATTTCGATATTTTATTATTGTTATTTGACAGTTGAAAGAAACTAGATTTGTTAGATTTGCGTGCAAATACCTTGTAGTATGTTATGGAAAATAGATATATAACGTTAAGAAGAAAGTTTTTAAGGTTTTACGAATGAAATTTTTAAAGATCGTAGGATCTTATGTAGTTAATCAGAAAATCTATAAATACAATATAGTCTTTCAAAGCACTATTCTTTGTTCAATAAAAGAAAAGGGCATTCGTTTCCTCTTTTGTTATGAGAAACGAAAGCGGTAGAAAGTAACAATCGTGTTCTAACAAAAGTCGTGTGAAAACAATCGTACAAACAAACGTAGAAAACAGCAAAAGAGTTTCATGCAACAAATCATTATTTTTCTTGATTTATAGCTGTGGGATTGGCAAGCAAAGCACATGTATAATTTGTATTACTGAAACAGAAAAATCGTATATTATTCCGATAAAAGTGATTAGCGAGCGTACGTTAATAGACAAACACTTTCTGTAAAAACGATGCTGCTATTAATTTGTAAATTAACGGTTAGAAAATGTTCGATGCGAAATTGTAGAAAACATAGAAATATCGAATCTTTAATTTTTACTAAAGTATTATTATTGGCAGTAATAATTTCATCGTCAATTATGGATGGCAGGTTACATCGGTCAAAACTGTAATTTGTTGCGAGATGTAACGAATGGAATAAAAAATCCAGTTACAAGCTATGTAATAACTATTCTATCCATCAGGAAATATTTTTTACATGTCGAACATTCAGTTTCGAACAATATTATTTATCGATAATCTAAGTAGACCAATCGTGGTACTGAACATTCTATATAGATAATTTATTTTAACGTTTCAATTTATTTGTCGAGTGGTTCACTTTTTTTTTTATCTCTGACACGAATTAATCGCCTTTCTTGTCAATATTTCTTGCAAGTCTTTCATTATCTTTGATTGAAAATGATATTTTATAGAACGCGTGTACCTCGATCGTTACATCGATAAACGTACGGAACATTCGTCACAGAAACCGTATCTATGTTTAGGAAGTTTTTCCACTGCAACGAAAACGATGTTTTATCGTATGATTTTACAAAATCCTCCTGTTATTTATACGCTCACTGTCCTCTCCATGACGTTAAATAACACAGGCCGAGCATGATCGAAAAACGAAAAAGAGGTGGCTGGAATTAGGTCGACAGTGTCGGGGGTCTACGCGCGTATGATTAATCGCATTAGTTGTTTTATTAACGTTTTCCTGTTCAAATTTACGCGGTTCGTGAAACAGAATATATCGGCCCGATAATTAGTCGATTATTTGCAGACTCACGCGCACCCGTACCCCCGCGACGCAAATTTTCATCGGTATATTTAATCTTTGCTCATTAAGATTCATTTGGTTCTCTTTTATTTTTGCCCATCGATACGCTGTTTTTTGAACACGCTGTGTGTACAATGGAGATGTTTGTGTTTTCGTTCGAAGCTTCATTTTACGTTTACCAGAGGAAGGGTATACAACGCTGTTTCGTGTTTACAATTG
Source organism: Bombus impatiens (assembly GCF_000188095.3). NCBI lineage: Eukaryota > Metazoa > Arthropoda > Insecta > Hymenoptera > Apidae > Bombus > Bombus impatiens. The sequence goes on along the minus strand of NT_176808.1, from coordinate 1,449,961 downwards.
TGATATAATTATGATATCTTATATGATATTACTACGATATTGCTATGATAACTGTGATATTATAACTATGTTTATTTTTTGCCACGAGCGTCATGCATTATCATTGTGAAGCTCAAGTTTCTGCAAAGACCTGGGATGCTAAGTTTCGATATTGGAGCGAGTCTATGAAATTGAAAGAAACGTTTCGTCAGAATGGAAACGAAAAGTTATTGAAGACAACAGAACGGTCCTTATTTTGGTATCACTGAATTAGTCACAGTGTTTCTTCTAACAGATTACGCTTAAAATAGAATATTCCTATCTTTAAAATACATTATTTTTTATAAAAAAATGTTTTAGTAGATAAATTTCATGCTAAATATAGTAGAAAAAGATTTAAAAAAGAAAAGATAGATGTAAAAAATGTTCCTTTAGCGATAATGTAGCCTACATACGAGACACGTTAATATCTCCTTAATACCACACGTGGCAAGGATGTCTGGTGCGATGCTTTTTTTTTAACGGGAATTGCAGTTCCTAATAAAATGACAACCACGCTTCTCGTTTCACGGGTATAAAATTTCGTTGCTCGGACGAAACTAATTTTTCGACGACACAAGAATATCATTATTCTGTCAATCAACTCGTATTACCCAGCCAATATCTCGTGTCACAGTCAATTATCGGTTTCCGGGAACAATTCCGTAACTGAAAACAATCGATGGACGTTTCCGTTCTCCTCCTGTTTGCTTTCCTTTTAATTTACAAAAATTGTCTGTATTATCGATATTGCAAATTGTGTCTAATATTACAAAGTCGGCTCATCAAACGGACTAATAAGTAGGCTTTGTAATAAATAGGTATTATCATTGCTCATACTGCAATACAGAGGATTGAAACGTTTGTATCATGGGCTAATGATAGAGCGGGCACTGGTACAAGGAAACAAACAGTCGACTATCTAACGAACGTTTAATCTGTGATATTATCGAATCATTTCGATAGGGGAAAAATGTTCGCACGTAATCTTGTATTGCTACGATTGTATATTGTTATTGGTTTGTGTACAGTTGGTGCTGATTTGGAATTCCAATTTACATGCCCCAATAATCGATAATCAGAGAATCAATTTCCGTATAATCGACGTTCTGAATAGCAGTTGTCGAGACAATCGATATATCTAGATAATCGACGTTCCGTTGTAAACGTTATACTCGATTCTCGAAAGAGTTTTTCTTTTTTTTTTGTTTCGTTTTTCCACTTCCTGTCAATTTGAAAGATAACGACAACCCCGATGCAAATGATCCATCTTCTGTAATCGCTGAAGCAATTTCGGAACGATACACGAACCGAAATGAAACGCGAACCAGCGTTTACGCTCGCGAAAAATAACGTTGTTATCGGTGCATACTGTCTCACAGTTATTCGCTCGAGGGTTGTCGAAACATATCGAAGAAAATCTTTTTCTTTATACGGTGAAATCAATCGCGGTGTTTCTTATTCGAAGACAGAAGTTTTGCTTCGCAAAAGTCGAGAAGTATCCTCCGCGTTGGTCTGGTTTCTGACTTGCAAAAGTCGCTGATAGTATTCATCGATAGTATTAGCGAATGTAGTACTAAATGGTAGTAGTATTGGTCTACCTCGATACATAGCATACGAAATCAATAAAAAGGAATTTATTAATCGCAAGCTTCTTTGCTGTGATCCTGACACGTTATATGTAATTCGTGGATGATCGCTCCAATGTATGTGCACGTGGTTGAAGTAGAACGCTGCAAAGTGGTTTTCTCTATTCTCCGTAAAAGTTCACGATTAAGATAAAGCTTATAGCGGAGAAAAATTAGGGTTTTGATTCCACTTTCAGTTTGCCGGAGTTGCGATTCGCTTCCGAATACCGATAAAGTCGAAATTATGGGTCCATAATGGAAAACTTTCTCCCTAAAGTCTGAAGTTGTCGGTTCCGGAACTAGAATGAGTTAAATTCTTTTTTTTTTTTTTTTTGTTTCCCCTCTTATTTCCATGCGAAATGCGAGAATTTACGATTTCGTCGAGAGTTACCTCGATCCGTGAAGGGAACACAGTTCTTCTTGAAAGACATTTCAATTCTGACCGCGAAAAAATCAATCCCAGCTACCGGTTGGTAAGCGAAGTGCCTTTTCAAGAAATGAAGTGGCTTTAAATTATTACAGTCTTAGTTATCGTTGCATGGAAACCTGTTTAATCTTCGAGACCAGTCGGCGAAAATGAGTCTGACAATAAGTTGATATCCCGGCGAGTTAACGCGAATAGCAGATCATTAAGAACGGATTGCTCAAATTGTTCAATTATTTTAACTGCAATTGAAATGTTATCACTACGGAACAAATCACGATCGTTCGGTGATCATCGTTGAGCAGGTAAATTGCTCAGTTTGTTACCGATCTAACTGATTCTTGATTTCGAGGACACCTTGTCTGCAACCGTACCGATATCATGTCTTTGCCGAGGATGGATCGCAGTAGTACTTGTCCTTAGTTCTGTGGTGACGAAACTTTGATAACGATGTGGAACTTCAGTTTCCCAGCACCAGACATATCGATTCCAACAATCATTAAAAACTAATTTGCTTTGCCCTCCGGTAGTGTTAGCTTTCTGACATATTTGCTTTCTCTTCGAGCGTAGAAGGAGCGCAAGCGCCAAACTGCAACCATTAAATCTCAGTTTCTCCGTTTCATAGATACGTGAACTTTCTGTTAGAAAACGAGAAAACCTATATCTCGAGTAAAATCGATCGTTTTGAAACGACGCTATCTTTTACAATATTTCCTTAATACAGTATGTATCGGTTAAAAAAATGTGGCTAGTCACGGAATATGTAACATTCAGCCGAATAAACGAGTGAATCTGGTTGCTCTGATGGTTCGCCTCGACGAGAAATAGCCAGACACACGGAGGCAAAAGAAATCTGGCGAACTGCATCTGGAGAATCGTGCTCGCTCTTCTCGAACGCGGTCAAAGCGTTTATCAACGGTTTCGACGGCGCCCTCACGTGCATTTTTCGTCGTGTCGGTTTCGAGTTTCAACTTGAACCAGAGCCAATTCGCGGTACTTCGCTCACCTCTTTAGAACGACTAGCCATCCGAGCCGTCGTAAGGAGGATCGTTACGGCAATTTACGGCAATCTTCTTGTTGCGCCGCCACCGTGCAGAGAGTCGGGAAACATTGTTTTAAAGGAGTTCACGCGTTTTTAGAAAGCCGTCAGATCGAATCGAGGATCATTGTTTGCTCCTCGATTAGGGCAACGAACACTAGTAAAGCTTCCTTGGCTGCTCTTCTTTGCTTTATTCAGCTGCTTGCTCCTCTTTTCCAATCATGCTGTATTTAGATACGAAGCGAAGTATTCCATATAAAATACATAAATAGAAATGTATTTACCATTGCATGCAATGCAAATGTAAAATGGAAAGAAGGAAGATTACCGATTCCTGTTGACCGAAGGTAACGATATCAAAAATTTGTATAAAATATTCGTTGATGTTAAAGCGTTGGTGTATTTTTTTTTACAATAATTTTTACGTAGGTTTGGAAAATCCAATGGAAAATGATTTACATGCGCAGATTCTACCAATCGATCTGTCAATCCTTATCCTTTTAAGACTGATACGTCGTACTATACGTACTAGTAATAGCTATCTTTCCTTAAATTGTTTTATGTGGTCAAAAATACTTACTAATAATGCTACTTGGTTAATCGATTTGTATTTAAATGTAAAACGAAAGCTTTCGAAATTTTATATCTGTTAGGTTTGCTAGTTTTGAAGTTTGTTAGTTTGTTAGTTTGGAAGTTGCTAGTCGAAGAAATTTCGTTGTTCGATAAATGATTAAAAACTGCAGAAAATGTTAATACAGATCAGCACGAAATACAGGAATACAGACATTAATTCGATATATCGTTACTAATTGAAAATAGTTGTTAATAAACGGAGCGACGAGATAAATACGTTCTGTTTCGTCTGAAAGGTTTACTCGCAGAAGAAACATCGAGTGGAAGCAAGAATCGCATAAAGTAGACTTTTTATTGCTATTCGAAACGTGTTATTTGAAACGTAGCGTGTAATTTCGTATCCTCCGGTGGGATCACGTTTTGCTAGTGTATCATATAGTTGGAAGAAACGTCTCGTTGCAAGCGGACAATATTAAAAACCATAACACGTGTCTTAGCTAAAATAGACCAAAATTATCAAGTTTCAATCTTTCTCTGTCTTATTATACGAATTTCCATCGGAATAGCTTTAAATGTAATATTAACGAACTACGTATTTCGTTCGCAGACAAAAAGGAGGATGATAGAAAATGCTGAATTTTTGTGTCGTTCAGGCACCAAAAATAATATTTATAGGACATTATTCCGTAGACTCCAAGGAATTATAAAGACACTAAGTTCGCTTTCTAGGAACGTTAAGAAATATTTTTGTCAATTATATTTGACGTACGATACCAGCGGAATTTGTGTTTTTGAATTTCATCTATTTGTTACGAAGTTACGATCATCTGAAGTTACCGACTACCAATTTTTCGCTCTGTTTGCTTCATAATTCAACTGCTTTTTCCAACTTTTCCATCATATTGCCAGCAAAATATCGTACTTGTACAATTCTTTATATGTACAAATCTATATATCGATGTCCTATAAATATTTTTCGTGCCCGAGCTACATAAAATTGACCATTTTCAATCAAACCTGCTTTTTATTTCGACGAAGCAGTAATTCCAGATAGCAGTTCCGCTGTTTTTTTTTTTTTTTTTTTTTTTTTTTTTTTTTTTTTTTTTTTTTTACTGGATAGTTTCTATCAAATTTACTGATCTTGCGCGCGAGCTGTGCGATGCCTAGTGTTTGAATAATCGAGGAATCGTGTAAGTAGAACCTGCAAAATGGTACTCGGATACCATTGATAGATGTTGATCGATACTTTCGAATAGTTGCAAGTTGGTCGCGTTTCAACGGAATCGGCCTGCGGTGGATCGGAATCAGTTCGAAGCTTTCTTCTCTGAAACTACCGTTCAAACTCCGTCACTCCGATTCAAACGTCCAACCTTTTTTTTTTTCTTTATCCTTATCGCGTATTTGCGAGTATCTTGAAGGTGGGATAAGCGTTCATTAAACGCGCTGTAAGTTGCTTTTGAACGCGTGGTACATATCGAATAATTCTCGAGGCTTGCGAAAATAAAGCGTTTTAATACCCGTCCATAATAGTCGAACAGCGCGCGCAAAATTGTCCAGTAAGTGGATAGTGAGTGGAGCAATTCTTGTAAAAATAATTATAATTGCCTCCACTCACGAGACTCCCGTTTTTCGTCACGTTTTATCACGTATATTTTATGCTACGCTGAAATTACAGAACTGTACATGGTGCCACGATGAAATTGTTATCATGTGTCTAGCATATTCGCGCGTTCGTGTACGTAATCGAGTGTGAGAGTAAAATTGCACGTGCAAAGTTCCACCGTTACTCGTGACCGATGCTTTTGGAACTTTTTCTTCCGCAAAATATCCGACGAAAGTTGTCGCTTTCCTCGTCTCCTTAGAATTTAAGCTATCACTCATAACTGCTCGTAAGCGTCCAAACGCTTTCTACGACTTGTAGTAGTAGTAGTAGTAGTAGTATGTTAATTTTATCAAAGCGTACGAGCGAATGGCTGGATAATCGATTATGGGATCACCTCGGTACAGTAACGCTTTTTGATTGAAATCCCTCGGTACGTGGTTTTTATTTCGCAGAGGAACGAGTTACGGGGTTTCCAGGAAGAAAAGTTCAGAGGGGTGAAAATAGATCTACACGGGGGCGGAAAAAAGTAACGGACAGGGAGATTTTGTTAATTCAGAGTGTCGTTTCGTTGGTCATTAATAGGATAATTGGTTACTCGAACTCGACTATCGCGAACGCTTTTCAGCCGCACGAATACATGACGCTAAGGAAATATTCCGTCGTTGCCGCGAGGATCAAACATTATCTGGAAAGTCTCAAGCTGTCTGCGTCTACTCAAATACTCAAATATGTAATAAGAACCATGATATTCTGAAATGGAAATTTCCGTAGTCTGCTCCGGTCTTTGCTCCGCAGGAAGCAGGCTGTGTCGCGTTCGAGTTTAAATAGAACTTGCCTGGTATAACGAACGTGGCGTTCGTCAAATATTTATACCGAATACTTGGCTGTTATTGGAGAACTTCCGAAAACCTGTCTGGTGCAACTTGCCCATTGTTTCCCACGAGACTGTTGGTTCGTTCGAAGGAAATCTCTTTTCGGAGACACGAATATCTTAGGAAAACGCAGGGTTTACCGTGTCATTTTATGGACAGTTTGAACATTTCACGAACATACACGAGTCTATTAACGGTAATTCTGGGAAGAACAGTTCGATTACAAAGTTTATGTGTAGCCTGTTATTCGGTAATCAACGACTCGATAGTTTTCTTTATAATTTAGCTTTTTAATTCGGTAACATTCTCGCACAACGATGCTAATCGGTTAAGAATACTTTAATCTTCGTACGTTGTTCATTTTATAAATCAAAATCTTTATAACTCGTGCAATATGAATTTTTGACAATTTCTTTTCCGCTGATATCTATTAACATTTTTCATTTTCATATATTTATCATTTCGTTTGCCCTTATACAACGATTGCTTTGAAAGTTTCATGTGATTCAACATTTTTTTTTTTTTTTTTAAGAGTTCTCGACGCACGCGTATATTCCATTTCTACTGGAAGCTCGTTTTGCGTTTCCGCTTAAACAGGGAAACTTTTCGAACGCTTATTATACACATTCTGATTGAAGTATTTATTCATTTTGATGCGTTCGGTATTGACTACGCAATAAATGTGTTCGATCTTGCCGCATAGATGTCGAATGAAATATTTATTCGTTTCGAAGCTTGAAAGATAGACAGTTCGAAATAATCGATATCTGAGTAGGTTTCTAATAGGCACGTTGATATTATCCGGTATCAGATATACACGAATATCTAGTTATCGTCTATACGAATAATTTTTTGCAAATTTATATGTCGGTTCGTAATTACCTTAACTATGCGAGCAATGGTAATAGATTCTAAGGGGCAAACGTACAGGTTGATACTATACAATAAGATAAACGTATAGATAAGAGAAACATGTATAGCGCATCTGAAAAAAGCTCAGCAGCATCGGAAAACGTATTTCACAGGAAGAATATGATTCGATTAGTCGAAGACTTTGACACTTTGTCTTTGCGTGGATCTCTCTGATCCAGATGAAAGCGCGGATGAACGTAAAAGATAATTTTTGCTCGCGCGATGTTATCGTCTTCTATATTCTAAAATGAATTATCTCGACGATCGGCGCGTTGCTCGTGAGATTCTCGCGGGAGAGCAAGAGTATCGAGATTTTTCTCGTTTCGACCGGCACAAATTTATATCCGTCGACGAGGAGGAGCAGTTCAACGAAGAAGTTACGATCGTGGCATGTAAAGATCCTAGATTTTATACGGCAGAAATGCAACGAAGACCGAAAAATTTTGTTCGGAGGCGTTGGAGAACGGAGTGCGCCGGTTGAACCAGAGCAAGAAAGAGAAAGAAAGAGAGAGAGAGAGAGAGAAAGAGAGCTCTTCCCGTTCGTATCATAAATTTCATCGTGCCACGTACTTTGCACCGTTACTCGGCCGTATATTCTGATATCCTAGAACTCAACCTTGTTCCCGCAACCCATTTCAAAGCACTCTCGCGGTTACTTTGGTTCACCCGGCTATACGTGTATTGTGAATTCCGATATTCGCGGCTGCACCGCTCTATCCTTTGGAAACGTATTTGCTTCGAGCATCAACTTAACCAAAAATCTCCGACGAGAATTCCTTACATCGTTATCGTTCTATCGATCCGGTTCCCTCTCTATCTATTTGCTTGTTTATTCACTGTCTTATGGTTTTCACTGGCTGCCGCGAGTTCTCGTGCCAGTTGTTCACGGCAGGATAATAGAATTGCGGCATGCCGTTCAATGTCTTTGTCTTCGCGTTCTTGTTCGGGAACTTTAAGTATTCCTGATTCGGTAATTACATTCGAGTCTGGGAATTGGTTCGGGCAAATTCTTTCGCCGATCGAATCGTATGGAATTAACGATATTGAAATATACGTACGAAATATGGAATTAACGATATTGAAATATACGAATTCGGCTTCGTTTTTATTCTCTTCTCTTCTTTCCTAAGACCGACGTTTTTGTACGTAATTGTTCGAAGAAATTATATCAAGTCAGGTATAAGGTTTTTATGCCAGAAGAGATAGAATCGGTTAACAAAAATTAACGTTGAATTATCGGCGAGATTAAAATAGCGGTACAACAACGTAAGTACAGGTGACGCGCAATAATTCTATCTCCTGGTACCCTTAAAAATAGTTGTCAAGGTAAATACGTACATGTGTACTTTAACGATAGAAAAGGATCGTCCTCCAAGGGCACGTTTTCTATCACAAGATGACTTGCAATTTACAGAAACGTCTGCTAAGTAAAAGACAACGCAGAGTCTTTACTTAGTTAACCCATAAACCTTCAAGGTATAGAATAAGACGTGCAGTAACGATAACGCTTTAATTGCCGTTGTATCTTTTTAAACAGCAAAGTGCAGTTCAGCTGGCATTAATTCCACGAGTCTTGTTATTGTACGACGGCGTTACTCGACACTCTTGCCGCAATATCTGCAATCGAGCAAATCACGTTCTTGAATTCTCTCCAAAATCTGAATATCACGGTTTGTCGCGCGTTATGATTCGCAGCGAAAGCCAACGAGGTGTTCCCATCGAAAGATATTAGCAATTCGTGTCCTATATCGACAGATGGAAGTAAATTACGAATCGATGGAATGTGTTATTAAACTAATTTGTATATTGCCCCTGTTCCTTGTACCTACCAATCTTTGCGCAACTTTCTTCATTTACCGCTCTTCCCGTCGTCTTTCAACACAGTTACGCTCGAAAGGCATTTGCAAGTCTGCATAAGTTTCAGCAACGTTCCACCCTTTTACGTTCGAACGTTAATCGTAGCGATTAAGTGAAATTTCAATTCAGTCGCCATTCGCTGTTCCATACCGAATCGAAAATGAATCAGAAGAACTTGCTCTCCGGATTCTTTAAACGTGTATTAATGACACAGAAACGCATAAGGGAAATTACTTACATATCACCGTAAAACAAAATATTTACAATGACAATTATTTTATTCCTTGTTATTTATTTATTCCTCCTTCTTTTATCGACAATCATCGTATGCATTGTGTACATTTACCCTATATCATGGTCTAAGATTTGAATGTTAAATTTCGCAGTTTGAACATGCGCGATTTCAGTTTCGTTCGATGTTTTCGCTCGCTTCGGCTCGGCCACCATCTGGTATTCAAACGGTGTCCCTTTTCTAGCGACGCAGTCGTTCCGATATCTCAGTACTTAACCTTGTACCCGCAGCCCCGTTTCAAAGCACCCTTTCCCTGTCTCCCGTGTCCCTTTTCCTACTTTATTCCCAGTCGCTTTACCCGATACCAGCTTGACATTTACCTTCACACAGGCTGGTTTTTCCACGGGAATACGTCCTAGCTTCTGGGTGTCCACGTTGCGGTATTGTGTAGCACGGTGAAACGACTGTTCCCTTCATTCCGAGATGCACGACACGCAGGAACACGCGACTGTTAATCGTGCTCCGTTTGATTAATGCTTTCAATGCAGAGTATATACGTAGAATGGATAAATCGATTTTACGTTGGGATAATGGACACGTGTTCAAAGACATCGTCTCTGGGAATATCGAGATTCTCTTTTTTCATTAAAACAGATCTGCGTTAACGAAGTTATTGTACAGCTTGAACAAATGTACCAGATTTACAGCTGAATTAATTTCGCGATACTTTCTAGCGTTTCGATAAAACCCTATTGTTCCTACAAGTTTCCTACTTTTAAACAGGTGGCCATGGTATTTAAGGGAAATACCGTTCTAAACGAATACTCGTATCAAAATTGTTTGTACGATTGTATCGTAACTTCTTTTCTTGTTTTTCCTCGTCCCTGGTACGTTTCATCCGTACGTCGTGTATTGCCTCCAGCTGCCGCGTTTTTTCCGATTATTCTAAAAATATCATTTCCTTTGCACTGGTAGGTACCCGGTGCTCGGTACTCGTTTCGATTCCACCTTGCCGTGAATCCCGATACAAGCGAAAACTTAACCCTGTTGCCGTGATCCATTTCACGGCTCTCCAGTTTATTCTCGTCTAGTTTCCAGCCTGGTGACTAGACCGCTGCACTTTTCCCAGATAATACGTATATATTCGGCGCGACACGTCCATGTCGACAGCTCGCTTTGCCTCGCCCTCTAATCCGATAACGTGTATCAACCGTCCGAAAATGTCTCCCCGAGAGGAAAAATACGAGAGGAAGAAACACGTCATCCAGCAACCGAATAATAAGCTTGTTGTATAAGCTCGTTATGAATTAAATCACGGAAAGTTCCTCTCTTTTCTCAACGAGCCTCGCGAGGTGAATAGAGCGGGTCAATTCCCAACTCCGAGGAACACATCATCTGTCAAATATATTTTTGATCGAGTTTCGATCCAATTCCTCGATAAGTTCTTCCAGTTTCATCGTGAAAGTTTCGATTAACCGATAATCGGTGATTGCTGCACTTTCCCTCTGGTGTCGTTTGCGAATAAAACGGACGTTGAGTGTGTAAGCCGCTATCGACTATTTTTGTGTTTTCTCGAAGGGGAAGAGAGCTAGCTGTTCGTCAAAATAGAAGCACGTCAAACGAGGAAGCAAGAAAAAAATAATCTTTTACTTCTTCTTCAAACTTTTCTGAAAAATTGTTAAAACGACCGCAAATTTGAAGAACGTGTGTTCTTATAGCAGCTATTTAAATGTTTATATGCTTCAAAAGATTTGCCATTCGTTAAAAGGAAACATAGCAGATACCTACATGTGCATTTGTAAATTTCGTCGAATTGTCGACAATGAGAATAAGAAACAAGAATACATTTTATGGACTGTCGGATGATCGTTAACCACGTTCAAATAAACTCTGCGCAACAAGAGATCCATTGCGCGCGTCTCAAACAAATGTGACAACTTTGAGATCGCAAAGAAGGAGAAGATAGAAATTGTAAATTGTGCGCTAAGAAATGCTATACACGCGTCGCGAGACTTCGGTCGTAAACCATGACGATCCTTTGAATGCTATATCTAACATTATGATGCTTTCAGACTAAAATACACGCGTTCTATGGTATAAGGTTCGTAAATGGAACGATATCGTTTTGACTACGAAAAAATGCATAGCTTTGTTTTTACACACTTACCACGGTATGCGTGTATTAGCATGTAGAGTAGAAGGTGTACGATAAGTATATAGGTTTATGTTTCCACATCTTTTTTCTCCAGAAATACTTTGTAAAAAATACACTCGACAACGAGCAACATAATACGGAATGTTAAAAGTTGTTTTTACAATTCCATTACTTGTTAATCGACCACCTCAGGACATCGAACGTCGTTCCGTTTGAAGGCTAAATTTCATCGAGGTCTGACGCATAAATTTGGACGAAGTCTGAGGCATAAATTTCGTCCAAGTCTGTATTCTACCTGTTCCTCCATCGTGGATTCCGGTATCCTAGAACTTAACCTCATTCCCTCAACCTACATCGAAGGTCTCTCGTTTATTTTCGCTCAACTTTCCAGACACGCAGGATCCCGTGGCGTTCGCGTCTCTCGGGAGCCCGACTGTTTGTAAGTCCTCGAAGCTTTTATCCTGTGTCACGATAATTTTCTTTTTTCTCGATCGAAGGAAACGAGAAAAATTTTTCGCCGATACCTGGCGTCCTCGTTGACGAAAGCGTCAAAACACGTGTTCACATTTGGAGACAAAATCCGTTCGTTCGATCGATTAACTATCGTGTTTTTCCGTGAAACGAGCGATAGAATTTATGGAATAAATATCGTCGTTGTATTAATCCTGTTTACCACGTAGCTCTCCATGGAATATTTCATGAGACTCGATTCGACTTTTGACGTGGGAAGAGTGAAAGAGGGAAAATACCTCTGTACATAGGTACGCTATATAAATCTCAGAATTCCCAGGGATCTGCGAGTGTCTCCAACCCATATTCCGTTCGCATCATGAGTTTTACAATACGTACGCTATACGTCACACAGGATCCGAACTATTGGATTACAACAGGCAATATCTGTACGAACGTCGCAGCTGATACATTGTATATCCTTCTCGAAAGGAGCACCTCGGATGCTGCCATATTCCGCGAGACTTTCCAGTTTTGTTAAGGAGTTCTGCTAAGAGCTTGGTGCTGCCGCGTCTACGAGATTCTCGGTTAGAAAATTGTAGTAATATAAAAGCAATATGGAAATACCTGGGGCCTCTGCTGTCTCTTCCGTGTTGTGCCTTATGTTTAAACCCGATGGCACGTTCAACACACTCCTTCTATCGAGAACTATTTTCTAGCATCAGAGTACCGCCTTTCCATCTGATACGATCGCATTATACTATTTTAACAGCAAGAATATAGTATTCCGCGAATTGTTTTAACCCCAACGTTAAACAAGCTATAGATCTTTATTGTTGGTTGGGTTAGTTCATCCGAAAAAAGTATCGCCGAAGAAAGTTCGGCCAATATCGACAGTACCGCCATCCATCAGTTATTCTTGTTAATCAAAACTTCCTTTTCTCTAACAGCAATCCTGGCAAAAGGCAAAGGATTGTGGGGCGAAATACAGCGGTTATATATAATACGAGCGGTGATCCGTTTGATGTTGTTTTTCCGCGATTCATCGTACGTCCAGGACCTTTCGTACAACTGTATTTCCACAGGGTTAGATGGAAGCTTGCTTGCTTGCTTATTTCAACCGAGTCCCCGAATCCTATCGAGTCCTTTGCTGACTATAGCTGTTATTTGATCCTCCAAAGACAATACCGTTTATGCTAATCCGTGGACGTTACTCGAGTTTCCATGCTTTTCGGTCACTGCATAGGTCGGAAATCTCGAATTCTGCGTTACGTCTGACAAACGTTGTGTTATACTCCGTACTACGCCAACAAACCAGATATATCACGAAGCAACTCGCACGATGGAACATGATGCTTCTGCAGACCAACGGAGAAATTTCCGGTTATCACACGACGAGAATACCTGGAAAATAACTTTTTTCCCTTTTTTTTCCTGCAAGCTATAGCATCGCGCCATTTTTTCTTTTTGCTTCCCCTTTCTACCACCTCCGCTCTCTCTCTCTCTCTCTCTCTCTCTCTCGTTTTTCTTTGCCATTATCTTCCAATAACGGCGACAGAGTGAAAGCGCGCCGTACCACAGAACTTAATATTACTCCACCGCTAATGGGAACCGATAATTACTTTTTCGGCCACCTTAAATTCGCTTCGCTACGTCGCGATAAACCTTGGATAATGCGATAACGGAGTTACCGTGTCACTCGGTTTTTCAGACCCTCATTAGCGCTTTTAATAACTGCTCCGCTATTGATCGACATCTGGAATGAAATTAATTACAGCCTTCTTCTAAATATGAAAATTTCGTCGAATCTCGACGGGACGTCCGAACTAACGACGGAACCGCTTTTAAAAGCGAACCATACCGATCGGTAAAATTGCGGCGCTGCGCCACCACCGTCATCGCTGCTCGTAATGCTCATGGATGTCCTTTTTCCGCCGGTCTAAAACGATTCCCGGCTTTATCGAACATAATGTGCAATTAGTCCGCCGCGTATGCACAGAGAAAAATAATAAAAGGGATAAATTGATAGGGAAAAGGGATATTAAAATTTTTAACATTATATGCGTGACAAATAATATGAGAAAAAATGTATTTGCGAACCGTATTTGCTCGGTATTGCGGTTATGGAGATATAAGAATAACAAGAGACAGAAATCGGCTTCCGTTTTTGAAATCTCGGCAATTTTAAAGAAAATATAGAGCATTGTATGTGATTTCTAGAAATTACAAATATGTAGAAATTCGCCCAATCTAATGCGAACGTTTTTCCAATTCGTATCGTATAACGTTATTTTTCTTAAAACTTCAAATTATTGTACTTGCAAAATAATGGAAGTGAAATTGGATAGAACGGTTGCGGAGCGTTTCAACTGAAATTTTACCTCTCATTATCAACTATGTATATTACACCATATCCAAACGAAATTATACGTACGCATATTATTTTAGAATTAAATTATCTATGTTTAAATAATATCCTTTATTATCCGTATGAATAGTATTTTATAATTGATAAAACTTGGATATTCGTATTCAGTGATTCTATATACCTGGCTGAAATCACTAATTGCGTTAATCTTTACATAGTACGAGCACCTTCTAACTGTGTAATTTATTTATCGCGTAAATATCGTTTGATCTTAAATGTAGTTAAAAATCTAACAAGAGAAAAAGTTTAAAATAAATTTATTAAAAAACGGATACAAGAATGCCCTTTAATCGAAAAGGAGAAACGAAAGGCGAATAGCTAATAGCGAATCGTATGAAACGCGGGATTGTTAAAAAATGTCTGACATCGTCTGACAACACGACTGAATGGAATACATCGAAATACCCGGTCCAATTTGATAGAATACAGTTACGTAATAATAGAGGTCACTAGGAATTCCTAGAGGTAGTAATACGCTTTGTTCTCTACCTTACCATTTCGCCACCGATATCCAAGAACTGAACCTTGTTCTCGTGTCCCATGTCCGAGTCTCCGTCGTTTATTTCAGTTCGACTTCTCCGCATGCCATGTTACTCTCGTAGTACCTATTGCCTTGGGGAATGATAAGTTGTAGATCCTTCGAAGTGTAGGTACGCGACTTACAGCGATCCAATAATAATATCTTTCGGTTTACAAGATCCCAAGTTTACCAATTAATTCTTTTCCGGTCAGATGATCGTTGCGAATGTAAACGCGATTCGCCACGCGCCACGCGAACCGTAAGAATTTAATAATGTTAATACTCGTCAGTTTCCTAAGAACGATCGCCGTTGAAAAGGGATCGAATTAAGCTACGTTGCTTCTCGTTTACGTGGTTGCCTTCTCGAGTATCAAAACCGACCATTTTACGGTTCGACCATGGAAATTTTGTTTTTTCTTGCCTTCCTTTTCTCCCTCTTTCTTTTGTTTCTCGTTTGCCAGGTTCGCCGATAGTTTCACGAAATTACTCACACCATGACAACTTGCCGTGAAACGCGATTAAACGTTTTCGCACAGACAGGTATCGTTCCCGTGGAAAACCTTCATTTCTACGGTTTTAAGAAAGTTGCCGCCAGACGAAACCGCAATCTAGCCGGCTTCTATTTGACTTGGTGAACTTGGCTCATCACTTTCCCGGAAATGTGCTTTTCGAGCAACGCGATACCTCCTTTCCGCCGATAATATTAACACATTATTGACCGCTTTTTTACCGAGCTAGACGACGTTCTCGGAAACTTGAGCGGTGCACGATTATGTTTTCAATCTTGACTTTCATGACTCTTTTACTACGAAGATCAATCGAACGGAACGCGACCATAATACCGATCGTATCTTATTTTGCGTAAATAACCGGTGCTTCTCGTTGATTCGTTGTTATCGTGTTTTATGTAATGACGTCGAATTGGAATGGGATAAATGGGACGACAGAAGAGGAGGAACGAAAAGCGCGAGGATACGGTCGAACTGTTATTACAGCTCGTTAGGCGTCGTAACTCGTTCTTATCATAGACTCGATTGTACTTACTTACTTCATACTTTCTTTCGCAATTTCATCACAGATCTCGATATACGGGTAAGGCGTGTTTCCGTAATCCACGGAGAATCTCCCCCGTTTATTCTGGTTCAAGTTAGCCCGCGGCAGGGGCGTGGTGCTCATTCCTCTTGGGAATGTATCCTCTTGCAACTGCTTCAAAGACTACTTGCTGTGATTCAATAATGCCTCCAGACTACCGGGAACATCGCACGAAACTCTTAAATTTCTAATTAATCATCTTCGAGTCTGTGGAGCGTGGTTGGTCGGAGATTCACGTGCAACGAGAAAATGAAAGAACGAACAGCTTCCGTGGAACGTTAAGCATTGGATATTTTGCGTGGCTGATCTTAAATTGCTTTCATTTCTCTATTCGAAAATGTCCCTTTTGAAAGATACGAAAGGAGAATATTTTTTCCAGCAGACTGGTATAAATAAAATATGAATATTTTCATTATTATTACTATTACTATTGCTACTGCTATTGTTACTGTTATTGTTATCGTTACTGTTATCGTTATAGTTATTATTATTATTATTATTTTACGATATAGCGTTTCGATTGAGTTTTTGATACGATACGCTTAGCGATAATGAGTAATGGTAGAACACGGAGTAAAACAAGCTGAGAGATATTAAAGATTCGAAGGCGTTTCCTAGGAGCATACTATTTTTGTATATAACAACGTAATATTTCCTGTTATGAATTCAGCGGCACATCGCTACTCTGATGTTGTACGTGTTACAATTTGACAGGCTTGTTAGAACACTTAGAACTTAATAGGTTTACCAGCGTTCTCATTCTGAAGATTGAAATAATTGAAACGTTTCCTTCCTACTCGCAGAGTTTAATTTCCATAGTTGGCGGTGGCCGTAGATTTATCGCTGAAATGCTACTCCATCGTCAGCAATATCTTGTCTGCCGGTATCGTTTTTCCCTGTTTTTAAGAGTATCCCTCCTGTCCTGAAATTAAATTTGTAAATTAAACGCGCTCCGTAAATCCGGGGTGACGGTGCACGATGTAATTTCCTACGTATCCCCTTCGGGTAATTTATTAAAATCACGTGTATTATCGGAAATGCGCGTCGAAAATTACGAGCAACCCTGTCTCGACCTGACTTTCTCGCTTCCACTAGCAGAACGGTAGTAAGAAAGATGGAAAAAGTCAGAAGGAAAGGTAAATAAATAAGAGAGATATCCGCCGCTTTTTAATCACTCTGATTCGATCTCGTGTAAGAAGCAGATATCTCTTGGGGTTTGGGCGTTGCTCGTTTGTCGTTTATTACCGCGTACCGGAATATCCGTGAGAGATATTCGATTTCTCGCCAGGATTTTTCCAACCAGCCACGGTCTTTCGCTCTCTGCCCTCCGTAGCCTTATTATTTGCCCTCGATATGTATATTTATTCGTTGCTTCGGTAAATAGGCACTACGCTTCACAACGAATTTATCAGGCAGTCTCTTTCGAGCGGTAACCGCGTTTTCAGATTAAACCGCGTAATAAAGCGCGCCACGTGTTCCAACTACGGTCGGCCGACAATCCATATTTGCGCCATGTTTATACGACCATTAGGACATCGATTCAAATTTAAAACTTACCACGGACGAATCCCCGCTTGGACAGTGCCCCGACCAACTCGTACTTTGGGACCATTTTATCCGATATCTTTCAGGAAGGAAAATACGGAATTATTAACGACGAAGGAAAGCGAAGGTATTTATTGGTTTATCTTAAAAGCGTGTACCACGATGCGATACAGGTACACGTACAGTGGCTGAGGAAAGTATTTAAACGCTCGTGGAACCCTTTTACGTCCTTTTTCGTTTCACGAAGCTTACGTATATGTTTCAAACGTTGATTGAAATGTCGATATACGTATAGAACAACGATTGACACGAACTAACGAAATAACAATACGTTCGACTCGTTAGTTGGCTTGTGTTATTCCCACCGACTCCTTCAGATTCCATTTGCCAGGGGATAATACAACTCTGGCGGCCTTTCCAAGACTGCTTTCTGTATTAGCTGCAACTCGCGCGAATCACCGAGTCAGTTTTGCAGTCTCAAAGCTCTATTCTCAATTAATCTTACGCCCCAGCCCGGACGGAAGCGTTGTTTCTTCGGGCGTTGCCGTTTTAACGAAGCTAATTTTCCTCGTAACGAGCGTACGTTGAAATTGAAACGTATACATGGTTTGGCTGCACGCACTAGCTTGTTGTTTGCCGTTTCCATCGCTGTTCCGCCGCCAATGATTCTGTACATCGGAGCTGAAAAGTTGCAGTTCTTGCTCGGTTGCAAGAACAATTAGGAGGATTAAAGTAACTCATGGAAATTCGACGAGACTTTGCGCTCTTTGGATCATGTTGCTCGACAAATACGTATATTTCTTATGCTTCGTTGATTCGACGAAACAATTATTTGGAATTTTACGTTTTAATTGGATAAATTATATAATGTCGTTTGCTCGTAGTAACATCTAAATTCTATAAAACGGAGTTCTTAGTTAGCTAAAATTAATTCCACCGAGTTCGTACAAACTCGCGGTGTATTCGAGAGATATATCGATTTAAATATTCCTCCGAGTACATGAAAATCTTAATCTTATTAAAATACCGTATGTTCGATCGATCGAAATATTTCGGCGTTTTCACGCAAAAGATCGTTTTAATAAACTTCGCTGTTATCAATTTAATATCAAACGTATAGCTGGAAAGAATCTTACTCGCTAGAAAAATCTCACTTGTATAAGCAAGAATAGAAATTTTAAAGAAAACTAAACTGGCTGAAAGTAGTTTTGCCTCGTTAATTTTTAATTTCGAGTTACAAGGAGTTTTTGGGTGATAAACGATTCTCTTGAACCAAAGTAACAGGTAATCGAGATAAAATTTTCACTTGCTCTTGCAATTTTCCTCGTACAACTTAGCTGTGAAATTGTCAGTTGCCAAGTGTAAAATATTGTTATATGCTCTCTGTAAAGTTAATTGGAAGCTGTAGAACGTTACAAATAACGCAAGTAACGATTTCGCTTTATCTTTCGTTTTATATTTTAGTGGAGTTATATGATCGGATCAATTCCAATCAAATACACGTACAATGTGCTCGGAACGGTACATATGGAACTGATTTCTACGTGCGATTGTGTGCCATTGATATAAGGGTTAGGAGAAATTTTGATAGGGAAATTGGAGAAATTGAGATAGCCGATTCTATTACGGAACCTGTTTCCCAAAAGCATTAACCGTCAGCGTTACCTGTATCGGTGAGTTTGCGAATATTAAAATTGTCTTATATACGTCGTGTAATCCTCGCGCGGTACTATCGAATTTCACACGAACAGTAAAATCCACTTTCTACAATTACATACATATTATGCGTTATGCAGTATTTGCAACTGACGTGTTCTCTATAACAAGTTTGCAGAATTGGCTACGAAAGCAATTCGCAATAAACGATAGTTTCGATCAATGCGACTGCAGCGTTTGAAAGTCGGAAATACGAACTTATTTATTAGGAAACGGTATAAGAAAAAATATAAGAAATCTAAATATCTTATACTATTCTATCGGGCAATATCTGGTACCTAATCTTGTAAAAGTATTCATAGAATAGAATTAGATAATACCAGTAACAGCAATACGCTCTGATATATTGCATTTATTGTAACTCGAGTCTATATTATAAAACGTACGCTTATTTTTCGACGAATCTTATGCTTGAAGAACCTCTTAATTGGAATAACGTAGCTGTGGATGAAAATATATGGACGAGAAAATGCAAATCCCCTGTAACCAACTCCATCGAAAGGAATGGAGGATTCTCTTAAAGGCGTGACGAAATTGTCAGGAAGCTAAAACGTAATTAGGTCGCGAAGGTGACTAGCCAAAGAGACACCAAACTTGCTTAAGACCGAACCATGCCGTATTTCGTTATTAACTATACAAAGATTGAAGCTGCGCTGCGATGCATATTCCAGTATATCGGTAGTTACAACTACTAGATATAATACCGTTTTACGAATTATGTCACTGTTAATACTCGTTTTCAATTCTGATAAAAATATTAATCGACGATGACTTATCTCGTGTACTTTTACGCTGCGTCTTTTTTCTTCCTTACTCTATGTTCCGATCAGTAGTTGATCAAAGGTTGATAAGATCAGCTCGTTTTCAAAAGACGGTCCCGAGATTTGTCTGAAACGAATCTCGATAAGAAAGTACACGGCGATGGTAATTACGCTATTTAAACGCCCTCGTACGATGTCTCGAAAGCAAGACTCCGCTATATATATTGTTAGAATTTAATCTTAAAGTCAAGATAAATAATCTGTGGAAGACACAATGTTTGTGTTGAAATAATATTAGGTGATATTTATTAAACAGAATTACAGAACCAAATGTATTTAAAATATAAGTGAGTGATATGGTGTAATTAAAGAAGTGTGCAGATAAAGAATTTATGAATTGTTGACAGTTGGCCAGTTACTCTCAGACTGACTGTACGTAGTGACCCGTGGTCCCTTAAAAGATTTTGAACCCCGCTCTCTATACAGTAGTGCCTGTGTAGGTGTCTGTATAAGACTGTTTGTGTCTATGTGTGTAATATCGTTGTATTCCAACATATATATATTTCATTTGCGCTAGCCGTACAAGATTACACGAATCCTAAAGATCCAGATTATTTCGGTCCATACAACTGAGAGTTTGCACAGATAGATAGCGAACAACGAACACATTTTTACCCACGTCACGATTTCTTCGACTCATCCGTTCAATTTCAGACTTGCATTTTCGAGACACCCCACGGTAACGTTCTATTCCCTGGCACAAAAGGTTTGCAAAGGAACACTCGGATCGTGGTGAACGCCGAAAGAAGGGAGAAGCCCCTGCAGCAGGATTCATCCGACGACTCGTACGGTCCAACCTTTAACTTTAATAATACATAAAATTAGATGCACTCAGCATGAAACGATTTCGTTCGCCAATGGCTAGAGTAGAGAGTGGGAGAAACTGGAAAGTCAAAAGCAGCTCCTCTACTCTGCCGCTCTCGTTGTACTTCCAGTCGACTTCCTCCGGAGCTTTAACGCGTTATTCCCTTGGTAGCCGGGCTTCATCGGGGATAACAGTAACGGCCCTTCGGAGTCGCGCCTGCACCAGTCACTTCTCATCCGCGTCTCCGGGAAAATTCAAAGCCTGCCGGTGACGGAACAGAGGATGCCCCTGTTCTTGGCGCCACGACGCCTCCCGAGGTCTATCTCTTGCTCGATAGCCCCGACCCCGGTTTCCCATGGCAACTAAACTGACACGTATATACGCTCGTGTGCGGCTCTGATCGTTATTGCGGATAGCAGCTCCCTGCTACAGGTCTGAAGAGAAAAATGCGTCGCGACGTCGACGCAGGGG